>NC_133584.1:60938282-61249115 GCF_964106895.1 Numenius arquata | reverse complement strand
TGGAGGGGTCCGGGGGGGTGTCCTCCGCTGGTGGATCGGGGCGCGGGGCATCTTCGGGGTCCCCGGTAGCCCCGTGCCCCCCCCCGCAGCCCTCCCCAACGTCTTCCAGCCCTGGTGTCCCCGTGGGAGAGCCCCGGCTCCGTCCCACCGTCCCCCCGCCCTGCGCAGCCCCCGCTGCGGGGGAAGCCGGGCTCCGAGTGGCCCCGAGCCCCCTTCCCTCGGCGGCCAAAGGGACCCGAGGCCCCCCCGGTACCCCCGGGGCGGCGGGGCTGAGCCCCCCGTTATCCCCAAAGGGACCCGGGATCGCCGGGCTGAGCCCCCCGGTACCCCCGGGGAAACGGCCGTTCTTCCGGACGGCGAACCCCACCCCCGGGGGCAGCGCTTCCCACCCCCGGGAGCAGCCCCCGCCGCGGGGGTTCCCCGCCGGGGTGATGCCCGGCCGAAGCGGGGGTCCCCGCCCGCCGCCTCCCCCCGCCCCCGCCGCGGGGGGGGTCCCGCCTGCCGGGGCGGGCGGGCAGGAGGGGCCGGGGGCGGGCGGGGGGCGGCTCCCGGCTGCCCCGCTCCCCGCCGCCCCCCCGCCCGCCCCCGGCCCCGGCCCGGCGGCGGCGATGGAGCCCGGCGCGGCCGCCCCCCCCCGCGGCCCGGGGCCGGCCTGAGCCGCGATGCGATGGAGAAGCTGGCGGCGGGGCTGGCCCGGCTCCGCTGGAGCCCCGCGGCGCTGCCCCTCGACGCCATCGTCAGCCAGTGCCGGCTGCCCACCCTCGTCTGCCTCGGGCAGGGTGAGCCGGGGGGGACCGGGGGGGCCGGGGAGGGGGAAGGCTGGGGGGGGAGGGAGGGAGGGATGAAGTACACAAGGGGAGACGAAGGCTGGAGGGACGAGGAGGAGGAGGGAGGAAGGCTGGAGGGACCAGGAGGAGGGAAGGAGGGAGGACGGAGTGATGGGGAGGAGGAGGAGGAGGAGGGAGGAAGACTGGAGGGACCAGGAGGAGGGAGACTGGAGTGATGGGGAGGAGAAGGAGGGAGAGAGGAAGGCTGGAGGGAGGAGGAAGAGGAGGGAGGAAGGCTGAAGGGGTGAGGAGGAGGGAGGAAGGCTAGAGTGATGGGGAGGAGGGAGAGAGCAAGGCTGGAAGGGTGAGGAGGAGGAGGGAGGAAGGCTGGAGGGGTGAGGAGGAGGAGGGAGGGAGGCTGGAGGGTCCAGGCGGAGGGAGAGAGGCTGGAATGATGGGGAGGAGGGAGGGAGGAAGGCTGGGATGATGGGGAGGAGGGAGGGAGGAAGGCTGGGATGATGGGGAGGAGGGAGGGAGGAAGGCTGGGATGATGGGGAGGAGGGCAGAAGGCCGGAGGGCCAGGTGAGACACATCCTGGAGGGCCGGGCATTGACTCCCACCCGGGTCCCTGTGGCTCCTGCCCCGGGTCTGATGTGCCGCCTGGGCCAGCACCCCTGGGGGCGGGGGGTGCGGGGCAATGGCTGCCCCCAGCCACGGGGCCGGGTGCTGGTTGCCCTCATCACCCTTTCTGGGGGACACACTGGAGGCACCAGACTGGCAGGGGCTTGGAGACACTATGTCCCCTTGCCACCCCCCCCCCACCCCCCACCCCCCCCTCCCAGGATGCAGCCTGGCTGCGGGGTGGTGGGGGTGCCTGGCTGTGACCCCCACGCACAGGCCGGGTGGGGAGCAGGGGGGTGCGAGTGGGGTGCACTGAGGGATGCACAGACGTGGAGCACCCCAGAGCAGGTGGGGATTTGCTCCAGAGCAGGATCCATCCCCTCCAGGACAGGATCCATCCCCTCTAGAGCTGGGTGCTCCCTTCTGGAGTAGGATCCGTACCCTCTACAGCAGGATCTGTCCCCTCCGGAGCAGGATCCATCCCTCTGGAGCAGGGTGCCCCCCTCCAGAGCAGGATCCGTCCCCTCCAGGACAGGATCCATCCCTCTGGAGCAGGATCTGTCCCTCCAGAGCAGGATCCATCCCCTCCAGAGCTGGATGCTGCCCTCTGGAGCTGGGTGCTCCCCTCCATAATAGGGTTCCCCCTCCAGAGCAGGATCAACCCCCCCAGAGCTGGGTATTCCCCTCTGGAATAGGGTTCCTTCCCCAGATCTGTCCCTCCAGAGCAGGATCCATCCCCTCCAGAGCTGGGTGCTCCCCTCTGGAGCAGGATCAATCCCTCCGGAGCAGGATCCATCCCTCTGGAGCAGGGTGCTCCCCTCCAGAGCAGGATTCATCCCCTCCAGAGCTGGATATTCCCCTCAGGAATAGGGTTCCCCCCCGAGATCCATCCCCTCCGGAGCAGGGTCCATCCCCCCGGGAGCAGGGTGGGTGCCGGGGCCGTGCCGGGGTGGGGGCCGGGGGGTGCCGGGGCGGTGGGGGCCCCTGTGCCGGCCTCAGCTCAATAAACTTCTTGTTTGCGGCGGCTGCAGCTTTTCAGGGGGGACAAAGAAATTGTTTCCCGGGCAACTGGCGGCTCTTGGCAGCGGGCACCTGCTCATCCCGCCCTCCCGCTGTCCCTCTGTCCGCCCGGCTCCCCGACGGCCACCCCTGGGTGTCCCCGGGGAGGGTGAGGGGGTGTCCTGGGGGGGGTGGTGGGGGTAGTGGTGACAGCCCCGTCCCCCCGCAGGCGAGCGCGTGGAGGGGGTGAGCGCCCAGGACGTGCTGCTGGTCCACTCCTGCCGGCAGTGGACGACGGTGACGGCCCACAGCCTGGAGGAGGGACACTACGTCATCGGCCCCAAAATCGACATCCCGCTCCAGTACCCAGGTGGGGGCGCGGGGGGCGAGGACAAGGGTGTCCCCTGGGACATCAGGGTTTGGGATCTTTTCCCCCTGCCTCTGGCGGCTGAACTGGGGGTGATCCAGTATGGCCCAGTCTAGAGGAGGAGGAGATGCTCTGGTTCGGGGGGTGCTCTCTGCCCCTCCCGCCCAGCACAAAGCTGGGGGGCTCCGGGGGGGAGGGGCTGGCAGGGATGGGGGGGAGGGGGGATGGGGATGAGGATGAGGGATGGGAATGGAAGAGGGATGGGGATGGGATGGGGATCAGGATGGGGGTGGGATGGGATGGGGATTGGGATGGGATGGGATGGGGATTGGAATGGGGGTGGGGATTGGGATGGGGGTGGGGATGGGGAAGGGTTGGAATGGAGACAGGGTCATGTATGGGATGGGGAAGGGACAGGATAGTGATGGAGAAGGGACAAGGATGGGATGGGGACAGGGACAAGGATAGGACGTGGATGGGGAAAGGATGGGATGGGGATAGGGATGAGGATGGGATGGAATGGGGACAGGGACTGGAATGGGGATAGGGATGGGAAGGGGTCAGGGACAGGATAGGGACAGAGACAAAGATGGGATGGAGACAAGGATGGGATGGGGACAAGAACAAGGATGGGATGGGGAGAGGGAATGTCATGGGGACAGAGACAGGGACAGGGATGGGGATGGGACAGGGACAGGGATAGGGACAAGGACGGGCCCAGGGCTGGGGCTGGCGACGCAGACGAAGGTGCTGAGATGCCGGTGGCTGCCGTAGCCAGAGCCTTAATGACCCCTCTAAGTGCTCGCCACGGCGGTAATGAGTCCTGCTGATAAATAAATCATGGGAAATGGAGCGGGGGAGGGGTTAATCGCCCGTCCCCGGGGGGGGGGCGGTGAGAAAGGAGGGGGCCGGGCAGTGAGTTAACCGGCTTTGGGGGGCTCGGCCATGCTGGAGCCGGGGCGTGGGGCTGCTCCTGGCTCCAGCCTCAGCCCATTCCCGTGTCCCCGGTGCCGTTGGCGTGGGTGCCTCCAGGGATTAATATTCCCCTCAGGTCCGTCCCCGCCGATGCCAATGGTGACAGTTTCATTGCCAGCCACAGCCCCCCCGGCTCCCCGCTCCTGCCCCTGCCACTGTCCCTGCTGCTGAGCCACCCCGTCCCCTCCCAGGGTCCCCTCCCTGGTGGCTCTCCTGCCTGAGGTGTGGGGCGGAGGGGGTTGTGGGTCCTACCAGGGACCGGGTTTTGGGGGGACAATAGGGGTTCCCAGTGATTTTGGCTGCTCCAGGCGGGTTCCTCCATCTATGGGGCATTTCTGGGGTGGTCCCGGCAGCTCCTGGGGGTGCCAGAGCGGCATTGCCGAGACACCCCACCTTCCCAGGGCTCTGTGCTTTGTCCCACCCAAAAGCCCCCCTTTGATGCTGCATGTGTGGGGGATGGGGATGCTCTGGTGTCCCCTTGCAGCACTTGGACACGCTGGGTGAAGCCCACAGAGATACCCCCGAAAATGTGATGGGGACCCCAGACCAGTCTTGAGGGTGGCTGGCCCTCCCCACCCCCAAAGGGCTGTGCTGGCCCCGAGGTGGGTCACAGCAGGTCCCTGTGGCCAATCCCCGGAGATGGGCTCCTCTCACCACCCTGGATCCCACACAGGGAAGTTCAAGCTGCTGGACCAGGACCGGGACATCCGCGAGCCTGTGCAGTACTTCAACAGCGTGGAGGAGGTGGCCAGCATCTTCCCAGACCGCGTCTTCGTCATGGAGGCCATCACCTTCAGCGTGAAGGTCTGTATGGGGACAGCAGGGGACAGTAGTGGGACAGCAGGTGAATGTCAGGGAGTGGTGGTGAGGCAGCAGGGGGTGGTGGTGGGACATCAGGTTGTGGTGGTGAGAGTCAGGGGATGGTGGGACATCAGAAGAGGACAGAGGGTCACCAGGGGATGGTGGTGGGATGTCAGGTGATGGTGATGGGACATCAGGAGTAGGTTATAGTGCACCAGGAGTAGTGGTAGAACGCCAGGGTATGGTGGTGGGACATTGAGGTCAGAGGTGGGCCACCAAGAGAGAACAGTGGGACAGCAAGGGATGGTAGTGGGACATCAGGGATAGTGGTGGAACACCAGAGTATGGTGGTGGGACATTGGGGTCAGTGGTGGGCCACTAGGAGAGACCAGTGGGACAGCAGGGGATGGTGGTGGAACACCAGGGGTTGGTGGTGGGACACCAGGGGCTGGTGGTGGCACATTAGAGGATGGTGGTGGGATGCCAGGTGACAGTGCCATGATGGGGCTGTCCGGGGTGTCTATGTGTGTGTGTCAGGTGGTGTCGGGGGAGTTCAGCGAGGACAGCGAGGTCTACAACTTCACCCTGCACGCCGGGGACGAGCTGACGCTGATGGGCCAAGCCGAGATCCTCTGCGCCAAGACGGTGAAGGAGAAGTCGCGCTTCAACACCATCCTGCGGAAGCTGGGGAAGGCGGCGGGGCCGGCGGCGGGGGCCCGGCAGGTGAAGGGCAAGATGCCCTGCCTCATCTGCATGAACCACCGCACCAACGAGAGCCTCAGCCTCCCCTTCCAGTGCAAGGGCCGCTTCAGCACCCGCAGCCCCCTGGAGCTGCGGCTGCAGGAGGGCGAGCACACCATCCGCAGCATCATCGAGAAGGTGCGGCTGCCCGTCAACGTGGCCGTCCCCAGCCGCCCGGCCCGCAACCCTTACGACCTGCACGCCATCCGCGAGGGCCACTGCTACAAGCTGGTCAGCATCATCTCCAAGACGGTGGTCCTCTGCTGCATCCTCCGCCGGGACGAGCTGGTGCCTTTCCATTTCCTCCTCCTGACCGACATGCCCCGCTTCCAGCTGCCCGAGGGGCTGCTGGCCGGGGACCCCCAGCTGGAGAAGCTGCTGCGGGACAGCGCGGCGTATTGCCACGACCGCTTCAACCCCGACGAGTACTCGCGGGCCGTGCGGGAGGCCAAGCCGGACTTTTCGGAGGAATGCGCCAGCCCCCGGCGCCTGCGGCTCTGCCTGCCCCCCTGCGCCCGCGAGGAGCTCAGCCAGCCCCTCCAGCGCCTCTCCCTCTGCCCCTGCGGCACCGGGGCACCCCGGGAACCCGCCGCCCGCTGCCAGGGACCGCGGGGAGTCCTGGGGGGCACCCCCCGCCCGCCACTGCCCGACTTCCCCGACCCCGAGCGGGAATACATGACGCCCGACTGGGCCGAGCCCGAGTTCAGGACTCAGGAGCCGCTGGAGATCCCCTACGAGGAGCTGTGGAGCAATCCCGAGGGATGCTGCGAGGCGGGCAGCGGCACCGGCCGTCAGGACCTCCTCTCCTTGGGGGCCGTCACCCCGCTGGGCTCCCCGCGTCGCCCTGGCGTGCCCGGGGACGAGCCCCGCGGGGACACCCCGCCTCCTGTGCCACCCAAGTCGGAGGCGGTAAGAGCCACACGGTCCTGTCCCCGGGGATGGGGAATGACATCCCGGGGGTCCCACCTGCTGCCCTGGCTGGGGGCGATGCATTGGGGTAGCCGGGGGGTGACCCCCAACATGGATGTGGGCAGCTTGGGGCCACGCTGTCAGCCCCACAGCATGGGCAGCCTGACCCCCACCCTGGGTGCTGTGGGGCTCCGGGCTGGGACCCCCTGTCCCTTGGCTCTGGTGGGGGGTGTGTGTGTGGGGGGGGTGTGTCCCTCCCCAGCTCTGTACGGTCACCCAAATCCTCCGGGCTCCCCAACACCACAGGGTCCCCCAGCTCCCCATCACCAGGAGGTACCCAAATCCTCAGGACAACCCTGTACCATGGGGGTCCCCAGGGCTCTCTGCACCATGGGGTACCCAAATCCTTTGGGCTTCCCAGCACCATGGGGGTACCCAAATCCTCTGGGCTCCCCTGCATTGTGACTTTTGGGGTCCCCAGGGCTCCCCCGCACCATGGGGTACCCAAATTTCTGGGGGTCTCCGTTGGTACCCAAAGCTTTGTGGCTCGACTGGGTCTGGCTGCCCCCTGAGCCCCCCCATCGCCCCCTCCAGCTGTGGGGTCCTGAGGGCAGATTCCATGGCACCAGGGGCCTGACAGAGCTCCCCCCCCTCCCAGGTGAAGGAGGAGTGCCGGCTGCTGAATGCCCCCCCCGTGCCACCCCGGGGCAGCCGCCCCCCAGCACCCTGCAGCCCCCCGGCACCCCTGCACTGCCCGAAGCTGGCGCCCGCTCCCTCGCCCAGCCCCAGCCTCTCCTACTACTCCTCGGGGATCCATGACGGGTGAGTGGCTCTGCTGGGATGAGGGTGGGTGGGCTGACACCCCCCCCCCCGGGTAGGATGTTCCTGCAGCCATGGGGTGATGGTGGATGAGAAGTTCAACACGAGCCGGCAACCTGCGCTGGCAGCCCAGAAACCCCCCCGCACCCTGGGCTGCATCCCCAGCAGCGTGGCCAGCAGGGAGAGGGGGGGGATTCTGCCCCTCTGCTCCGCTCTGGGGAGACCCCCCCCCAGTGCTGCCTCCAGCTCTGGGGCCACCAACATCAGAGGGACATGGACCTGTTGGAGTGGGGCCAGAGGAGGCCACGGAGATGCTGGGAGGGCTGGAGCCCCTCTGCTGGGAGGACAGGCTGAGAGAGTTGGGGGGGTTCAGCCTGGAGAAGAGAAGGCTGCGGGGAGACCTTGGAGCCCCTTCCAGTCCCTCAAGGGGCTCCAGGAAAGCTGGGGAGGGACTCTGGATGAGGGAGGGGAGCTCTAGGAGGAGGGGGAAGGGTTTGACACTGAAAGAGGGGAGATGGAGATGAGATGTGGGGAAGAAGTTCTTTGCTGTGAGGGTGGTGAGAGCCTGGCCCAGGTTGCCCAGAGAAGCTGTGGCTGCCCCATCCCTGGAGGGGTTCAAGGGCAGGTTGGAGGGGGCTTGGAGCAACCTGGTGTGGTGGGAGGTGTCCCTGCCCAGGACAGGGGGTGGCACTTGGGGGGGCTTTAAGGTCCCTTTCCACCCAAACCATTCCACGACTCCATGTCCCCTTCCTCCGGCAGGTCGGTCCCACGGAGCGGCAGTGGCTCGCCCTCGCCCGACGCCTACTCCCTCTACTGCTACCCCTGCACCTGGGGGGACTGCAAAGCTGGGGATGCCCCCGGCCGCCCGCTGCCCCCCACTGCCCAGCCAGCCCCCTCCTCCTGGTCGGACCCCTGGGCGTACATGGAGGCGGGTGCCGGGGGGGGCAGCGGCTGCTCGACCCCTCTTCCCGCATCCGAGCCCCCCCTGAAGCCCTACCGCAGCTGCCCCCGCCTCAAGCCCCCCCAGAAACGCTTTGCCCCCTTTGGGGCGCTCAACCCCTTCGCTGGCCCGGCCGAATGGCCAGAGAGCCCGGAGTGGCCCAAGCCGCCTTCGGCCCCATCCGCCCCCTCCTCCTCCTCCTCGCCGGAGCCCTTCGCCCCCCTGGAGGAGCCAGCACCCCCCCCTCGGCCCCCCAAGGGCTTCGAGGGGGACAGCATCGTCATCCGTGGGGCGGCCCCGCTCTCACCCGCCGTCCTGCGTGGGGCCGAGGGCGGCCTCACCCGCCTCTACCTGGCCCAGGGGGTCATCGAGGTGCCCCCGGGGTCGCGGGGTGAGGGGGTGGCCCCCCCGGCCGCCCCCCGCCCCAGCGGGGACGGCTCTCCCTGGCTGCCCCCCGCCGACCTCTCGGCCCTCTCGCTGGAGGAGGTCTCCAAGTGCCTGCGCTTCATCGGCCTCTCGGAGGACGTGGTCAGCTTCTTCGCCCGCGAGCGCATCGACGGCAGCATCTTCGTCCAGCTCAGCGAGGAGATCCTGGCCGACGACTTCCGCCTCACCAAGCTCCAGGTCAAGAAGATCATGCAGTTCATCAAGGGCTGGCGCCCCAAAATCTAGCCCCGCGCCGGGGACCCTTCCCCCCCTTCTCTGGACCGTTGGGGGTCTCCTCAGCCGCCTGCACCACGGCTCTGGCTCTCCCCGCTCCTGTCCTCTGTGGGGTTTCCTCCTCCCCGGCAGCTCGGCCCCATCGCCCAGCCCTCCCTTCCTTTCCCGTTTAACACTGGACGGTAATTTTGGCCCAAAGGGGCTGGAAAATACTGGAGTTTGCATTGAACTGGTTTAACTTAATCCTTGTGGATTAGCGTAATAAATGTACGGGAGAAAAATGAGCCACCGGAGAAGCCCCTTGCTCAGGGAGGAGAGGGAAAGGGGCTTTTGGTGGGGATGGAGGCTCCAGGGGTCACTTCCATCCTCACTCCCCCTTCCCAAGAGGTGGGAAAGGACCCGTGTCCTCCATGCAAGGGAAAGGAGAGCACGGAGATGCTGGGAGGGCTGGAGCCCCTCTGCTGGGAGGACAGGCTGAGAGAGTTGGGGGGGTTCAGCCTGGAGAAGAGAAGGCTCCGCGGAGACCTTGGAGCCCCTTCCAGTCCCTCAAGGGGCTCCAGGAAAGCTGCCTGCACCCCAGGGTGACAACAGGGCCCTGGAAGGAAGCTCCCCTGCCCAGAGCTTGAGGGGGCCACAGGAGAGTCTGGGACCAGACCTCCCCAGCCCCAACTACAGCTCCTCGTCCATGGAGAGGGAGCAGGGCTGCTCCACAGCTCACACCCCACAAGGGCAGCTCCTGCCCAGCCCTCTGGGTTCTGGGGGCTGCTGCATCCCTCCAGGGTGGGCTGAAGGCTGGTTACCCAGTGCCTCCCCCAGCAGAGGCAGGAGGAGACCATCTCTCAAGCCAAATTTTGTCCTGGCAGCTTTGAGAAACGTGCACGGCCATGCCAGAAGAGCAGCATCACTCGGCTCCTGGCCCCAGCCCTGCCAGGGCGCAGGGACAAGGCTGGAGCCCCGGACAGACACGGCAGCAGAGGCCAGACCGGCCCTGAAATGAGTGCCAGGTGGGCAGAGATTTAAAGCCTTTTAGTTTAAACTGAGCTCTCCCCACGGGGGGGGACCCTTCTGGCCCTTGGCCACTTGATTTGCAATTACAGGCGGGTCCATCTGCCAGGATAACCCCGGCGGCAGCGCTTGGGGCCAGACAAAAGAGCCGGAGGCTCCTCACAGCCCCTGATGGATGGCAGAGGTGACAGAGACGGTCTTTGTTTCTGCGCTGCCGCCATTCCCTGCCTTTCCCCCACCCTCCAAAGCCACCGCGGGACAGCCCCTTTCTGGGTCTCGCCGGCGGCAGAAGCAGGGAGAGGATCCCAGAGGATTGCCTGAACGCTTTATTTCCCACTCGAGCGGTTCCCTTCCTCGGTGCCGAGAGGCCGCTGCCCCAGCGAGAGGGGAGGAGAAGCAGGCATGGAGTCCAAACCCAGGAGATGGGGATTTATTTTGCCGGAGGTTTATGGAAAGGCGAGGCCTTGGGGCCAGCTGGAGCCAAAGCAGGAGCTCTGGAGGTGGCAGCATGGAGGTGAATGCAGAAGAAGATCTCTCTCCCAGCAAGGAGCCACCAGGCCCAGGCTGGCACGGGACGGACGTGCCCAACACACAGTAGCTGATAAGGCACTTTGAAATGACTACAAGCCACGAGGCAATCCCTTGCCACCCTCCTTTCCTCCCCTTGCCTCCCCCCGCCCCGGGGGGGGCTGGGCAGATTAACCTACAGAGAAGGGGGTGTCGCTGGAGAGCCCGGTGGTCCCGGCTGGAGATGTCGGCGCGTGTCGGGGCCACGCTCACTGGTGGAATTTCTTGCTGGGGCTGTTGGCGTAGTCCACCAGCAGCTGGCACGGTGTGAACTGGCAGCCGTAGACAGCTTCATACTTCCGCAGCTTGTCCACCAGCTGCTTGGCTCCGTAGGAGTCTGCATACCTGAAGGGACCTGCCGTGGACAAAAGGGACACGTCTGGGCCAAGGAAGCGCGAGAGCACTGGGTTTGGACAATCTGTTCTTCTCTAGAAGATCCCCTCCATCTCTCAGCAGGGCGACGCAGGACCCTGCTCCCTGAGGTGGCATATTTTGGGGTAGTCTTTGATGCCGTGGCAGCAGCACGCGCCTCCAGCCCAAGGAGGGGAAGCACTAGGTACTTGGCAGAAGCACCACCTCGTGCCCAAGAGCCCTTAGCATCCTTCAGCTGCGACCCAAACCTCAGCTCGTGCCTCAGCCACTGCCCAAGCCATGGCCACAGCCACCCAGGGGGGTCACAGATGGGTCCAGGAGAACTTTGCCCATGGTCTTGGCTGGACCCAGCAAGTACCTTGGCCTGAGAAGTGCTGCGCACCACGGCTGAGGTTGTCAGCTCAGCGTTCTCTCTCTGTGTGAGGGCATGGGCGGGGAACGGAAGGTCCTTGGTCACCATTTCTCAACTCTATGTGCAGCACGAGACCAGGTTTCCAGAAATGCTGCAAGGTGCCTGCCCAGGCAAGGAGCAGTGGCAAGAGAGTAGACACCAGAGCCACATTTTTCTCCAAGCACGATGCAGCTGCACAGAAGCCAGGGATTTCTTAAAAACGTAGGGCTTTTGTGGATCTCCCATCCCACCTACACCCCCATGACTATCAGGCATGGTAAAAGCTCTTCCTTTGAAGTTCTCATGGGCAGTGGTGATGAGGCCAGGGCCAGCATGGCTCTGCCTTCTTATTCAAACCTGAAGACACAGCACATGGCCTGGTTAGTGTCCCTTGTCACCAGCCACAGCTTGGTGAAAGAGCTGTTGCAGCAGAGGAACTCCACTGAGCCCTAGCAGAAACATCTCACAGCAGCTCTCAGGCTCACTACCACCTCTCCTAGGGTGGGAACGCTGGAGCAACCTCTGGCTCAGGCTTGTCAGACTGCAGCTCAAACCCAGCCTTAACAGCTCTAGTGGCTACAGCCCACTACGCAAGGCCACTACAAAGCTTCTGAGCCCAGCCCAAACCCCCTTACCTCCCAGGCATGGCGGGAAGCCCAAGCCGAACACAGCACCGATATCTCCCTCCACAGGGTTGCTGAGGATCCCCTCCTGCAGGCACATGGCTGCCTCGTTCACAAACCTTGTCACCAGGCGCATCTGGATGTCCTCGTCGGTGCAGCTGCAAGGAAAGAGTCTGTAAGGGCTGGGCAGGTACCACAGCAGCTGGGTGGAGGAGCACGTGAAGCCAGCACAGATGGGGGACAGAGATGAGACCGAGACTGTCCCTATCAACATGAGGACAAGGACAAAGCTCTGTGTTGTGACCTGAGGCAGGCAACCAAGAATGGCAAAGGCTTCATCAGGCCAAATGGGGACTGCTCCAGATGTTTCCATGCCAGGTGGTACAGAATCCCAGAATGATATGGGATTGGAAGGGACCTCTGGAGATCATCCAGTCCAACCCCCTGCCAAAGCAGGTCCACCCAGAGCAGGTCCCACAGGAACGTGTCCAGGGGGGTTTGAATGTCTCCAGAGAAGAAGACTTCACCACCTCTCTGGGCAGCCTCTTCCAGGGCTCTGCCACCCTCACAGAAAAGAAGCTCCTCCTCATGTTTAGATGGAACTTCTTATGTTCCAGTTTGTGTCCGTTCCCTCTTGTCCTGTCACTGGGCACCACTGGAAAAAGACTGGCCCCATCCTCTTAACATCCACCCTTGAAGTATTTATTGCTGTTGATCAGATCCCCCCTCAGCCTTCTCTTCTCCAGACTAAACAGACCCAAGTCCCTCAGCCTTTCCTAGTAAGGGAGATGCTCCAGGCCCCTCATCATCTTTGTAGCCCTCTGCTGTACCCTCTCCAGCAGTTCCCTGTCCTTCTTGAACCGGGGAGCCCAGAACTGGACACAGTACTTCAGATGGGGCCTCAGCGGGGCAGAGTAAAGGGGCAGGAGTAGAGTACAACAGGTCCAAGGCCAGGAAGGTCACAGCAAGGGCTGAACCAACCCTCCTGCCCTGGTAACCCCCACCACAGAGAAGTTTTCTGCAAAGATGCTCAAGCAAATGCTGATAAATTGGAGGATGCTTCATTCCTGCCAGCACAGGCTCTCCAGAGCAATCAGCCTGGCCAGCTGGGGACAGCCAAATGCCACCCGGAGTGACTCTGTGTCCAGCAACATCCTCCAGCACTGCTTGGTGCAGCTCCTGCTGCGAGGCAGCAGGAGGAGCCGGGCAGGGGGGAGAGCCAGCCCCCACCAGGCACAGCTACTTACACTTCGGGTTTGGCCGGCACTTTGAATTGCGCCAGGATCTCATCCATGCCAGAATTCACACTCCTGTTCTTCACCCCCTCCTGGTAAACATAAAAGCCCTTCCCTGCCTTGCGACCTGCCGGGGATAAAAAGAGAGAGTCACATCCTGCCACGTGTCCCCTTTGCTCGTGACACCTTTTCCTCTGATCTTCTTGTGATTCCTGCTGCACGAGCAGATCCTCCCAGCACAGGCAGCTTCTCTGCACTTCAGAGGGAGCCTGTTTGCTGCCTCAGCAAGGACAGAGGGAAGGGGACCCACATCCAGCTGACACGATGCTGCCACTGTGCCAGGCCCTGATGCCTTCACTAGGTCCAGAGGACAGTCAAATAACACCACTGTTTCCATGGTTACAGCAGCAAAAAGACACAATCCTTGGGAGCAAGGGACAGAGATGACAAGATCTCCTGAGTAACCCTCGCTGCCAGGGGCCTGGTCACAGCAAGGGTCACTGGAGGGTGAGAGCTGTCACGGCCCAAGCCCAGGTCCCACTGATGGATGCTGCTCCTTCCTGGTGTGCTCACAGGCACAGCTGCCCCTGGCACCCAGTGCCACCCAGGCACAGCTTCTACTGTGTGGACAGGGACATAATTTTGCCTTGCACAGAGCTTCTGAAGCTCAGCTCAGCTCAGGGCTTGTTTTGCTCAAGCACGTTGATTTCCAGCCACTCGCTGCCCCAGAGCACTAGTGCAGGTTTTACAAAGGGACCAGACAGAGATTGATGAGAACTTTGCTGCTGCCTTTGCTCTGGGCAGCATCTTTGCCCACTGCTGCAGTTTCTGCAAAGAAAGGTCTGGCTGCAGCCAAAGGTCTACCCAGGATACAGCTGAGAAGGATTCCCAACCCATTCCCAGGACTGTCTTCCGACTGCTCCCACCCGAGGCAGAACAGGCTGACGGATGCTAGTGTTTTTCCTTGAACAAAGGGGAAACACATTCAATTAAAGCAGCCCAGTGTCTCACCTAAGAAGCCTTTTTGCACCATGAGCTTGAACAACTCGATGCTGCCTCCTCCAAAGCGCTCGCCAAAGGCCTTGCCAAGGTCCTCAGCCACGTGCGTGGCCACGTCCACACCCACCTCGTCGATCAGTGTGGCAGCACCCACGGGAAAGCCAAAGGCTGTAGAGATGGCATCTATTTTCTTTGGGTCAATGCCCTCCTGCAGGAATGGAAGGAGAAGCAATGCTATCTCTGGGGGAGCCGTTGCTCATCTGGGGCCACAGCCTGCGACCAGCCCCGTTAGCTGTTGTTAATTGTACTTGCAGCACTCCTGACTCTCCCCTGGTGCTGTGTGGGGAGGAAAGAGCCCCATCAGGTCCCATCAGACCACAGCTCAGCCAAGAGCAGGCTGGGGACAACCAAGGGCACTGGGGCTGGTTACCCACCTCCCTTCTTAGCCAGGGCTGGCATCAGCCTGATGGGGGGCAAGGAGAAAGCAGAGTTTACCCAACTATTTGGTGGATAATCGGTAGCCGACAGGATGGATACACACCTGGAGAACTCGGACCACTTCTGCCAGCATCGGCCCCAGGCACCTGGTGGTGTAGAAGCCAGGCCCGTCCTAGGGAAGAGGAGCACAGCAGGAAGGCGGGTGAGCACAAACGGCAGGAACACGGCCTCTCTCGGCAGCACAAAACCTGTGTTTTGCAGCCCAGGCACTGACGCGCAGAGCAGACACACTGAACTCCATTTCTAACAGTATCTTATCCACTGCTAGAATAGTCTTGGGGTTTTTTTTTGTTGTTTTTTTTTTTTTTTTTTTTTTTTTTTTTCCTGTAGGGATCAGTAGTGTTTGAAGACTTCCATGAACTTACTCCCTGGAAGTTCCAACCAGAGTGTTTTCATTGGAAATAGCACCTGGATGTCCCAAGCAGGCTGCAGGAGTCCCCCTGCCTCACCAAGCACAACAGGCTGACAGGGGGAAACGGGTGCTCAGCGCAAGTGAAAGAGGCAGAAACCAGTTGTTTCACCTCTGATATCGCTCACCGAGTCAGGAAGCAACAGATTAGCTGCAGACTGTGATTCAGGGCAGCATCTGATGTGGGGATGAGGGTTTTAGAAGCATCTCCACCGGCCTTTAGAGATGCCTAGAGCACTTTTAGACAAGCCAGTTTTCCCAGCAGCACAGGAGAGACTTGCTCAGCGTTGCCGGCAACCTCATACGTCAGTGAAAAGTTTGTTCTCAACTGCTGCCTCGCTGTGCTCAGTCCTTCTCCCTCTGCTTGGACAGCTCTCCCCTCTGCATTTCTGTCCCCTCTCACACAACATCTGAACCCAAAAAGAGGCAAGTTACCGCTCACAGGCCCCTCTGTCCTTGCCACTTGCAAGAAGAGGTGGTGAGAGTCCTGCCCAGACTCTGCTCCATCTCAGATGGACAGACTTCAGCCTCCTGGAATTTGTGTGTAGCGAGGCTGCCAGCTCCTCGTGCCAGCCGATCAACTTGTTCCTGCACCTTCTGGCCTTCCATGGCTGCTTCAAAGGACACTTGAGGGATCAGCTTGGGTGCCTGCCTTCTTCTAACCTCCATTTTTACTTCTCAGCGTTCACAGCTACATCTCAGCCTTCTCTCAGTGCACAACCCTGCCATTTTATTTATTACCCCAGCTCGTATTTTGTGCAGTGTTCCCTCACCTTTACCACGATGACGACCTTGCCCTGCTTGAGGCCCACAGCAACAGCGGAAGCAGCGGTGTCCTGGGACGTCTTGTCTGTGGTGATGATTTCCAGCAGCTGCATTTTGTCAACGGGGGAGAAGTAGTGCATCCCGATCACCTGGGCAGAAGGAAGAGAGGAGGGTTAAAAGACAGGCTTTGGCTCCCAGAGTCACCGGCTGGGCGAGCCAAGTGGCCAAGGGCAGAGGGAAGCAGGCCAGTGTGGGCTGCAGCACCCATTCAGCCGCATGCTCTGCTGTATCGCTCTCCAACAGGAGTGCTCTCCATCTCCACTTCCTCTCCTTGGCTTTCCCAAGGACGTAGCAGCTCTTGCCTCAGTGAGGATTTATAGAATCACAGAACAGAATCATAGACTTGTCCAGGTTGGAAGGGACCTTTCAGATCATCGAGTCCGACCATCAACCCAACACTGATAAAAAACACCACTAACCCATATTTAGGTAGAATCCTTACGGGACCAAGAGCTCTCTCTGTACTCGTTAATAAACTGGCAGCAAAACCTGTCTGGAGATCTTGGCTGAGCTCAGTTCTCAGGCAAATTAGAAGCACTGCATGATCTGCGGGTACCATCTGAGCTGGCAGCGCAGCCACACGCCTGGTGGTGCTTCTTCTGGGCTCTGAGAGTGGAAAAGCAGTCACAGAGACAGACATGGAGCAGAATTCCCTGTGTTCTGCTTGTGAATGTTTCATTTCTTTTTTTTGGTCATGAATTTAAGGGTGGGAAGGCACCAGTTTCCAGAAACTAATTACAGAGGGAAGCGCACCCCTCCTCTGGGAGCAGCATTTGTGTGGAGATTATTGGGCTGCATGCCTCGCTTTCTTAACAGGACCGTGTAATCAGCATGTCACCTCCATGCCTCCTGGAAGCTACACTTGGCACTAAGGTCTGTGTAAGTCAGAGGCACCTTGCAGGACAGCTGCAGACTGCAGAAATAAAGAAAATACGCTAATTGTTTCCCCATAAAGAGCCATTACACAGGTGATTTATCCAGCAGGAGGATGTTATTTGCAAGGATGAACAGACAAGGCTCAGTCTGCAATTCCAATGCACCCAAGGCCCGACAGCAAAGCAGGGAGAGGCTCACGAAGGTCACAGGAACCTCCAACAGCAGGGACACACGTTGTTGCTCTACAGCCTTGGCAGATGGCCACAGAACTTCTGTGGGAAGACAAGCAGCGACGGCTTGGGGCAGTAACTGAGACCCTTGTTGGGGTTTAGGGAACCAGCCAAGGGTACCTGCACTTTTCATTTGTGTGACACTTTCCACCTGAGCTCCAGAGCTTCACCCTTCTTTTCCCCAAACTGCTACAGTTTTCCCATCCTACCTGGTCCAGAGGAAAATGGGATTATCTCTCAGTGACCTGCTTGCTTTTCCTTGCTTTTTCTGCAGCCCAAGGTAACCAAAGCAGATTCCTCAAAGGAGGGGGAAAACATTTTCCCCTATTTAAAATCAAGGCAGCCCTAGACTGATGCTTAGCCCTCAGGAGGTAACTCTACCCCATCACGCAGATCCCTCACATTACTTTGGATGCTGCAGCGTCACGTCTGGTCTCCTGCTGCTGCTCCCCAAAGGGCACAGGTCTCCTGCAGGGCCTGTGTGTGATCTGCCAGCTGTCCATGCTCAGCTGTGCTTGCCTGGGCTACAGGATGAGGATGCAGCTACTTTACATGCTGTTTAGACTTTATAAACAAAGGGATGAAGAAGTCCTCTGCTCCAAACCTCTGCCACAAGCTGCTGTTGCTCTTGGTATCCTGTTCACACAGAATCACAGAAGGGTTTGGGTTGAAAGGGACCTTAAAGCCCCCCCAGTGCCACCCCCTGTCCTGGGCAGGGACACCTCCCACCAGACCAGGTGCCTCCAAGCCCCCTCCAACCTGGCCTTGAACCCCTCCAGGGATGGGGCAGCCACAGCTTCTCTGGGCAACCTGGGCCAGGCTCTCACCACCCTCACAGCAAAGAACTTCTTCGCCACATCTCATCTCCATCTCCCCTCTTTCAGTGTCAAACCCTTCCCCCTCCTCCTAGGGCTCCCCTCCCTCATCCAGAGTCCCTCCCCAGCTTTCCTGGAGCCCCTTGAGGGACTGGAAGGGGCTCCAAGGTCTCCGCGGAGCCTTCTCTTCTCCAGGCTGAACCCCCCCAACTCTCTCAGCTTGTCCTCACAGCAGAGGGGCTCCAGCCCTCCCAGCATCTCTGTGGCCTATGGATCATTTGGAGGCAGAGTGAAAACCCCACCACCCCTCAGGAGATCACCAAGGTTTCAGTTTCAGCACCTCTGAGATCAGCTTCCAGCCACTAATTTTTCTTCCTTTTTTGCTGCTGGGTTAGTGCCTTCTCCTTGAGAAGGCATTTTCCCATCATGGGAAGTCACTCCCACATCTAATCAAAATGTCTGAAGTCTTCCTGGCTGGAATTCTCTCAGCTTGAGTCCTTCCACAGCTTCTCTGCCCCCCTGCACACATTAACATTTCCTGAAGTGCCCTCACCTCCCTGCTGCACCCTGCCTCACCAACAGCACCCTGGGCCTTAGACCACCTTCTTCTCCTTCCTATCTGCCCGAGGACCACAGGCTCTTCGGTCCAGGCTTGCCCTGGGGGCAGAGGATGAGCTGTTTAACGCTCTGAGGAGGAAGCACGTGACACTGGGTACTCACCTTCTCCGGCCTCTTGCTCACAGCAGCGATTTGGCTGATGGGGAGGGCAGAGGTGTTACTGGCGAAGATGCAGTGGGCAGGGATCACCTGTGGCAGGGGGTGGAAGAGTCAGATCCAGAGTGTGACGTGCAGAGCCCCCAGAGACCAGTACCAGCACCCAGTAACCCCAACAAACAAGGCAAACTTGATTTTCTCCATCAGAGGAGACAGCATTAGAGATTAATTCTAATTAAGCCCAAGTCAGCCAGGTCTGAATTCCCCTGAACTCTTCCCCAGGTCTGCAATATTAGTCTCAGAACCCCCACGTTTCTGCCAGACCATCGCAACCGCATTAGACACTGCGGGGAGGGACCTCAGGAAGGTGCACAGGCAGCTCTTTTACCACACAGATATTTCCCCAAATGGGCTCTCAAACAGAAAACAGCAGTGGCAGCAAGTTAGACATATTAAGTAAAGGACTGTAAGTTGTGGAGACACCAAAGGACATTATTGTCACATCAATGTGCTCAGAAAAACGAAAGGTTTTTTTGGAAAGGCTCCCAGGAGCCAGGGAATGTCACAATGTGGCTCCTTATTGAACAGTGAATATCCTTAGTGAGCAGGAAGGCTGTCCAAGCACCAAACAGCAGCACAGAGAAGATGTGACAAAGCCAGCAGCACGGGACAGGACACCCCGAGTCTCCACAGGGGTCACACATCAAGCACAAGGTGCTCAGAACCGATACTCACAGCCTCCACCTCCTTCAGCACTTTGTGCTTGATGTTAATGTCCTCGAACACAGCCTCGATCACCATGTCTGCCTTCTCAAAGCCCTTGTAGTCCAGCTGGCTGGTCAGGTTGCTGAGAATGGAGTCCCTCTCAAACGACGTCAGACTCTTCTTCTTCACCTTGCTGTTCAGCCTAGGGAAGGAGGGGTCTGTCACCATCCCTGGGCAGGCCAGCCTGGTGTACCACGGCTACTGGTGTACCACAAACACCAAGGGCATCCTTAGCTACTGCTAAATCTAGAAGCTAAAGCAACGGTCTGTTAGGTTGTCTACCTACCTAAGGAGCTAAAGCTGAATAGACTGGGCCTATTTCGTAGCAATATCCCAGCACACTGCATAGGGTAACCTTAAAAGAATAAGCATTTCTGTGATATCTGATGGTAGAAGACTCCAAAGGAACACAAGTGTCAGGAGTTCCTGACTGCCTGAAAGCAGGGGAGTATTTGGACTAAAGGCAGCCCCATCCCATGCTGAGCAAATCCCTTTTAACTCACGTACCCCTTGAAGACCTGCTGCTGTCCTCTGTCCAAGCCTTGCTGCGTTGTGTCCTTCAGGATGGTCTTCAGTCCTTTATCCACTGAAACCTGGGCAATCCCAGCTCCCATGAGCCCTGCTCCCAGTACCGCCAGCGTCCTGCACAGAAAAGGACCCGGGAGACACACTCAGAGCTAGAAACAGCTGAATTTCCATCATTGCTGTCAGACCTGCACCGATCCTGTCCACCCAGGTGTTATTTTTAATGAGATCGCACAAGAAGATCTCACTTGTGGGTGAGAGACCTCCAAACTGTAGAAGTCTGGCCTCGTGGAGGCTGGAAATCTCTCTGCTCTTGCCACACTGATTTTCAGGACTCCCGGCCACTTGGTCACAAGAGCCTTTCAACGGAGGTCCTCCAACTGCTCCTCAGGCACCCCACTTACTTGACCTCTCGCTGAGGTGTTCCAAACTTGTTCTTCTTGCAGCGCACCTGCCCATGGTAAAGTCCGATCAGCGCCTGGGACTCCTTGGTCATGGCAAGTTGGCCAAAGCTCTGGAAGAAAGAGGAGAGGGAAGCAGAGAGTTTGGCCTTTAACAGCCGTCTTGCTTCCAGCACACACGTCAAAAACGCGGCGAGGGGAGAGCCCGGCCACAGACTGGTGACCTGGTTAGAAAAGGAAGAACGGACACAGGGAATACGCATCCTCTGCACAGAAGCTCCTTCTGTGCTAAGCACAGCCCACTTTGCTCCACCACCTCCCATACAGAATGCTGGAAAGCAATAGGAAACTGCTTGTTCAACGCCCTTTCCCATAAACAATATAATTTAAAGCATCTGAAGGAGCATCCACCTCTAACACCCGTGTCTGGAGGGGCACAGGGAACAAGAGCAGCCACAGTATTTCCACATCCATCTCCGTCCTATCCAGGAAATAGTTCCCAGCTCGTTTCCACCCTCCCAGCACAGCTTTGGGAGGAGCATTCCCTGGCAGGTCACTGGCCTGAGGGTAAGCCAGAAGCAAGCGGGCTGTCTCGGCTGCTGCTGGCTCCTATGAGATCAATGCAAGAGCCACTTCTGCCTCCCCTTTCCCAGTGGCAGGACCGTATTTCACTGACTGGGACCCTTTCTGCCCCCTGTGCACCCTGCAATAGCTGGGGCCACCACCCCAGCGGCTCCCTGCGGAGACTCCCTGGAGTCTCCTCAGACTTTGAGGGGAAAAAAAAAAAACCAAAATCTTTAAACAGGCCAATTCTCACTGACCGATACTATCTTCGGAGAACCACAGACAGGCAACAAAACCAAAGGCCTGCACCACCTCGCAGCACTCCGGGTGAGACGGGAACACAGTCAGGAAGACAAAAGACAGCGTAAAGTGATAGAAAACTAATGTTGTCTGAGCCAAGTCAGCTCAGGAGAGCCGCCAACGCGACGTAGTTTAGAGCAGGCTCTATCTTCCTCTCGTGAGCGAGAGTCTTGTTAAAATACCACCGACACAAAGCCTGGAAGAGAATCTGCAAGTCTCCTGTCCTGGGGGGAAAGAGGGAGGCATTAGAAAAGACACGACACTGACACTTATTGTTCTTTAGAGGCTTCTGGGAAGATCTCCATCCTGCTGCTATTCTCGGGGAAAAAAACCCAACATTCATTCTTTTCTGTAAGGAACAGAGTATCCCAAGCCTTTTATTGAGCAGCAGACCAGACGTGGGTGGAATGTGTAACCAGCACAGACGGGGCGTACCCAGGAGGTCACTGGTAAGGTAGGAGACAGACAGCTACATCTCAGATCGGGACCTTGGCACCGGGAGGGAACAAACGGAGCTACGAAGCACGGTGGGATGTGACAGAGAGCAGTGTGAGAAGCTGCTGAAAATCACAGTGAGAACTGCAGGGAACAGATGGATTTCACCAGTGGTTTTTAAGGGGCTGCGACGTCAGAGATGACACAAACACAGAGATAACCAGATGGGAGCGTTTTGGGTCTTGTGGGGAGTGAGGTCTTGCCGAGCCAGCAGTGCCCAGGCCACCACACCAGTGACGCCCTGCCCAGCCAGGATCACTGCTTCGGTACCAGAAATCACAAATTTGAGTCCAGATGTAGCAAAATGGGGACTAGTGAGGAAAAAAAAGACTAATTAGGGGCAGGTTGTTTATTAAGGCAGAGAAAGGGAGGGATGGAGATGGCTGAGGATGAACAAGCATGGGAAAACAAAGACTCTGTGTGCACGTGTGTGTAATAAAGGGGTCACACACAAGCAAGCCACAAGACTTTACTTCCCTTAACAGTTGTTACTGGTGCTAAACTCGAGCCATGTGCCAGGGAACTAAAGAATTGAAGGAAAGGGAAGAATGAAATAGAGGCTTATTTCACAGAATCACAGAACCAGTCAATAGGTGATGTTGGAAGAGACCTGTGGAGATTGTCTTGTCCCACCCCACCGCTCAAAGCATGGTCAGGCTGCTTCAGACTGTTCCCAGTTGAGTTTTGAGCATCACCACAGAGGGAGACTCCACAGCCTCTCTGGGCAAACTGCTCCAGTGTTCAATCACCTTTACAGTAAAAGAAATCATTTTGCATATTTAAGTGGAATTTCCCATTTCAGTTTGTGCCCATTACCTCTTATTCTGGACGCCACTGGGAAGAGCGTAGCTTTGCCTTCCTTACTGCTTCCTACCAGGTATTTACACATGTTGGTAAGATCCCCACAAACCTTCTCTCCTCTCCAGTCCCAGTTCTCCCAGTCTCCCCTCCTGTGCCAGATGCCTTTAACCACCCTCGTGGACCTCTGCTGGGCTCTCTCCAGCCAGCTGGCCACCAGCCTGTGCTACTGCATGGGGTTATTACTCCCCAGGGGCAGCACTTGGCATTTCCCTTTGCTGAACTTCACAGTTCCTGTCTGCCCAGTCCTACAGTGTGTTGAGGTCCCCCTGAATGGCCAGTACGCTGACTGGAGTGGCTACTAAATAAGTAAGTTTGACCAAGGAATAAGGAGAGTGAAGTCCTGTTCTGGGTGAGAAACCACTACTGAAAAAAAACACCTAATTTTCAGAAGCACCCAATGGGTGAAAAAGGACCAGTGCAAAGCACCTGGACTGGAAAACAGTACAAGCAGTAAAACAAGAGTAATGGAGAATCAACACCCTGAACAAAGAGGGTTGTGCAAAAAGGTGACAGAGTAAATAGAACACAGGGAAAAATGAAAGTTAATTCTTCGAAGAAATTATTTCTTTGCACCGAACTGCCTGGACACAATGACGAGAGTGACAGCAGCATCCCCACCTCTCAGGTGAAGCCCATCTGGGTATTCCCCACTCAAAAAGGTACCACAGAGAGGAACGAGAAAAGGCATAAGCTGTTTTCACAGACGAAGGACCCTGACAAACAGCTCTGTTGTTGAGGACAGGCCTTTTTCCCAGGGCAGGGGCAAGACACCGCTTTGAGCGGCCTGTGACGAATATTGTCCTTTGTGTGCGGTTCAACACAAATCCCTCCCGACTACACAGTTTACTGATTATTCATCTCCTTACCTGGGATTCGGTGAGGTATCCAGCGTCACGCCCCTGATCAAGACCAGTCTTTACGACCTAGTCAGAGAAGAACAATAAAGATATGCTGCCATTAAGTCGTGTGGGCCGACAGCTACGCCTTAACGAGATCCCTTGTTGAGCTGCACCTCCTGTGTTCACCACTGACCCCTCCCTGATAGTCCAGGCACAATTCAGGCTCGCTGGGTCCTGTCCACGCCGTTCGAAGCAGAGCTATGAATCGCCCTGTCCTTCCAGCACAGACCATGGATATTACTATGATGGCAAGGAGTTTTCCATCAGGTTATTTTTACACGTATCTTGTGGCTTCAGGAATTGTTTTCAGTAGGACTGTGCTCCTGTAACGTCACTGCTCTTAGACTCAGAGGGGGTTTCATTCATTCACAGGTTTTAGAGAAGTCTCGGCAACAACTTAAATAAGTGAAAAGTCACTTTAAAATAAGGACTCAACCGTGGACACTGTCTGCAATTAATACAACGCCTGGGTGACTCAGGGAACTAGCTTTTCAAGCATTGAGTGGTTATGGCCACGAAAACAGCAGTTTGTATTTTCCTGGCTGCAAACAGGTTAACCCAACTCTTTAGAAACTGTACAGGAAACCTGGAAAAACTGCAGCCGGGAGTTTCATGGACAAAGTATTCCAACTAAGCCTTTCCTCCACTGGGATCCTGGACCTTCCCCTTACTGGTACCAGTACCACATAAACCGGTGACCATATCCTGAGAAGCTACTCTGAATTTTACCACGCTTGCTCTATACACCACACAGCCAGCACTTGACAAGACTGATCTTCTGTGAAGACTGGGATGTGTGGTCTTCAGAGGAAGGACGGAACCACTTTCCCTCTGGCTGTTGCCGTTTTATCCCTCAGATCCACCCGCACTGCTGTTCCCTGGGCCTCACAGGGGGGATTACCTCAATGATCTTTAGCGGAGCAGGGTAGAGTCCTTTGGTTTGTTTCTGAACTTTGCCCTCCACTGTCTTGTAGACTTGCTGCCTCACAAAGGGAAGAGCCATGGCATAGTCGGTTATCTCTGCAAGATGGGACAAAACACCTCTCAGCACAGCTATACGCACAACCAGTCCTTAAATGATTAACCGGAAAGATAACGAGTATAGGTCTGAATATTGCGCTTCTGCAATAGCAACATGCACCTCAAACCCATCTAGATACATGTAGCATGGTCTGCTCAGAAGGGCATCTAGGGCTTGTTCCACAGACGAGTCTCATTTAGGGCTAAAATATCCTAATCCAGCCGTTGACAAACTGAGCTCTGTGGAGCAGAGCTCACACAGAGATACCATCATTTTGGGCTCTGCTAAAGAGGATCAGAGCAGAGCAGACCCATAAGCCTCTTCCCACTTGGTGACACAAGTTCTAGTAGCAAGTTCTGTATCAAGCTTTGAGGATGGATCGTCCTCTGGAGGTGGCTGCTGCTCTCTCCCCGAGGCTCCCTCCTAGCACACTTCAGGAGCCACCATGTGCAGCTCTGGCAACACCACCTGAAGATCAGGTCTGCAGAGCAATGTCTTCTCTACCAACGCACCTGGCTCAAGAGACGATTACACCATGAAATAGCTTTGTTTTGAAGATGGAATTAAGTAGGACAACAAACATAACCCTGAGAAGCAAAGCCAGATTACACTCACTACAGCCCCTTGGGATTTGGCTAGGATGGCCACAAACTTACTCTGCATTAGCCCTTTCGATCTTTTGGCAGACACAGTTCTATTGGCCAGTCCCCGGGCAAAGCCAACTGCCACCTCCTCCAGGTACTCAATCGTTCGTGCTTCTGGAGTCTTCACACCTGGCCCTGTGAACAAAAGAGAAGTCTTGAGGAAATGCAGAAGATGCACTTGGCCTTGTTGGACCTCATGAGGGTCACACGGACCCATTTCTCCAGCCTGTCCAGGTCCCTCTGGATGGCATCCTGTCCCTCAGGCATGTCACTGCTCCACCCAGCTTGGTGTCATCCGCAAACTTGCTGAGGGTGCCCTCGATACCACTGTCCATGTCATTGAAGAAGACACTGAGCAGTGCTGGTCCCAGTGTGAACCCCTGAGGGACACCACTTGTCACTGATCTCCACCTGCACATTGAGCTGTTGACCACCACCCTCTAGATGTGACCATCCAACCAATTCCTCATCCACCAAACACTCCACCCATCAATTCTCCATTTTAGAGAAGGATGTTGTGGGGGACTGTGTCCCAGGCCTTACAGAAGTCCAGACAGATGACATCCATAGCTCTTCCCTTATCCACTGACGGAGTCACTCCATCATAGAAGGCCACGAGGTTGGTCAGGCAAGACTTGCCCTTGGTGAAGCCATGCTGGCTGTCTCAAATCACTTCCCTGTCTTCTGTGTGCCTTGGCATAGCTTCTAGGAGGATCTATTCCATGATCTTCCCAGGCACAGAGGTGAGGCTGAGAGGTCAGCAGTTCCCAGGGTCCTCCTTTCTACCTTTTTTAAAATTGGGTGCAATGTTTCCTTCTTTCCAGTCACCGGGGACTTCTCCTGACCACCGCGACTTTTCAAATACCACAGAAAGTGGGTTGGCGACTACATCAGCTCGGTGACTACATCAGCACTGATGGATGATGATGATGATGATGCAGAAAAGCAGGGATGAGACAGCAACATGATGTTCCTTTGAATTGCTACCACTCTATTCCTTGCTGCCTGCTTGGCTTTTCTTGATTACAAACAACAATGGAAAGGCTCAACGGGCGGCTATGTGAAGGCCCCAAGGCATTTAATATCCATGGCATTACACAGGAATGTCAAAACGCCGGCTCCCAATGGGAGCAAGCAGCAGTGTGTCACTTAATCATCAACAATACTTTCACAGAGCCATGGAATAGCTTTGGCTGGAAGGGGACATGGGAGGCCATCCGGTCTGACCCAAGCATGGCCAAGTCCAAAGCTAGGCCCAACTCTGGAATTAGATCAGTTTGCTGGGGGACATGTTGCTCAGGATGGAGGTCCCATCACCTCTCTGGACCCTTGTTTTACCACCCGACCATCTTCTTGTGCCCTTTAACCCCTCAGCCTTTTACTTTGCACAATTGCACCCCTGTATCTCAACAGAACTCACATGTTCTGCCTCCCTCTTGCCGCACCTCTCCTTTCTTACGCAGCACAGTGAGGCTGCACAGAATCACAGAACGATATGGGGTTGGAAGAGACCTCTGGAGATCACCTCCTCCAACCCCCTGCCAAAGCAGGTCCACCCAGAGCAGGTCCCACAGGAACGTGTCCAGGTGGGGTTTGAATGTCTCCAGAGAAGGAGACTCCACGTCCTCTCTGGGCAGCCTCTTCCAGGGCTCTGCCACCCTCACAGGAAAGAAGTTCCTCCTCATGTTTAGATGGAACTTCTTATGTTCAAGTTTGTGCCCGTTACCTCTTGTCCTGTCACTGGGCACCGCTGAAAAGAGACTGGCCCCATCCTCCTGACACCCACCCTTTAAGTATTTATAGGCATTGATCAGATCCCCCCCCCAATTTTCTCTTCTCCAGACTAAACAGACCCAAGTCCCTCAGCCTTTCCTCTCCAGAGAGATGCTCCAGGCCCCTCATCATCTTTGTAGCCCTTTGCTGTACCCTCTCCAGCAGTTCCCTGTCCTTCTTGAACTGGGGAGCCCAGAACTGGACCCAGTGCTCCAGATGGGGCCTCCCCAGTGTGGAGTAGAGGGGGAGGATGACCTCCCTTGACCTGCTGCACAACTGAGTCGCTATTAAGCATACACACAACACAAAACCCCACAAAATGGGTTTTAGCAATCTCTGAGGGTGGGTTGCCCAATTTCCAAGTGTAGGACTTGCACCAGCGGCACAGGAGGAGAGAGCACAGGGCTGAAAAGGCAGTTGTGTAAAGCTGCTGGAGGCAAATACAATGAGTCATTAATGAAAGAGTAATGCCTAGTGAGTCTGCACAAAGAGCCTTACCATAAGGAGCCTGCAGGTGAACGTGCAGCCTTGGGTTGCCTCTGAACTAGCCGAACAACCCCGATGAGGTGACAATTCCATCCTTACAGCTGGACAGCCTCATTAACCTTCACTATAAACTGCTCCAACCACACCCTGATGCTGCGCAAAGTCCCCAGAGCAAAGAAAACACCACTGCAGACAACTATTCCCTGAGACTGGAGACACTTCAAGAATAAAAACAACAGAGAAAAACCCCCTCCTCCTTTCACCTCCCACTACTCTCCCTCCACCAAAAGCTGAGATCTTCAACTTTAAGGTTTCAGCTCTCTTGGCATAAAACCTCGAGAGCGCTTACTCAGCAGCCCCCAGACGCCGCTGCCCACTGGGGGCGTCTCTCAGCAAGAAGCAGACAAAGGAGCACATAAATTTTGACCAGCTCAAGAAAGCTTACTGTCAGGAAGTCTCACCCATACCCCCGCAGTATCTCACAGCCATTCTACAGGAAAAAGTCCAAACAAAACAATATATTTCATTTTACCAGCAGCTCAGGAAACTTAACCCAGAGCTGCTGCATAATCTGCATTTCAGCAATGCCCAGTGGATTTTAGAGAATTTATTGGAAACTTGAGAGTGTTTGGGATTTCTGAGCTCAAACCTTACCAGCTTCCAAACTCTCTTCCCACCACTTCAACGCAACAGGTCCAAGACCTTCAGCTTTAGCGCCCTGATGTGCTACAAGATGCCAACACCTGATTTCCCTGTTCCAGTGCCTTGGGCGTTCAATGCCAACAAGCACTGGACTTTGATGCTGCAGCTGAAGAAAAGAGCTGTTTATTTGTGTCTGAGCTTTAAGAACTATTCACTCAAGGGGGTCAAGCCCACATATGTGGGTTTATTTGACTTGCGGTTACCTCTCAGCATTCTGTAGTCTCCCGACCCCGGAGCTCCAAGCTGCTGACTCACATCTGCTTTCTTACATATAAGGCACACACCAGAATTAGATCTGGGCAGAGCAGTAAACAGATCAAGAGGATGCTGCAGAGCTCCCTGCTGAAGGAGAACTGATTGCACCCCACGAAATTGCCTCCTGATTAATGCTGGCTCTCTCCTTCAAAGCTCTCTATAATCAGTGAAAGCATCACCCCACTTAAAGCTGCTTTCCCCGAGACGTTGAGAATGAAAATGAGAATACTCAGCAGAAGGGCTCCCGGCACTGCCTGCTATTTGAATGAACCAGGAACGCCTCTAACGCTCGCACAGAATTTAGCTTTTGTGTTTCTCCTTATGCGCTTATCTGCCCTGAGCCAGGATTCCAAACAGCTCTGCAGAACGTTCAGGTTTCCTCTAAGCAAGTCGGTGTCATCGCTGGTGTAAAAAGCCACGTTTGCTGGCTCTTAAAAGCCAATTCATATTGAAGCGAGTACACGGTGGTAAAGCTTATTCAGGCAATTTTAGCTCGAGCCTGGGCACCACCGACCTGTTTTATAAGTGAGACCACAGCTAAGGGTATCTCATCCAGCTGAACACTGGCACGTGAGACAGAACTGGCACAGAGGCTTCCCTTGCACTTCTCAGGGTAGGCAGCAGCACCTTTATTTTTGTTGTTTATTTTATTTTCTTCAAATAACAGGAGGTAAGGGCCACCAGGGTACTCTGGCCACGCTCTGCCTGGGGTAACAAAGCTCAGCACAGTGCAACTGTGTGGCAGGACCAGCTGGGAGAGTGGTTTCCATCCTAACTCCTGCCTGCTCAGACCTTTCAGAGGAGGCTGGGGAGGGTTTGTTCCTCTATTTAGTCACCTTCCAAAAAAGCCCCGCCTGGTGAAGGAACAGCAGAAGCAAGAAATTATTCGCTAGCTCACTCAGCACTTGGAGGTGCAAGCTGGTCTGCAGTTTGCAAGGAATTTCTGCATCCAACTTGAAGTCACAGTTGGCAATTCAGCTGTGGGGGTTGGCTGCTTCTCAAGATCTTGTCAGAGATTAACATCTGCAGGCAGCATAAACGCAGACATCGGTCACCTATTCTCCTTTCATTATGGGCTGCAATCTGTCCCTCTGACATGATAAATGAGGAATGCAGGTTCTTATCTGTATAATTAGCTGATGCAAGAGAGCCAGCAGGCCTGCCCTCTACGCTAACCTTTTCCTACTCACTTCACTTCAGCAGGAGCCTGACAATTCAAGGTCCCCACGCACATTCCTCAAAGGTGGGAATGGAGATCGCACTGCAGAGCGTGGGAAGGACTCTGCAGCGGTGGCTTCTCCACCCATTTCAGCGAGGTGATAGGGTTAACTGACGGGCAGCAGATCAAGCAAATGAGAGGCATCACGTCTGACCTAGTGGGTCCACCAGCTGGTCAACTAGACCCATCTTCTTTGCTCTGTCAGCACGGATGTTCCTTCCGGTCAGCATCATATCAAAGGCAGCAGGAAGTCCCACCTGGAAGGGAAGAAAGGGGGTCTCAGAATGGGAGCAAGCCATGCAGAAGGGGCCATCAAGTAAACTTTTTCTCCTACTTACCATTTTTGGCAGCCTCTGAGTACCCCCGGCCCCTGGCAGGAGACCCAGCATCACTTCAGGTGTTCCCAAGACTGTTTTCTTGTCCTTTGTCGCTATTCTGTAGTGACAGGCGATGGCAACCTTAAAAAAGGAAGAGAAAACTAAAGGTTTCCCTGTGAAAGGCCACAGAAGAATGGGACAGCCATCACAAAAGTCTCTTCTATGCACTGCCTCAACTTTCTTCCCGACCCTACTCCAATTCCCAAATTCCCTCTGTGCTCATGGGTGGCTTCATCCAGCAAGAGAAGCGCACAGCGGCAGATGACAGCAATCAGCTACGACGTGAACATGAAACTCCCAAACTGAGCCAAGCTACTTTAAAATCTCATCTAGACCATCAAGAGCCAAATTCATTCCCTACACTGAGAACACGGTCCCATTTACAGATCAGCCACGATACTTGGTTTATCTGGATCACCATGTTCACATCTGTCACCACAGTGCCTGTAAAAAGTTGTAACCGCTTGAGAAATCAGTACCCAACTGAAGAGACTCCGTTCCCACAAGTTGTTCTGTTTTAGTAACAACTTTGCTCCGGGAATTAACCCAGATCCTTTCAGTTTGCAAAATCCTAGATGGAGATTACGAAGCAAATACTGCACCCAGCCAAAGCAACAGAACAGAGTACGCAGGCAGGGGTGGAGACTGGCCACCGTCCCCACGCTCATCCCTCCTACAACAACCTCTAAAAGAACAGAAGTTGCTGGGATATGAGCCCCAGTTCATCTGAAAAGCAGCAATTTCCAGTCTGGACTCTGCCAGCAGCATTTATCTAGCTCCAACGGCTGCCAGAAACAGCCGGTTTTTCCCTGGGATGCTCATCTAAATATTAGCCTGGGCCCACGGAGATTCATATTTGATTAGCAGAAGCAGGAAAAATTAGCGTGGCAGAGCCCTGAAGCACAACCAAGCCATTAACTTGCCACAAACTCATTTGAATGGATGTAATGAGCCCACGTCAGGTCTCAAATCTCTCACACCGAGTAGTCCTGCAGGCATCGTTGGGATAGTTTATAGAGACCCGGCGCTATCGACTCCCACTGCTGCTTGCCAGCCCCAGAAGGGTTCAATACCTCCAGTCCCCCTCCCAGGCAGGTGCCACTGATGGCAGCGACTATGGGCTTTGGAGACTGCTCAATTTTTTCTAGCATCTTCTGTCCGTCCTGAGAGAGCTGAGTCACTTCCTGAGCAGTCTTGCAGGCTGCAATCATGCTGCAAGGGGAGGCAGAAGTGCCGATCAGAATTGGAAAAGCACCGAGAAAACAGCAGTAAAACGGAGAGCGCTTCAAGGAGTTCATTCCCCTTTTCCCACAAAGCTCCAGGGACTGACAGACAGGCAACAGCTATTTAGTCCTCGAGTCTTACACTAACAGACAACACAGAAAGACTACTAAATTCAGGGGGGTTAAGGCACGGGGGCTGCGCCTGCAGGCGGTGAATGAGCTTCCTTGTGTCAGAGCTGTGAAAGCCTTCGGGGGAGAGGAGGAAGGGCCAGAGGAAGCCTCAAAGCACTTGCCAGGAAGGGTGGAGGGGAGAGCCCGGGATCAGTTTTTAGAGGAGCAGATGGCCAGCGCTCCGACGTTGCGCTCCGCCAATTAGAGACTCCCTGTGCTAATTATTCTTGGGGAGGCTGGCAGCATTTGCCAGGCACAATTCAGGAGGCTTGTGGTGTTGAGACCAGCAGACATCTCTTAAATGCAGCTTGCCCTTTTGCTCTGCTCACCAGGCTACTGCCTCCTTCCCACCGCAGCATATATCTGCCTCTGAATAAGGCCAGCCAAAAAGGTCTTGAAGGGCCTATTTGTAATTCACCTTCTTTCCTCAGAGCTTTCTGGCTTTTCATGTCTTTAAACAACTATTCTGTCCTGGGTAATGGCAGAACTAGAAGCCAAGGGCACTCGAGGTCCCAGTGAGAGCACCCAAAAGGGTGATCCCACACCCCACAAGAGCTCCCCAATGCTGAATCGCCTGGGAGGCTGCTGAGATGCTCCATGGGGCAGAGAGCCAGATCCTACCTCATCGAGGGGCCACGCTGGCGGGCTGCCAGGCCCTCAAACCCAGCCTAAATGAAGCCTTGCATGTAAATTATCCGCTCTTGTTGTCTCCCAAACCAAAGGACAATGCTCGCCCCAGAGCCAGGAAGGGTTTCCTTGGCTGCACCCCAGCATGCAGGAAGGAGCGACCAAGTGTTACAGCCAAATGGGGTTTCACGACTTGCCACGTTCCTCTTTATCAAGGTCCTAACTTCATCTGAGCAAGTGAGGCACCCTGCACACACAGATTTCATTCCCAGCCTCTGCCTGGGGCCACTTCGGTGACAAACTGCTTGGAATTCACAGCACACCAGACCACCAGCCCCAGGAAAGCTCTAACACCCCCATACTTACTCGATATCCGCTCCAGCAATGAAAGAGCCCAGCTTCGAAGAGATGAGGACGGCACTTTTGATACCTTCATTGGCCCAGATCTCATTCATCACCTCAGTAAACTCTGCGCTGAGTTGTCTGGATAAAGTGTTCACCTGAAGGCAGCGAAAAAAGGGGAGCAGCATCATAAATAGGGAGCCCAGCAGACAGCGGAGCTTAATCTCTGATTAAGTTCTGGACTCAACCATCCCATCACCAGAAAACGTGCACAGAAAACAGACTGACAATATAAAGCTAAAGCCAATGGTAGGTCTGGATGGACTTTCCAATCTGCCTGGAGCAGCAGTAGCTCTAGAGCGCTTCAAGATTTGCCTTCTGCAAAAAAAAAAAAAAAAAAAAAAAAAAAAAAGGAAAGGAATCCGCCCAACAGGCAGACCACTGCTTGGCACAACTATAGCGCTTCTGGGGCGCTCAAATTGAGACCAGGTCTGCTATAAAAGTTAGTTCATCTTGTGTCGTAATACGGTGAGAAAAAAACTCCAAGATGAAACCTTGCAGCAGGTCAGCAAGTAATCTGTTATTAAGAAGTTCCTCCTTAACCCTACCAACAGCGGGTTTGTGACCTCAAACACAGATTTTATGAGCTTCTAAGCTGTTTTTTTTTTCCTGTAAAATGGACACTCTCCTCAACCACCTTGAATCCAAGAGCTTAATAAGATTTAGCGATCTCTTGTGCCAGCGAGAGACAAGTCACTTTAGTACACACGAAATATTTCCAGGAGGCATTTTCAGATGTCTCATTAAACGCTCGCTCTCCTATTTCTACTTTGTTGGGAACTTTGCAAGGCTGCAGGTCAGGAAAGTTCTCAAGTCTTAAATTAGCATTTTCAATGCCTTCTCTGTACAATTCCTGCCGTTCCCACTGATGCCTATTACCCGCCAAAACGGTACCTTTGAATTTGGCGTGTTGAAGCGCACAACAGCGACGTCTCCTTTGATGTCATAGTTAACGTGGGTTCTGTCTGCAAACAAACAGAAATGTGTTATCTGCTTACGCCCAGTGGGTTTGAAGAAAGAAAATCAACTCCCGTAGAAAAGCTTTGCACTTACTCTGGAGCGTGGTGGAGGTGGAGATGTTACGGCAAGCATAACCTAAAGAAAAGATGGTGCAGATGTTACAGGAATTCTCAGTAGTCTCAGCTTAACTGTCCTTTATTAACGCATCCTCCCCTCTCCCCTCATTAGCACAGCATTTAGGAAAATCCTGAGTATGAGCCAGCTCCTCCTCTTGCGGCTTGGACTGGGCCACCACCAGAGTTCAGCAGACTCCACGCTACTGAAGTGACCTTCACAGCACAGATTCCACACCGCAGCGGCCAATACCAGCAATGCCAAACTGCGGGCAAAAAAAAAATAAATCAAAGCCTTTTTCCCCCAAAGAGCTGACGAAAGCAAGTGAGCGGCACATGGGGGTGCTTTGCCTTTAGCGTATGCCCAGTTCAACGCTGCTTCACGCACTAAGCCAGAGACCTGGCTGCACTTTGGAGAGTTTCAAGCCTGCAAGTTAACTTCTCTGCAAATCAAACACAACCACCCCAGAATATTTCTGTAAAAACACCCTCCTGCGCCAGTGAGTGGTGCCACCCCCAGTGTTTCTTCACAGATCTCGGGGCGTACATCTGGTGAGCCACCAAAAGAGCACACGGCGTGTTTATTCTCGCCTCCAGCTACCCACAAAACGCTCGACCCACCTCTACTGATTACACATGGAAGCACCCAGACAAACTTGTCTTGTTTCAAAGCGCTCAGAAAACTCAGACCGTAGTAGGAAGAAGTTCTGTCCACAAGTGAAATGACGCTTTTCTGACTCATAAATCCCAGATCCCCCTTTTTCTGCGGAGAAAATGTATTTGGCCTGTTGATCTCTCTACACCCATAAATCTCAGTTCTATTCAAGCGACCTTGACCTTGACCGAGAGGATCCTCTTAACACAGATCTAGGCTGAATCCCTGCCAAAGCTGCTTCAAGTCTGAAACCTGGTAAAAGCGTTACTTCTTAAGCCCCGTGGGCACATTCACCAACTGGAACGCAGCCATTTAGCCAGGGGAGGTTTTACTGCCCAATGCTGATAAAGTGCTCAGGAATGAAACATTCCCGTTCCCAGCAGCAAGAGGGCAGAAAAGCCAGTGCAGGGAAAACAAGCCCAAAACCAGAAGCCTGCACCTCACCAGGAGGTGTTTTCCCCCTCCCGCGGCCCCGTGACATGGGCTCGGGGCTGCACTTTGTCCCTCTTTCCACCTTGTCCCCGGTGCTGGCAGCAGGGACTGACCTTTGCGCTCCATTCCCCGAGCCCAGGATACACGGGGCGATGCTGCGGGGATGGAAATTCAGTGTCAGTCTGTCCCGACAAAGAGGTCTGTGTGCCTGTCATGTGCCCACAGCACCGCAGAGACTCAACTGGTTTCCACTCTGGGAAAGTCTTAAAGTCATTTTTAAAAGCTACTTTAAAGTCACTTTTGACTAGGACAACACCCAAATTGTGATTGCTGTACCCAACATTGATTTCCCTAAATTTTTTGTATGCTCGAGTACTCATGAAAATAAATGCCAAAGCTCATTTCCCACAAAAGTCAGCCTGGTCCGACAACAATTTCTCTGCCGACAGACGCTCCTCAGCAGAATACGACACGCTTTTAACGGCAGTATTTTAACGCAAAAACCACCACACTTTAAAGCTCCACTACTTTAAAAAGAAGGCAAGGGCTGAACTGATTTACCAAATTCATTCCCTTCCATCCCGTACTGCTCCACTTGGCTGGGCGCAGCAGGGAGGAGCTTCAGACCAAACACATCTCAGCTGCAAGGCAAGTGATAATGTTTTCCTTCCACACCCGCAGCCAGGCGTCTGCTGAGCCTGGGACGTGGGAAGGTGAACAGCACATCAGTAAAAACTACAACACATGCAAAAAATGCAATCTCCATTAGAAGTAAAAAAAGAATGGCTTAATTAACTTTTTTCTCCTTCTATGGTCTAACATGCTCTCCCCTCTGTCATACCAGTTCCCAACAGCCTGCTTCCACGAAAACCTTGAATTCCACTTTGCCTTTCATTTATAACAAAACAAAAGATATGAAGTAGGAAAACAATAACATTAATCAAGGGCATGATTGAACAAAGTTCACTACATTTTAATATAAACTGTTTTGGGAAAGGTACTGCCACCAGAGTAACAGCTAATTAATATTTGAGTGAGGTTTCTTCAGCCTGACAGTATTCTATTTTAGAGCCCAGAATACTTGTGGGAAAACAAGCGTAAAACTAAAAGCACATTTCCTTGGTGGCAGTCCCAGCACATCTGCTTTAGACGTCGATTCATTCAGCAGTACAATGGTAACTTGCCAAGATCAGAGCCACAGAAATCCCCCTTCACAACCCTGAAGGAAGCAGTAGCCCAGATGTACGCTTCCGCTGTTCCATTAGCATTCTCTCTAGAATTAAAAGCCCTGGATATCGATTCCATTTTCACTACTTCACTCACTCCAATTAAAAGACCGTCTAGAGACGGGGACACCAACACTTCAGACAGTTGCTCTCAGCACTTTGCTGAGAACTTGGATGCAGGAGAGGGCGGAGAACACCCCTTCCCTGCAGCCCAGCTGTGACCCGTTTCTTTCCACTTTCTCTTTTCTCCATCATTTCCTCAGCTACTTCCCCTTCCTGCCCTTCCACTCACCCCGACGCGACATGCCACTTGAAGTGGGAAGAGCATCCATGGATGGATCAGGAGGAAGGCCTTCTTGCAGCCCTGGACCACACCGAGCACCAGCTGAAGCTCAGGACGACTGCCCACGCTGTCAGCCTGTACCTGACGGCACCGAGCGCCAAACTGCGAGCCGGGAGACGGGAAACTTTGACAAACTGAGCTTTCCTATCCCCTCTGGGAACCTGCTAGCGCACGGCACGTGGCCCAACAGGTATGGCCAGCTCTGGAGCTCACACCGTCTTCTGCCTTCTGCATGCTTTTCAGCAAGGTTTGCATCTAATTTAACAAACACTTGGTTACAGCAGAACAACGCTATTAATTATGCTGAGTGTCAGCGTCCTTGCAGCAGCTCCGGGACTGTTTGTGAGGAAGAATATTGCCAATTAGAACAATAAATCGGAGCAACAACAGCCCGAGTGATGGCTGGAGTTACCACAGCTCTGCTCATTATGGATTGCAGCGCCCTGCTGCTGGAGCAACCGGCTCACGTACGAACACACTCCAACAACGGCATGTAGGACAGGTATTAGGTTTGAACGAAACGCTCCTAGATTTCAGCTCGACATTGATACCAGACACCGAGGCCCTTCGAAGCACAGAAATAAGAAGCAGTTTCCAGTGCCTCTGAGCCTTCCCTTCGGCCTCCCACTGGGCAGCTGCTGACTCCTTGCTTCGGCAGCTCCGCGAGGAAGCATCACGACCCAGCGCTGCAAACACTGCCCAGCTTGGCAGAACGCAAAGGAGCACGAGCCAAGGGCTGAGGCGCCTGGACACTAAAATATAGACAGACTGTGGGGCACCTGGAAGCACAAACACACCTGGGGGTGTTCTCACCACCCATGCGGGGATACCCCCTTCCCACAGACACACCTGCGTGTCTGGAGGGCAGCCCCAGGATCCAGATGGCCAAGGACATGGGGACACCCCTCCCAGGCACACACACATGGGCACTGGGGACACGCACGTGTGTAAGGACACAAGGACACCCTCTCCCCGTGGCTCAGCTCATGTGCTGAAGACAATCCTGCCTAAAGGAACCCACACAGAATCACAGGGACCCCCAGAGCCATACAGAGATTCCCAAAATATGCCCATGTGCAAGGACACAGGGACGGCGAAGGCCAGCCTGCCTCGGGGACTGGCGTGGGAGCATGTCACCCATGGGGGCACACACAAACCCACAGCCCCCGCGGGCCCCCAGCCCTCGGAAAACTTTGTAGTGGGGGGAAGCAGGGACATATCGGGGACCCGCCAGGATGATCCACAGGCCGTGGGGACACACGCAGGGACACCTCCCGAGGCCACACTGCCCGGTGACAACCGCCCCCCGCTCCGTGACACCCTGCCCTCGCCCCACTCCAGCGCCCCCCTCGCGCGTGGGCCTCTCACAGCGCCACCTTCCCTCCCGCCCGCCTCAGGGCCATCTCCTCCCGCCACCTTCACGCGTGGGTCTCCCACCCAACCCGGACAGACCGCGCCCATTCCCACCGCCTGCCCCTCCCCATCACCCCCCACCCCCGGCGCAGGAGGCAGCAGCCGCCGCCCCGGAGGCTCCGTCTCACCCGCGGGCGGTGGGCGGCGGGCCAGGCTGTACTTGGAGGCGGCCGTGAAGCGCCCCAGGCTGCCGATAGCGCGCACCGCCGCCGCCATCTTTGCTGCGCGCGAGGTCGAATGAGGGAGAGGCCGCCCGGGGGCTTGGCCACCCCATCCCCGCCAGCCCCGCCCCGCCCGCGGCTGCCCGCCGCACTGCCTGTCCGCTCCGCCGCCGCCGGCTGCCGCCTCCCTCGCTCCTCTCCGCACGTCGCGGAGGCTCGGGCGTTTCTTGTTCTACACCGAAGGAGGAACGGCGGGCAGTGCAGTGGGGAGAGCGGAAAGGGGCTGCGGGACTGGCGGCGTCCCTCAGGCGGGCGGCAGGGCAGACCGGTGGGAGGAGCGTGCGCGGGGCCCTTCCTGAGTGGCGGCGCGGCGGGCGGTGGCGGCGGCAGTGCGGGGCGCAGGCGGAGGTGCGGGGGCGGGCGGAGGGGCCCGGGGGGCAGCGAGGGTCGCTGAGGGAGACGGGGGTCCGGGGATGGTGGGGGGAGTGGTCGGTCGGTCTCTCTGTTTCTCTGTCTGTCTCTGTCTCTCTCTCGGGTGCCGAGGGGGTTGGTGAGTTGTGTATGTGAGGGGGGTGGGTGGGGATGTTGCTTAATTTTGGTGGGGCCTGTGCGGGCCCCTGAGTGTGTATCGGGGCGGGGAAGGGGGGGGGGGGGGGGGCTTCCCGTGTGTGACTTTTGTGCTGTTGAGTGAGTGCATAGTGGCTGTGGGCTGTGCTTGAGGAGAGTGTGTGGGGTATGGAGGCGGGGGGTTGTCTGGGGAAGGGGAGGTGAGAGAAGCGGATGCATAGTATGTGTGGGTGTAGCTTGTGCGCGCTCTGAATGCCCCGGGTGGACGAGGGGTCGAGTGCACCTTCAATAAGCTTGTAGACCAGCACCAAGTTGGGTGGGAGTGTCGATCTGCCTGAGGGTAGGAAGGCTCTACAGAGGGGTCTGGACAGGCTGGATCGATGGTACAAGGCCAGTGGTGTGAGGTTCACCAAGGCCAAGTGCCAGGTGAACCATGGGGTCACACCAACCCCATGAACACTCCAGGCTGGGACAAGAGTGGCTGGAGAGCTGCCCGGCGGAAAAAGACCCGGGGGTATTGGTTGACAGCCAGCTAAATATGAGCCAGCAGTGTGCCCAGGTGGCCAAGAAGGCCAACAACATCCTGGCCTGTATCAGGAACAGTGTGGCCAGCAGGACTGGGTCAGGGATGGTCCCCCTGGACTGGGCACTGGTGAGGCCCCACCTCGAGTCCTGTGTCCAGTTTTGGGCCCCTCACCACAGGAAAGACATTGAGGTGCCGGAGTGTGTCCAGAGAAGGGCAGCGGAGCTGGTGAGGGGTCTGGAGACCAAGTCTTGTGAAGAGCAGCTGAGGGAGCTGGGGGTGTTCAGCCTGGAGAAAAGGAGGCTGAGGGGAGACCTTCTCACTCTCTACAACTCCCTGAAAGGAGAGTGTAGCCGGGGGGTCGGTCTCTTCTCCCAAGGAACAGGCGATGGGACAAGAGGAAACAGCCTCAAGTTGCTCCAGGGGAGGTTTAGGATGGATGTTGGGGAAAACTTCTTCACCCAAAGGGTTATTAAGTGCTGGAACAGGTTGTCCAGGGCAGTGGTGGAGTCCCCATCCCTGGAGGTATTTAGAAGCTGGGCAGATGTGGTGCTGAGGGACATGGGTCAGTGGTGGGCTTGTCAGTGTTGTGTTAATGGTTGGACTCGATGATCTGAAGGGTCCCTTCTAACCCAGATGATTCTATGATTCTGTGTGTAGTGTGTGAGGGTGTATTTGAAAGGTGTTGCGGATCGTACAAAGGTCGGGGGTATTGTGTGTGGAGATGCTCTGAGGGCTGGCTGGACTAGATGGTCTTTAAAGATCCCTTCCAACCCAAACTATTCTATAACTCGATGATTCTGTTTTGCCGGTTTGACAGGGAAGGTTTGGGGAAAAGCCTCAGTCAGGTGTGGGGGGAGAGTTCTGCACAGATGGAGGAAGAGCACTGTTGCAGAGAGACAACACAGAGAAGGATCCTGGGAAGGAGGAGGAGGTCTGTTTTGGGGACCTTTACCGACGTGAGGAGCCTGGGTTTGGTTTGTGGGAAGCCAGCGTAGCCGGAGCGGGCCGGTGAATGAGGAATGCTGTATGGCATGTTGCACGTGCGGAGCTGTAGGGTGTGAATGTAAACGTGGAAGGGGGTGGCTGGCAGCTTACGCTGAGTTTTGAGAAGCCGTAGAGAGCTATGATACCCGAGTGGGCTGGGCTTGGGACTGCAGGTGTTTTTCTAACCCTTTGGGGAAAATGTGTGAATTTGGGAGAGGAAGCGCTGTTAGCCTGAACGCTAAAAGCGTGCGTGAGTGAGTGAGTGAGTGAGTGAGGTGAACGCTGCTCTGAAGCAGCTAAAGATCTGGAGCCGGGAGGGCCATTTTTCGCAATGAAAACTGCAGATGAGGATTTGTTTGTAGGGAAGCCCTGTTTTGCAATGAGCTTTGGGGAGGTTACAGAGGAAGTTTTTAGGGTGGTGGATACCAACTCTTTCTGCTTCCCATGGGGATACACAACGGAAGTTACTGAGGTTGGCATCAACGGTTAAAACGAGGGGTAGCGGTGGGACATTGTGCCAAGGAGAGTGCGTCAGGAGAGTCACACTGGCAGTGAGATCGGCTGGGCACGGGGACAATTTTCCAGTGGGGAAGTGGTGGAACAGTTATCGGGAGGGGAATTGAAAGCTGCACTGGCTGCTGTTAGTCTGGTGCTGGGTCACTGGGGAGATGAGTATTTATTTACAGGAACATTTTCAGGCCACAGTCATAAGCCAGGCTCCTCCTGCGTTAGGTGCTGTTCAGAAAGAGTAATAGGAAATAATCTCTGTGCTGCTGCCCTTGGCGTGTCTTCTGTTTTTTCACTTTTTTGGCTCTGAGCGAAGCAGGCAGATCTCTTACCTTGAAATTGTTGTGAATAGACCAGATTGGACTAATATCAGTCTCTCTCCAGCTCTCTAGATAGCAAAATGACTTCCATGCTGAGCCATGCCATCAGAAACCTCCCTGCTTCCTCAGCATGGGCTGCCAGGCTCCGTAAGTATCCTTACATTTATTAAAATCTTGAATTGGTAGGTAATAAAGTTCTGGTTTAAGTGTTGGGTTTGGAATGGACACTTGTATCTGAATCTCTGTTCCATTATCATCCTAAAAAGGATGAGAATATTGTTTGTTTTTTTTTAAACAACTAATTCCATTGTTGCCATATTTGTCCCTTCCCACGTCAGATGTGGGAGAAATCTCGTGTTAATGGGTAACATGAACTGTCGTTTTTATGAACAGAGTAAACTAAAAAAATACCTCACAGATGTCCAGGTGCAGTTTTCCAACTATGACATTGTCTTATGTTTTTTTTTAACAGTTATTACTGAAATGAGAAGTGTTTTTAACATTTCAGGTTTGATAGATCCTACTTTTTTGTGTCTTGCTTTTCAGTTGCTCGCTCGCTCAGCTGCTCTCCGCAGTTACAAGCCGCAGGTAAAGTGAAAACTCCAGGAATCTCAGTGGGTCTGTGCTGGAGAAGACTCTTTTTGAAGCTGCCTCCCATTTCCAGAGTTCCGTTCTACACAAATCTCAGAAATACCGTGCAGACAGCCTTAGTGCCAGAAAGCTGCCGAGAAATAAGACTGCAGGGAAACTGCTGGTTGCAGCAGAGTCCTATCAACCTCCGAGTGTCCCTCGGTCCCAGCAGCTCTGCCCAGCCCAGAGCTCACGTCCCGCTGTCACCTGATAGATTGCTATTTCTAGAATCTAAACACAGAGCTTGGAGTTTTTAAGCTGTTGGGGCCTAACCAGAGGGGAGGGGACTGTCCCTGGCAAGGAGAAGCTTGTGGAATTAGCCTTGAAGTCTGGTGAGACCAGTAAGAGGCTCAGGTCTCAGTGGAGTGGCAGAGCACGCCCCGTTCTGGCGGTTATTAGCTGGGATCAGGCATTCTGGGTTTCATCTGGGGGGGTTGCTCAGGTGACCGTAATGCTTTGAGCTGCCTGAGTTTTGGAAACAGCAGCTCCCCCTTGGCTTTACGCAGAGAACCTTGTGTAACTGGGGCTTCATCCCACAACTTGCTCCAATACAGTATTTAGCTGGAGTTAATCTGATTTTATGGGTCTTTGTCCTTTTCCAGCTTGTAAAAAGCTGCCCCGTGCTGCCGGAGATGCTCATTAAGATTTGCAGGCCTGACTGCGTTAGGGAATTCTCACTGAATTCTGTTAATCCTCGCTCCAGGAGAGCTCTGACAGTGGCCTGTTGAACGCTGCTGTATCGTGACATGCTTTGTCTTGAACTTGAGGTGCTCAGACACCTTACAGAGAAGGAGCAAGTTACCCACAGCAACTATATGCACTCTTCTTGCTCCTGCTTTCCTGTGGGAGCGCACCTCACTTGACTTCTTGAGCTGTGTTTTAATTTCCCTTGAGTTATCTCACATTTGCCGTGCAGTAAGAGCGTGTATTTAGGCAGTTACTGCGGGAGGTGGATTGCTGTTTGCAGTCATTGCTGCCCCCCAGGTGAGAGATCTTACTGGGGCTTTGAATTTAGGTGCTCTCATTCACGTTGTAAGCTGTGCAGCATTTTTAGAGGTTCCTGCAGTAACTCCTAGGAGTTACGTGTCTTTGTGCCTCAGCGTGGCTATAGATGAATCTCTCTGCTGATGGGGGACATACCGAGTTGTTAAATCATTTTTCAGACCAGATAATTAGCCAGACAGATACAAGATGACAGCTCAGGTGTCCTCCCTACTCTGTTTTTGATTTAGAAACCAATTTCCCTAGTTTTCTAGTGTTTTTTACAGACTCTGACTTCAATCTTGCTGGTATTCTTGTTAACATCTCTTCTCTCTCAGCAGTCCAGCCTAAGAGTAAGAAGACCTTGGCCAAAAGCGGTGTGAAGAATATCGTTGTGGTAGAGGGCGTCCGTATTCCGTTCTTGCAGTCCGGCACCTCGTAAGTATAAAATAAGAATCCAGGCTGACTTGAGCAATAGTAGAATCTTTCTGTGAAAAAAGTTAGCTTGCTTGTTCCTTTTCGTGTAGTTATTCTTATGCCTAAGAGCACTGAAGTGGCAATGAGGGCAATGAGTTGGGCTGCTAGGGTGAGGAAAAACCAAGGTTTGAAGAAGATTGCCTGTGGGTACGAATTCTGAGAGGAACGAGGATTTATGCTGCACGTCTGGAGGAAGGTGGTGGTGGATCTAGAGCAGATAAAGCAACAAATTTCACAGAACTCACAGGAGAGGCGCAGAGAATCTGCTCTAGGCTCTTCTTACTAGACTCTTACGCCACCAAATTCACAGCTGAATTAGGAGCAGACCTAACTCTTAATTAGGATGGATTATTCTGTCACTGCTGCTTTTTAAGTACAGTGATTGTGTGCTGACCTATACACACATAGTCTTCACAACCTGGGGTATGAAATGTTTGATTTTAAATGCAGTGGAGCGTTTCTGGTGGGTCAGCAGTTCCTTGCTGCTGCGCGCTCACGGGGTTGAGACAGATGTCTGGGTCAGCTTCTGACACCCCTAAATGAGACACCCCCTTTGAGAGCCAGAGAGGGACTCTTTGTCAGGAAGTGTAGTGACAGGACAAGGGGTAATGGTTTTAAATTTGAAGAGGGGAGATTTAGGTTAGATATTAGGAAGAAATTCTTTCCTGTGAGGGTGGTGAGGCACTGGAACGGGTTGCCGAGGGAGGTTGTGGCTGCCCCATCCCTGGAGGGGTTCAAGGCCAGGCTGGTGGGGCTTTGGGCAACCTGCTCTAGTGGGAGGTGTCCCTGCCCAGGGCAGGGGGGTTGGAACTCCATGGTCTCCAAGGTTCCTTCCAACCCAAACCATTCTGTGATTCTGTGTGATTTTGTAAATCTCTGCCTCTCTTCTTTAACTTCCAGGTACGCGGATCTTATGCCACATGACTTAGCAAGAGCAGCACTGCAGTAAGTACATCGAATACTAGAAGGGCCCAGAAAACTCGTTAAACTGCTGGGGTCCCCATGTTGGTGCGGTGGCTTCAGCAGATTTGGAAGCCGAGGCTCTAGTTTTGTCTCTGGATGATCCAGGAGCTTCATTTTTCCTGGTCCACTCCCACTTTAGTAGGTGGCTTAAGCCTTAGGGTTTACAATCGGCTCGTGTTGAAGTGCATCGTTACACAGAGGTCGTGTTGTTGTCCCGCTTGATGAATTTTAGTTATTTTGAAACCTGGCTGCACATAGTTTTCCTAAACACAGAGACCGCAACCGCTGTTGAGGTGTGCTCACAGTTCATGGGGTAAAAACACTCTGGGCAATGCAGAGAAAACTACACGGCGACAAGAATCACGAGCTAATTCTGCCATCGTGCCCGTCCCTTCCATGCTGCAGGGGTTTGGCAAGAGCCGTAGGCCATTGGCAGCGGGCTTGTTTGGTGGAGAAGCCGGGCAAAGCGCTGTTGAAAAGAGAGAAGGCTTTACCTGGCGAGGAAAAGGAGAGTTCCTGGACATTGAGCGGGTTCTAGTGTGTTGTGGAAGAGAAGTTATTGATTGAGGTGCCTTTAGTTTCATTTTTATTTGGTGCTTTGTGGCGCATGAAGCTGTGTTTGAATCCCAGAGGCATTAAATCGCTGCCTGCTGTGGGATGTGCCGCGGCGGCACGTTTGTCAAGGTGTTCTGCCAAATTGTGCAATATATTTTCTAATGAACTCTGAAAACACACTGCCTATTTTCTGTGTGTCTTTACTGAAGGTTTTACGTGTTCCTACACCAAAGGTGATGGGCTTTGTTACCTCTTAAGGCCCTCTTCCTCTAATTTTGATGTCAGAGTACTCCAAATCGGGGAAGATTGGCTTAGTGGTATGGTGTAGTGATGCTTTTTGTCAGTGTTGGGTTGATGGTTGGACTCGATGATCTGAAAGGTCCCTTCCAACCTGGACAATTCTATGATTCAAAGATAATAACAACCATTTTGGGGTCTTGGTGGTGTAGAGTAGTTGCTTTTATGAAATGATGTAATTGTTCAGAAGGATTTTTTTCACCATGATTATTTGCAGTCTGTAGTCAATTACGCTTTTCATGAAGTCGGCACACACACAAGACTCTTCTGAACTGGGGGCAGAAGATGTATCTCCATTGCTGCCTTGTTCTCTTGGTGGAAAGAGGATGTCTGAGGACTGTGACAAGGTTATTGCTTACAGGGTGCAAATTCCTGTTTGTTTTGCTCTGCTCCTTTAGGGGGTTGCTGAACCGGACCAGTGTCCCAAGGGATGTTGTGGATTACATCGTTTATGGCACAGTTATCCAGGAGGTGAAAACCAGCAATGTTGCCAGAGAGGTGGGTCACATGTGTCTGAGTTCTGCCAAAAGTATGAAGGTGACAAACATTTTAGAAAAAAAAAAAAAAAAAGGAAAAGGTTCATTTAAACATGATTTGGGAGTACGAACTAGTTGTGTATTGTAACAGTATTGTCTGTGAAATAACCGTGTGGGGCTCTGCCTCCCATTGAAATCTGCGCTACATCAAGTGTATTTTAGCGCTGCGAAGCCTCTGCTTGATTCTTCCCTGAACGGGAAGCTTTTGTTAAGGATTGTTGATCGCTCCAGCTGCCAGCTGGACTCAAATGCTACTTGAGAGGACCAGAGCATACTTTGGTCGAATACCGTGGTATTTATTTATTTTAGCTGGCTGATCTGATGCAGCTTGTGAGTGGTTTGAAGTGGAGGAGCTTCGCTGCCCCTTTTTCTGCTGGGCAGAAACCACAATTCATTATACACAGAAAGAAGCTGGTCCCCTGCAGTAACGTTACAGAGGCGGCATGTGACTTTTCTATAATCTGTGCTATTCTCTGGAACTGGGCAAAAGCATGACGTAACCTAGGCTGGAAAGACTTTGGAGGTTATGAGGTTCTCCAGTTCCACGGGTGGTTTTTAGCCTCGTATATGCAAATACTTGCTTTGGTCACCTGCCAGTCAGCTGAGGCCGCGGCTTAATTTTAACTTGGGAACAACTGTTGAACTTTAAACTAGTTGGCCACGTCTCAACTAGGGAAGGTCTTGCTGGGAGCGGTTCTCCTGTCATGGGAGGCCCTTCTCAGCTGGGTCAAACAAAACTGCTGCTTTCTGCGCTGCAGGAAACGTTGTCTGTTCTGTGTAAAGGAAATCCCGGCGCCTTGTACTGAGGGGTCTGAATAGTTCCTTTGACGTGCTGCCTTTGCACGTAAGGTGAAGCAAAGTTGATATCAAGTAGTTGAAATTGTGAGGTGTGTGATTAGCTTGTCCCTTTATTAATGGGGGACACTATCCATAACGTGACTGAGAGCCCTGGAGCCATCTCCTCCTGTTTCCAGAGGCCGGGGAGAGGGGATGAGCTGCAGCATTAATTACCCGGATGGAAACTTGACGTACTTGTTTTCAGCTTGGTCTGCAGATGGTGGCTCTGACCCAGTGGAGCAAAAGGCGTAGGTGTTTCAACAGTCATTCTTTGTTGCTCACAGGCTGCCTTGGGAGCGGGTTTCTCTGACAAAACTCCAGCCCATACAGTCACCATGGCTTGCATTTCGTCAAACCAGGCTATGACCACAGGTATGTCGGCTGGGAAGCGCACGCCATGGGTTTGAGTTTAGCAACTCCCCTACATCCCTCGTCTAACGTGCACTGCTTAGAGAATACAAGTAAGCATCTGAAAGAATTCTGGAATAGAAGGGAAGTTTTTGAACTAGCAAAATATAATGGGAAGTTTTTGAACCAGCAAAATATAATATGCTGTAGGCCAGCAGCTGGTCACCCTTTGCTTTCAGCAATGTCTCTCCGCAGTGTCCCTATTACCTTGGGAGGAAAAAGCTACATCACGATAAGGAAGTTGCTGCCTTTTAGGCTACTTTAGTCTTTGACTTAGCCTAAATGGAGAAAAATAATTGAGACCTGGTTACTGTTGTGAATCCCTGGGGATATTCTTCTCCCAGCTGCTGTGTGTGACAAAGAGAAGTGGAAGTTACAAATCTTGTGTGATTCAGAAAATGTCTGTTCCACCTGCTCGGCCTCTGTTGAGCCCGTGCTGTGTGACTCGGCCAAAGCCAGAAGCTGGGGATGGAAATAAAAACTTCTGATGGGGTCAGTGTTGCTTCTCCCCACAGCTCTCACGGGAACTCTCTCGTCCTGCAGGCGTGGGCATGATCGCGGCTGGCCAGTGTGACGTCGTGGTGGCGGGGGGTGTGGAGTTAATGTCAGACGTCCCCATTCGGCACAGCAGGAAGATGAGGAAGACCATGCTCACTCTTAACCGAGCCAAGACCTTGGGCCAAAAGTTGTCCCTGATTTCCAAAATCCGCCCTGACTACTTTGCTCCAGAGGTAATTATTTTTTTTCGGGCATTTAGATATTTAAGCTAAATTGTTTTATGAGGAGGTGTCACACAGGTTGGCTTAGGTAATTTTTTTAGCCTCAACGGAGAAGATTTAAAAAGGGAGAGCTGGCTGCCTGGGGCTCGCTTTTATTGGATCCCTGTCCTGTGCTTTCAGTTAAAAATGCAGTTGATTAATGCATTTCACAGCAGTTGTGACTCTGCTTTGTTTTCTTATACGTTAGTGTTTGGTAAACTTTATTTCCAAACCTCCCTCTCCTCCTGCAGCTCCTGGACAAACTCTGCTGGAGGCTACAAAGTAGAAGCTTTTTTTCCCCATCAATATAAAACTTACACAAGGGTCCTAAAGGCTTGGGGGAATTTTTGTTTCTTGAATAATAGAAGTAACGTGCTCAATATCAGAGAGGAGCATCCTCAGTATATCATTGTAATTTGGTTTTTTCATTAATGCATCTTAAATACACCTTATGATTATTGCTCTTGGGCACATCCTGCTGGGTGCTGGATGTTTTCAGCTCCCAGAATCGGTGGTTGCTGGTTAATGCCAGGAACCTGCTGTAGAGGGAGCCACTCCTCTGTCGTGGAGGTCATGAGAGAGGTGAATTGTGACATGGTGGAGATGGGAAGGAAAAGGACTTCCCTCCCTGACCCCCACCCAGCTTTTCCCAAGCAAACCGTGTGTCCATGCTGCTGCTGGCTGCCTCTCATCCAGCAGAGATGACATCCAAAGCCCAAATAAGACAGGAAAATCATGGACTTAAATGCATGTGGGGATTTCCCCAGTGCTGCTGGAAGAAGAAAAGCTGAGTGGAAATCACTTGCTGCCTCTGGTTTTGCATGAGGAGGGATTGGACCAGGAGTTGTAAGGTCCCGGGATGATGTTGTTTCACCTTGGCCCGAAAAGTCAGGTCATCCTTTGCGGGGGAGTTATAGATTCATAGATTCATAGATTGGTCCAGGCCGGAAGGGACCTCCAAAGGTCATCTAGTCCAACCTCCCCGCAGTCAGCAGGGACACCCCCAACTAGACCAGGTTGCCCAGGGCCTCGTCGAGCTTCACCTTGAATATCTCAAGGGAAGGGGCCTCAACCACCTCCCTGGGCAACCTGTTCCAGTGTTCCACCACCCTCATGGTAAAGAACTTTTTCCTAATATCCAATCTAAATCTCCCCTTCTCCAACTTAAAACCATTGCCCCTCATCCTGTCACTGCAGGCCTTTGTAAACAGACCCTCCCCAGCCTTCCTGTAGGCCCCCCTCAGGTACTGGAAGGCCGCTATGAGGTCTCCCTGGAGCCTCCTTTTCTCCAGGCTGAACAACCCCAGCTCCCTCAGTCTGTCCGCATAGGAGAGGTGCTCCAGCCCCCTGATCATTTTGGTGGCCCTCCTCTGGACCCGCTCCATCAGGTCCATGTCCTTTCTATATTGAGGGCTCCAGACCTGCACACAGTACTCCAGGTGAGGTCTCGTGAAATGCACGAGGGGGTAGGGTAAAACGCTGGTTTTGTTCCGTAGCTCCCAGCTGTGGCAGAGTTCTCCACCAGTGAGACTATGGGGCACTCGGCCGATCGTTTGGCCGCTGCCTTTGCCGTTTCCCGTTTGGAGCAGGATGAGTACGCCCTCCGCTCACACACGCTCGCCAAGAAAGCCCAGGACGGTGGCTTGCTGCTTGATGTGGTGCCCTTCAAAGTGCCAGGTAAAAGCGCACATGTTCACTCGTGCACACTAGTTCAAGAAAGAAATATTTTATTTAGAAAAGGAAGGGGAAGTACTGGGGGACAGATTCGTAATGTTCCGTGTATCTGATACACAGGGGTTTAACTCTTTGAAATGCTGCCTGTTTCTCCCTGGGAAACTACTGACACAGGAGCATGTTTTTAAACATGCATTTCTAAATATAGAATCATAGAATTGTCAGGTTGGAAGGGACCTTTCAGACCATCGAGTCCAACCATCAACCCAACACTGACAAACCCACCACTGACCCATGTCCCTCAGCACCACGTCTGCCCGGCTTTGAAATCCCTCCAGGGATGGGGACTCCACCACTGCCCTGGGCAGCCTCTTCCAAGGCTTCACAACCCTTTCCATGAAGAAATTGTTCCCGATATGCATCCTAAACCTCCCCTGGTGCAACTTGAGGCCGTTTCCTCTTGTCCCGTCACCTGTTTCTCAAAACTTGGCCCATAAGCGTGTCCTGATTTAGGCCCAATTCTCCAGTTTAGGCTCTATAATCTGAATTTCAATTATTTTATCAACTGGGTTGTTTTCCATGTGGTAGTTTTTTCCTACGCTAAGTAGATTGCAGCGCTTCATTTTTGCAGTCTTCACAGAGAAAGTAATGTGGCTTCAATTTTGAAGTGCTATTTTTTAGCCGTGTTAAATACCCTGATGCCATGAATGGATTTTCCCTTTTTTTCCTCCTCCCACTTGTCATAAAAAGCACAACTTTCTCGTTTTATATCTTTTCCCCCTGGACTCCTGATGTGTAAATTCATGTATGTTGCTGACTTTGGTAGTTTAAATATGCTTTTTTTCTCGTCAACAGGCAAAGATACCGTCACCAAAGATAACGGGATCCGTCCCTCCTCAATAGAGCAGATGGGGAAGCTGAAGCCGGCTTTCGTCAAGCCCTTCGGAACCGTCACAGCTGCCAACTCCTCCTTCCTGGTAATTCCTCTTCCCAGCGCCGGAAGCCAGGGGGGGACAACCCTCCCGCAGGCACCTGGATCAAGCGGAGAATATCTGTGGGAATGAGTTGTCTCCTTTTGTAATATCCCCCACTTTGGGATTTTTCAAGGCTAACTCTGAGGTGTATCATAATCTGGTCAACCTGGGTACTGGGTTGTTTCATTTAAAAATTAGAACTAATTTCAAAGACCCTGAAGTTTTGGTCTGTCTCACCCGTTTGCTTTTCTGTAGCTGCCTCATGAGGATCGATCATTCAAAGGCACGTCCTGAAATTCCATCCCAGGATGGGGCTGATCACGCAACAAGTCTAGAAATCAGTTGTTTTACTCTAAACTTGGCACTTTAAGGCTTGCCCTGTAATTTGCAGAGGGCAAGGAGGGATTTCTCCAGCACATCTATGATAAGCTGTTTTCTGTGTGTGAAGACAGATCTTTCTCTCTCTTTAGTGCTTTTACAGGAAGCTTTTTGAGATGCTGAAGCCTAATTAGCTGTGGTAGTCGGGTGAGGTGTATCCGAGCCCCAGTCCCTGAGACTCAGGAGAAGGCAGTTGCCTCCCGCAGAGGGCTCAGGGTGACTCTCCTGTTCCTGGCGGATTCTGCTGTGTTTAAAAGGCTGTTTGTGATGAGAGCATCAAAGGAAGCAAGTAACTACTGCTGGGGCCCTTTCAGCAGGAGTGATATTTGCTCCTTAGTGTTCTTGGGGACTCACAGAGGTTGGGAACAGCTGGAATGCCGTTGGTGTGCTGTCCGTGACAGATCTGTAGGCCAGCTTGGGCTGTTGTCCAAGAAAGGATCACGTGTCAGGGCCGTGATGTTCATGGTGAGCCTGTGACTTATCATCCCAGAATTATCATCAGTTTTGGGATGGGGCTGAGCAGATGAGTGAGTTTTTGGGGTGAAGCTTGTCCTCAGGACTGGTGGGGCAGTTTAGGACCCCTGTCCCATTGAAACCAGGGGGAGTTGTGGGTCTGGACTGTAAGGAAGGGCTTCAGCAGTGTGTGTGCTGCCATCATTTGGAGATCATCCATCCATCAGTTCCGTCACAGCCTTGTTCTTTGTCCTGTACCATATGGGATGTCCTGGAAGCTGTGGTTAGATCCCTCTTTTGCCAGCAGGAGGGCTCTCGAGCTGTTTTGTGCATGGGACGTCTTGCTCTTCAGGCCTGACCTCACCGTGTTTGTCCGCTCCTTTCAGACAGACGGCGCTTCTGCAATTCTGCTCATGTCCGAGGAGAAGGCACTGGCCATGGGGTACAAACCGAAGGCCTACCTAAGGTAAAAAGACTCTGCGTGATCTCTGAAGTCTGGTCTCGCTTCCTTCTGCTCCTCTTCCTCTTACTAATAGCATTTCTCCCCTGCAGGGACTTTGTGTATGTGTCGCAGGATCCAAAGGACCAGCTGCTGCTGGGGTAGGTGGCGGTGTCAGAGCATCCCCTGACAGTCTGTATGACCACAACAGCCTTGATGTGCCATGACATGTTGGTTTTTTGAGGGGGAAGTCTCTCAGGAGATATTCCACCTCTTCGGGCCTTCTCGCATCGGTGCAAGAGCCGGTGTGACTCAGGAGGGGGCGGTGGCAGAAATACTCACCCTGATCCGCTGGGGGGTGTCTCGGCGTGTCGGTACTGCAGTGGTTACCTGGGGGTGGGTTGCAGCTGGAGTGGGACAAACAGGGAGCCACGAGCCCTTGAGAGAAGGGACGTAATGTGGGTCGCTGTGGGAAAAGGGGACGGTGATGTGAGGAGAGAGATTCACGCCAGGCTTCTGTTTCTTAACTCTTCTTCAGTCCAACGTACGCTACTCCCAAAGTGCTGGAGAAGGCTGGGCTCACCATGGCCGATATCGACGTGTTTGAGTTCCACGAAGCTTTTGCTGTGAGTACTCTGAACCCTAAAATGCCTCCAGCTGTGAAATCCCATTCTGTAGGCATCTGTTCTCATGTTGGTAAAACCTTTGCTAGGTGTAGTAATTCTTCATTTATGTCTATAGATAAGTACTGTGTATATTTTAAATATATACCTGGTCTGGTGGGAGGTGTCCCTACCCAGGGCAGGGGGTTGGAACTAGATAATCTTAAAAGTCCCTTCCAACCCAAACCTTTCTATGATACAACATTTTTTACATTAATACAGTCCATGCTAAGGGTGACATGTTGCTTGAAGTCACCAAAGGAATACAGAATATTCTAAAAAAATACATAAAAACCCAATCTTGCTTTCCCAAGACCCTTGTATGAAAGAAACCACTTCTGCACATCACCTGCTGATTGGGTTGGGGATGTATGAGGGGGCCTGTTAATTGGACAGCGTTGTTTTCGAGCCAAGGTTGAGCTAACAGTGATTAACGGGGCTGATCCTGCAAAATGCTTTTTTTCAGTTGGCTGTACTCGTTTTGGGGCTATAGCTCGTCTCGGTATCTCCTATTTGTCAGGAGGAAATAGCAAGTCCCTTGAAATCTGCCATTTCATTGCTAACTTTGCCTTCCTCCCCTTTCCAGGGGCAAATCCTGGCTAACCTGAAAGCCATGGATTCAGACTCGTTTGCACAAAACTACATGGGCAGGAAGTCAAAGGTAAGACACGGTCAGGACGCTTCTATCCTTAGTGTAACTCTAGGATTGACTGAATTCCCCGTTCCAGCGGGGGATGGAAGTGCTGCAAGCCAGGGCTTTTGCCCTGTTCTGTGAGGAGCAGCAGCGTTTCCTGAGCAAATCCCAACCTGAGCAGTTTCTTCGGGAGCGATGACATTGCCGTTGTCAGTAGGAGGTGGAGATTTAGTGCCATGATAGTAATTATTGGAGAGGAGGGAGTTAAAAACAGTGGGAGGGCTTCAGTCCTTCTGCTTTCTAACTGCAGGGGGGATACCCGCCTGACTGCAGGGGAAGCAGGAAAGGTGTTTACATGGTTTTGTGCTGGTTTGCACCGTTTTGTGCTGTCATCGGGCACTTGTAGGTGCCAGGGAACACCTTACAGTGGCCCAGGCTGGCCAGGGAGGTCTGGTGGTGTCAGTCTCCTTCCAGACAGATGACACATGTGTGTCCCTCTGTGTGTCCTTGCAGGTGGGAGCCCCTCCTCTGGAGAAGTTCAACACCTGGGGTGGCTCCCTCTCGCTGGGACACCCCTTCGGGGCCACTGGTTGCCGGCTGGTGATTACGGCTGCCCACAGGCTGAAGAAGGAGGGAGGACAATACGGGCTGGTGGCTGCCTGCGCTGCGGGAGGGCAGGTAAGGGTGCTGCGCCGTTCCCTCTGCAGAGGGGCAGAGATTGCATTTCTGCTCCTCTTCGTGCTGTGAAACCCTGCCCAGCTACACCAGCTCTGGGGACACCTCTGAAGTACCCTGGCACTGGCTGTTTGTGACTGTCTCGGTCAGCCCTGGGCAACGGCGACTGCAGCCCATCACTGCCCGCGTGATCCAAAAGAGGAGGAGAGATTTCTCCTGTGTTCTGGGGGTTTCGTTTGGTGACTCTCAAAGACTTTCCAAACCGGGACTTGTGGGTGTCATTTTTCCAGTCTTAAGAAGAAACAGAGATTCGTGGGCTACGGAGATGCTGGGAGGGCTGGAGCCCCTCTGCTGGGAGGACAGGCTGAGAGAGTTGGGGGGGTTCAGCCTGGAGAAGAGAAGGCTCCGGGGAGACCTTGGAGCCCCTTCCAGTCCCTCCAGGGGCTCCAGGAAAGCTGGGGAGGGACTCTTGATGAGGGAGGGGAGCCCTAGGAGGAGGGGGAAGGGTTTGACACTGAAAGAGGGGAGATGGAGCTGAGATGTGGGGAAGAACAACTTTGCTGTGAGGGTGGTGAGAGCCTGGCCCAGGTTGCCCAGAGAAGCTGTGGCTGCCCCATCCCTGGAGGGGTTCAAGGCCAGGTTGGAGGGGGCTTGGAGCAACCTGGTGTGGTGGGAGGTGTCCCTGCCCAGGGCAGGGGGTGGCACTGGGGGGGCTTTAAGGTCCCTTCCAACCTAAACTATTGTGGTCTCTGTGCCTTGTCCAGCCTGAAGCTCACCTGTGCCGTCCCAGAGCCATCAAACCGCTGCCAGCGGAGTCCTCTTAGTGAATCTGCTCTGGATTTTCATCTCCCCTTTCGATTTAAGAGGGTCGGGAGATGGGCGTTTCCTGTTGAGAGTGTGTCTGTGATAATTAAGTCTCTTTTGTGACTGTTTTCTCTCTCTCCTTGCAGGGGCACGCGATGATAGTGGAGCTTTACCCTCAGTAAGGGGCCAAGGGACTGCTGAGAGCGTATTCCTACGTCCTGTGCCTGGCGATGCCATTTCAATGCACTAATAAAAACATATAATCCTTCTCGGGAAGGATTTCTGGTGGCCTTTGTAAATACCTTTTAGCTGGTAATTTTCAACTAATGAGCGCGCTCGGAGAAATATTCCACTGCCAGGAGAGTAGAAGTTAACATGGCTCGTGGTCTCTCCAGGGTCATTGTAACCTCTGATTTCTACTGTAATTCCTCAATAATTACGGTTTCTCCCCCCTGCTCCCCGGAGGAGAAGGATGATTCCGAAGCTGTGTACGGAGAAGGAAGTGTGGAGATAAGGAGGTGAAGAAGGTCGTGGGGCTGAGATGGGAGTGAACGTGTCCTCGAAGGGAGTAAGAACCGTCTCCAGACGCGGGTTCAGACCCACTTGACCTGGTTCCTGAGGAGGGAGTTTGCTGCGCCGTGTCCGAACAGCATCGCAATTAGCAAATTGCATCTGGCCAATGAGTGTCGCTGCTGGTAGCCACAATAAACCAGGAAAATGAAACAACCGCTCTGGCTTTTTTTCTTCCCCTCCCCTCTCGCCCGAAACACGTTGGGGACGGTTTCCGTGGGGTTTGTCGCGGGGGCTGTTTGTGTGCTCTGACGTGGCACCGGGCGTCTGCTCTCTGAAATCTGCCCGGAACCCAACAGCTCCTCAAAATACAGGCTCTGGAGGCTGTTTGGGTAACTCCTGCTTCTCTGAGGCACCTTGGTTACACCTGCCGGTGTCTGGCACTTTGAAAATTGAAAAATAGGGGGAGCACGGTGCTTGTGTGGAGCCAAGTCGTTGATAAACTTCAGGTGTGCAGACTTTGGGGTCTTTACCCCAAGATTTTGGGAGTATGGACAGTTTTCTTGCCCTTTGGGTCAATGTTGTGGGTTATTTTCTTCCCTCGGTGGTTTTGTTGCGCTGGCAGCTGGTGTTACTGGTCAGGGGGACGGAGCTGCTTCTGAGACAGCCTGCCCAAAACCCTCTCGAGTCCTTTGCGGGGAGGAGGCGGCTTCTGCCACCCACCAGCTGCCGAGCGGCCCTGCCATTCGGGAGGTGACGCCCAGATAAGGGTGCGAAGGTGGGTGGGTGGCTCCTGTTTGCTCCCAGTCGGAAAATTGTGCAAGGATGGGAGCGCGGCGCAGGGAGGTGGCCACGGGGGCCAGCAGGAGCCGCCGGGGCCAGGGGAGGAGGCGCCTCTTGGATTTTCCTTGTGTGCAAACAGCCCTTGGGTGGGAACGTGCTCCCTCTCCCAGCAGGTGGAAGTCCAGGAGTCTTTGAAGTGGCACCGGCCGTTGCAGTTGTTTCCAGGCATGTGACAGCCCCTTCCAACGGCCGGGTGACTCTGCTCTGCGGGACGGGTCGAGTTAAACCCTCTTTAACGTAAGTCTACGCAACAAAAATGGGTAGCTGCTAGCTTTGTCCATGAGGCTGACCCCGCTCCTCCTGCCTGCAGGGATGGATGGATGGATGGATGGATGGATGGATGGATGGATGGATGGTGGGGGCACAAGCAACTCCCGGAGGGATGTTGTGGCTGTGCTGGGGGAAAAGCCGGAGCTGGGGTTTGCTGCAGGGACCAGGAGGAGCTGAAGCTTGTGGACTACTTGGGGCTGGTGCTTTTGGGGCTGGGAAGCTGCTGTTAGTGCTCTGTGCTGGGAGGTGAGCTCACACGGTGTGGAGTATTTCCAGGGCTCAGGTGCACGTGTGTTGTCCTGGGAGCCCCGGGGCCCTGATGGACCCTTCTGGCCTGAATGTTCCGTGGTGGATCATTTTCACAGTTATTTTATAGAATCACAGAATGGTTTGGGTGGGAAGGGACCTTAAAGCCCCCCCAGTGCCACCCCCTGCCCTGGGCAGGGACACCTCCCACCACACCAGCTTGCTCCAAGCCCCCTCCAACCTGGCCTTGAACCCCTCCAGGGATGGGGCAGCCACAGCTTCTCTGGGCAACCTGGGCCAGGCTCTCACCACCCTCACACCAAAGAACTTCTTCCCCACATCTCATCTCCATCTCCCCTCTTTCAGTGTCAAAACCTTCCCCCTCCTCCTAGGGCTCCCCTCCCTCATCCAGAGTCCCTCCCCAGCTTTCCTGGAGCCCCTGGAGGGACTGGAAGGGGCTCCAAGGTCTCCGCGGAGCCTTCTCTTCTCCAGGCTGAACCCCCCCAACTGTCTCAGCCTGTCCTCCCAGCAGAGGGGCTCCAGCCCTCCCAGCATCTCCGTGGCCTCCTCTGGCCCCGCTCCAACAGCTCCATGTCTCTCCTGTGCTGAGGAATCAATCCCCCTGAGGTTTTGGGGGGCTGAGCAGCACCCCGGGGCGCTGCAGGTGGTGGCCGGGTCCCTACACGCTCGGCGGGGCAGGGCTGCAGCCCTTCGGGAGGTGACTCATCCTCGAGGCTCATCCTGCTCCTCCCGCCTGCTCTGCCGGTGCCTCTCCCGTGTCCCCGCCGCCCACCGGGACCCTCGACACCATCCTCTTGGCGAATCCCCTCCGGTGCGTCCCGTCCCGGTGTGTGCGGGGAGGGGGCTCCGGGAGAAGGGGGTGGTCTGGCTTGGAAAACCAGGAGAGGGGAGCGTTTTCCAAGCTCCTTCACCAGCTCTCGGTGGGGACGGAGCCCTGCTCTGCTCTCCTCTGTCCCTCGGCTCCCCAAAACAGGGGGGAGGCCCCCGCAGTGCTGTTTCCTGGGGGAAGCCAGGGTTTTGGGGTGCGCACGGGGCTGTGCCCGCAGGGGCAGGGCCGGGGCAAAGGTTTATGCTTGGACTCGGTGTTCTTAAAGGTCTTTTCCAACCGAAATGATTCTATTCTTTCCCTTTCCTGGAGTTTGGCGCTGACCTGGAGGGGAAGGCAGTGGGGATGGGGAGCTCAGGCTGGGGAAGGGGTCCCGGCTGGGCTGGGGGACTGTGACGTGCCGGTGTCCCCCCCCGCCATCCCCCCAGGCTCAGGGAGGTGGCAGGAATGGGCGAGCTGGGGCTGATCTCACCTCCTGGGTGCGCCGGGCTCCGCACGCCCACATGGCGGGACGGGCAGCGGGGCCTCGGTGAGCAGCCCCCTTCTGCTGGGGGTGATGAGGGGGGACATCAGGGAGGACCGCCACCCCCTCCTGCATCCCCCCGGGGAGGTGGCAGTGGGCAGGGACCCATGGGACAAGGTGCTTTGTCATGGCGGGGGGGTGGGTATTTGGCTGGCAGGACACGGGGGGGCTGGTCTGGGGGGATACCGTTGGACCCTGGGTGATGGACCCTTGTTTGCAGGGAGCCTGAGCTGTCCCCTGCCCAACATGGACACGCAGGAGCAGGATGGGGCCAAGGCACCACCGGAAAGATGCCCAACGACTGAGGTGAGTGTGGGCAGGAGCTCAGGGGGCTGGAGGCACACCACAGATAACTGGGGCTGGGCCTCGGGGGCTGGGGGACACCCCACAGATGAAGGATGGGGATGGGGGTGCGGCCACCAGCATCGCTGTAGGGATGGGAGGGAGGGTCACCTTCAGGCTGAGAAGGGGGGACAGTGGCATGGAGGAGCTTGTAGCTTCCATGGGGCTGAAGGGATGGGCTGGGGGGATGAGGGGACCCCCCAGGGGTCAGGGACCTCCATGGGTGGAGGGATGGGGACATGGCTGCAGCCACCAACATCAGCACGGGTCACGCTCAGGCTGGGCAGGAGGGACAGTGGGGTGGAGGAGCCTGTAGCTTCCATGGGGCTGGAGGGATGGGCTGGGGGGACAAGGGGACACCCCATCTCCCCCCTCTTTTCCCAGTGGACGGTGGCGGAGGTGGGTGCCTGGCTGGCTGCCCGGAGCGGTGCCGGGGAGCTGGCGGAGCTGGCACACCAACACGCCATCTCGGGCCGGGTCCTGCTGCGGCTGACGGAGGGGACCCTGCGGCGCATGGGGGTGTCCCCACGGAGCCGGCGCCGGGATCTGCTGCGGGAGCTGCTGCGGCTGCGGCTGCAACAGGAGCTCCAGGAGCTGCTGAGCATCGTTGGGGGTGAGTGTCCCACACACCAGGGTTGAGGGTGGGCACCGGCCATGATGCCAGGGGTGCGTGGGCCAGCGTCCACAGGTGGTCACCACCATCTCTCTCCCCAGAGTGAAGGCGATGTCCCTGCAGATGTCCTGCAGACAGAGAGGTGACACCGCTGGAGGATAAAGCAGCAGCTGGAACTGAGGACCTGAAGCAGGAGCGGTGCTGGAGGGGACCGAGGTCACCGTGTGCCCCCTCAGGAAGCCCAGACCTGGCCAGAGGTGGCAGGTGATGCAGGGAGAGGTGGCCACCAGGCTCCAGGTGGCACAAGTTGAGGGTGGCTGCCCCTCATGCCACCCCACTTGTCTGGCCCACTGCCTCCCGTGGGCCCCCACCGCCTCTGGCAAGCTGGGGGGAGCCCTATAAGCCCCACAGCCCCCCGGGATCCTGCTGCAACCGTGGGACAGCCCAGTCCCAGGAGAGACGTTCCAGCAAGGGGGCACAGTGGTATGTCCATCTGTCCTTCCACGGGATGGAGGGTCTGGCATGAGGGGGGGGCGGGTTCCCGAATTCCTGCACTGGGGAAATCCATGGCCTCGGTGCCGGGGCTGGCAGAGGAGTGCGGAGCTGGGGGCCTCAATAAACACCTTCCTGGTAATGACAGAGGGGTCCCGGCTCCCAAATTGCTCCCCTGTCCCCCCCAGGCAGATGTGGGCTGTGGGGCCAGGATCCGTCCCTGGGACTTGATTCCCCAGGGAGGAAGAGTGGGGTGAGCGCTCCTCATCCCCCTGCAATACCCCCTGTGGCACCCCCAGTCTGCTGTGCTCTGAGGGATCCCGGGGCTCTGGCTGGACACCGTGCCCCCCCAAAGAGGGAGGGTTCCAGTGCGGGGGGAGACCATGAGCAGGTGGCGTCAGGTGAGCCCGGGGGGAGCAGGCTTGGTGCCTTTGGGATCCCCCTGAGGCAGCCCCGGATCAGCTCCTGGAGTGTGATAATGGGAGGTGGGGGGACACAAGGGGACACGGCATTGCACTGAGGGGCTGCAGCCATGCTCTGCTTTACCTCTGGGACCGCTTCCTCAGCAAAAGGGACATGGTGGCTGCGGGGACCACCTGGCCAATTCCCCATCCACCCGATAGTCCGTCACACCCACCCCCACAAGAGGAAATGGCCTCAAGTTGCACCAGGGGAGGTTTAGGATGGAGATTGGGAAGAATTTCTTCATGGAAAGGGTTGTGAAGCCTTGGAAGAGGCTGCCCAGGGCAGTGGTGGAGTCCCCATCCCTGGAGGGATTTAAAAGCCGGGCAGACGTGGTGCTGAGGGCCATGGGTCAGTGGTGGGTTTGTCAGTGTTGGGTTGATGGTTGGACTCCATGAAATGAGAGGTCCCTTCCAACCATAAGGATTCTATTATTCCATGAAGAGAGAAATGAGGCTTTTTCCCTGAAAAGCCCATGAGCCTGAGGAGCAGTTTCGGTTCCCTGGGCTGCCCGCGCCCTCTCCAAGAAGGGGTTTGGTTTCTGAGAAATGGACCGGCAGCCAAACCGAGGAGGAACAACTGAAATTACCTTTTAACCTGCCCGGAGCCCGTGCAGGGAGCAGCATTCCCGGGAAAGCAACGGGCAAACTGCTCCTCACCAGCCCCCGGGGCCACGGCTGCAGACCCACGGCCTCCCCTGTCAGCAGTTAACGAGGATGGGGGGGTCATTAGTATGACGAGGGGGCTTCCCAAGCCTTCCTGCAAATGTGCGTCGCCCTTTTCTGCAGCCAGGGGCTGGACCCTGAGATTTGGCTGAACTGTTGAGGGGGGGCCCCATCAACACCCCGAAGAGGAGGGGGACGCAGGGGAGCTCGGGACATGGCGAGGAGTGGGGAAGGGAGCAGGGGACAGAGGGGACAGAGATGCCTCCTGTCTCTGTAGGGGAAGGGTATGGGGCAGCCAGACCTACAGCCCAGCTACAGGGGGTGGAAGGCGGGGGAGCGGCTGCTCGATGGCCGCTCTGAGGTCCACAAAGTCCCTTGAACAAGCCCGGGATGTGGGAGGCCGTCTCCAAATCCATTACCCATCACCTCCAGAGGCACATGGAGGACGGGTAAAGCCCCCGGGCTGGAGCAGGGACCCACAGCTCCCCCGGCACGGCCAGAGCCCCCCGAGCAAATCGCCAGAACATCAATTTACGAGCAGCCAAGGGATAATCAGGTGAGACAAAGCGGCTGGTGCACACACACACGCACACGTATGCTGGCGCACACGTGCATGCGTGCACATGGCCACACACGGAGGCACTCAATGTCCAGGTGGAAATGGGTGACAAGGGGTGTCCCTCAGGGGTCCATACTGGGACCAGCACTGCCCAATATCTCCATCAATGACCTGGACAATGGGATCAAGGGCACCCTCAGTGAGGTTCCAGGTGACACCAAGCTGAGTGGTGCTGTTGAGAGGGGATGCCATCCAGAGGGACCTGGACAGGCTGGAAAAGTGGGTCTGTGTGACCCTTGTGAGGTCCAACCAGGCCAAGTGCGGGGTCCTGCCCCTGGGTGGGGGCAGCCCCCAGTCCCAGCCCAGGCTGGGGATGGAGGGATGGAGAGCAGCCCTGCCCAGAAGGGCTTGGGGGGGGCTGGGGTGGGTAAAAAGCTGGCCATGAGCCGGCAACCTGCGCTGGCAGCCCAGCAAGCCCCCCGCACCCTGGGCTGCATCCCCAGCAGCGTGGCCAGCAGGGAGAGGGGGGGGATTCTGCCCCTCTGCTCCGCTCTGGGGAGACACCCCCCCCCAGTGCTGCCTCCAGCTCTGGGGCCTCAGCACAGGAGAGACATGGACCTGCTGGAGCGGGGCCAGAGGAGGCCACGGAGATGCTGGGAGGGCTGGAGCCCCTCTGCTGGGAGGACAGGCTGAGAGAGTTGGGGGGGTTCAGCCTGGAGAAGAGAAGGCTCCGGGGAGACCTTGGAGCCCCTTCCAGTCCCTCAAGGGGGGGGCTCCAGGAAAGCTGGGGAGGGACTCTGGATCAGGGAGGGGAGCCGTAGGAGGAGGGGGAAGGGTTTGACACTGACAGAGGGGAGATGGAGATGAGATGTGGGGAAGAAGTTCTTTGCTGTGAGGGTGGTGAGAGCCTGGCCCAGGTTGCCCAGAGAAGCTGTGGCTGCCCCATCCCTGGAGGGGTTCAAGGCCAGGTTGGAGGGGGCTTGGAGCAACCTGGTGTGGTGGGAGGTGTCCCTGGATGGAACTGGATGCCCTTTAAGGTCCCTTCCCACCCAAACCATTCTGTGATTCGATGATTCCAGCCCAGACCTCCAGGTGCTCCCCAGCCCCTTTCTCCTCCATCGCCGGCAGCAGCTCTGTCCTCTCGGGAGCCCCGGGCACCCCGTAGCCCGGGACGGGATTTGGGAGCCCGGGGGTGGGAGCCCGGGGGGTGCTGCTGCCATGGGGGGTGTCTGGCTGATCTGCAGCACAGGATGAGAGCCAGGTTTCGCTTTCACTCTTCTACAGTAAATGGCCTGATTTCCTGGAAGGCAGAAACCTTCCTCGCTGCTTAAAAACAAAAAAGCAGCACCCACTTCGGGGGGGGGAGATATAAATAGAGGGGTTTTGGGGTGGGCTGAGACGAGTCTGGGAGCTGCCGAGCACCGGAGGGACAACGGTAGGACCTTGCTGACGAGGGGGGAGCCGGGCACAGAGCGGGGAATCTGGTTTGGCTTCTTGCTTCGCGTTTCGTGTTTTCCCATCTCTTGGGGGATGCCAGGAAAAGCGGGGAAAAATCGGGGTTTTTAGGGCAGCAGAAGGGTCTCTGCAGCCTTTGCTCTCCAGCCTGTTTGAGGGAGCCCCGGGGGGGGGGGGGGGGGGGGCTGTGTGTGCTGGGAGGGTTGTACTGGGAGGGTTGAAGGATGCAGGGGGGGCCTCAGAGTGGGAGGAAGTGGGGAAGGAGGAGGGATCCGGGTGGGATTCAGGAGGCTTGGGGGCCACCCTGATGTCTGCAGATGTGCAAAGCCTGGCTTCAAGAGCTGGCAGTGGGGCTGGATGGGGAGGGACCCCCGGCTGCCCCCAGGGACCCCATCCCCAGCTGGGAAATGCTTCCTCCAGCCAGGGCTGCTCCTGCCCGGCCCCATGGTGGGTCAGGGTGGCCGTGCTCACCCCACGCCCAGCTGTGACAGGGGACAGGGCTGTGTGTCCTCCTGCACCCTGATGGCATTTGCTGCCCTGCTCTGGGGACAGGGCACCGGGCTGGGACGTGTGGGAGGGGAGGTGGGATGGCAGCCCTGCGGGCACCCCTGTGGCCTTGGAACTGAACGGGATAATTTGGGGAACATCACGGATAATGCCCTTTTCCATGGGGTGCAGATCCCGGGCTGGTGGCTCGGGCACCTTGGGTGGTGGTGCTCCCTCCCACACCTCTCGTTAGAGAGCGTGGGGTAATGAGTGGCATTCGTGGGATGTCCTGCTCTGTCCCCAAGCCTCGGGGGACACTTTTCCCTTTTCCTTTCCATGGCGTGACGGTGGGATTCACCTCTCCCAGCCTCTCCCATGGTCTAAACTTCACCACCCAAAGTGCTCTGGTCCCTGGTGCACCCTCCAAGGCACAAGAGTGTCCAGAGCGCAGTTCCCGTGGGGCTGGGATGGGGAAAACACTCGGGAGGGGGCTGTTCCCGTGAAATGGGGTGCAGGAAATCCCATGGCCAGCCAGCAGGACTGGGGCAGGGATGGTCCCCCTGGGCTGGGCACTGGTGAGGCCCCACCTCAAGGCCTGGTTCCAGTTTTGGGCCCCTCACCACAAAAAAAACTTTGAGGTGCTGGAGCGTGTCCAGGGAAGGGCAACGGAGCTGGTGAGGGGTCTGGAGACCAAGTCTTGTGAGGAGCAGCTGAGGGAGCTGGGGGGGTTCAGCCTGGAGAAAAGGAGGCTGAGGGGAGACCTTCTCACTCTCTACAACTCCCTGAAAGGAGGGTGTAGCCAGGGGGAGTCGGTCTCTTCTCCCAAGGAACAGCCAATGGGACAAGAGGAAACGGCCTCAAGTTGCTCCAGGGGAGGTTTAGGATGGATGTTGGGGAAAACTTCTTCACCCAAAGGGTTATTAAGTGCTGGAACAGGTTGTCCAGGGCAGTGGTGGAGTCCCCATCCCTGCAGGTATTTAAAAGCCGGGCAGACGTGGCGCTGAGGGACACGGGTCAGTGGTGGGTTTGTCAGTGTTGGGTTGATGGTTGGACTCGGTGGTCTGAAAGGTCTTTTCCAACCTAATTGATTCTGTGGTTCTATATCTGAACCTGACCAGAGAGCACAGACATTAACTGGACAGCCTGTGTATCTGGAGCTGGGACTTTTCTGGAGGTCTCCAGGCTTTGGTCTCACAGATCAGCTTGCTCTCCATCGCTCACCCTTCTCTCCATCCTTCCACATCTTCTCCCCTCGAGAAAGCAGGCATGAGCTCCACACCCTCCCTTGCTGGTGGCTGCAGGGTGGTGGCAGGAGGTCCAGTATTTGAGAGGTCAGCAGGTGGTAGGGCACTGGGGGATCATTTTTAATCAGACTGAGCTTTGACTTCATGTCCAGGCTTGGTCTTCCTCCCCATGATGCTGCTGTCTGTCCTGTGCCACTCCTAGGCACCTTTTGCTGGGTGCAGAAGAGACTCCAAAAGCAGGAGATCTGTCCTGTCCCTGGGCTAACGTACACCAATGGGATGCGGGTTTAGGTCCCAGGTGAAACCCTAGTCTGGTCGCCACCCCAAAAAGGCCCTGATGAGTCTTTGCTGGCTGGGCAATCATCACTGAAGAGAAGGGATGGCCTCCACCACTGCCTGGAATGAAACCTCTGCATTGATGGGTTGTCATCTCCTGACTGTCTGGTTTTCTCCTTTAGGACTTTGGGCCTTTCCTTCCCAGTGTTTTTCCTCCTGAACTGTTGAGGTGGTCCCCATCCTTGTCTACTGGGCCTGCCCTGTGATCGTGTGCTGTCTCAGTTGAGCTGGGGGACCTTGGCTGGCTGTGACCACTGGAAAGTCAAGTGTCTGACCAAGAGAAGCATCTGCTGTGAGGTGAGGTGAGCCCGACCCCAGGTCTATTCAGCTTATTGCCTAAATCTTCCCTGACTTTAAAGGAAAAGCTGAGACTAAAGGCTCCGAAACGGGTCCAAGAGCCCGGCCATGAGCACCTTGGATCAACACCAGTGTTGGGGAGGCTTTGTAAGAGCTTTGTGTCCTTGGTGGGACGAGAGCTGAATGCACAGGAAGGGTTTGTGCACTGAGTAAATCTCTTCAGTATCCAACAGAACTGAGACAGAATTCCCCCCACCCCTTCCTTCTTCCCGGGCTCGACTCCACTCCCCATTTCTCTCTCTCCTCTCCTGAGCAGCGCACGGGGAAGGGCTACAGAGATGATGAGGGGCCTGGAACATCTCCCTTATGAGGAAAGGGTGAGGGACTTGGGTCTCGTTAGTCTGGGGAAGAGAAGGCTGAGGGGGAGTCTGTGATCAACACCTATAAATACTTCAAGGGTGGGTGTCAGGAGGATGGGGCCAGTCTTTTTTCAGTGGTGCCCAGGGACAGGACAAGAGGAAATGGGCACAAACTTGAACATAAGAAGTTCCATCTAAACATGAGGAGGAACTTCTTTCTTTTGAGGGTGACAGAGCCCTGGAAGAGGCTGCCCAGAGAGGTGGTGGAGTCTCCATCTCTGGAGATATTCAAAACCCCCCTGGACACGTGTGGGACCTGCTCTGGGTGGACCTGCTTTGGCAGGGGGTTGGACTGGATGATCTCCAGAGGTCCCTTCCAACCCCATATCATTCTGTCATTCTGTGAATGGGGGCTTTGGTCAGTTCATCACACCTTGTCTCTGCCACTCCTTCCTCCTCAGGGAAGGACTCCTCACAGTCTTCCTCTGCTCCAGCGTGAGGTCCCTCCCATTGGAGACAGTTGGCCGTGAACTTCTCCAATGTGGGTCCTTCTCATGGGCTGCAGTTCTTCATGAACTGCTCCAGCGTGAGTCCTTCCTCAGAGTGCTGCCCTTCACAGAATCACAGAATCACCTAGGTTGGAAGGGACCCTTTAAGATCATCTAGTCCAACCAATGAAAAAAAAAAAAACAAAAAAACCACACACACACAACACACCACACACAACCCCCCCCCACACCACCACACCACCCAACACTAATCCATATCCCCGAGCACCATGTCAACTCCTCTCTTGAATACCTCCAGGGATGGTGCCTCAACCATCTTCCTGGGCAGCCGATTCAGGAAGAGCCTGATCCAATGTGGGTTCTTCCATGGGTTCACAAGTCCTTCCAGGAGCCTGCTCAAGTGTGGGCTTCCCACAGGATCACAGAATCCTTTGGGCATCACCCTGTTCCGGTGTGGGGTCCTCCATGGGCTGCAGGGGGATATCTGCTCCACCATGGACCTCCATGGGCTGCAGGGGGATATCTGCTCCACCATGGACCTCCATGGGCTGCAGGGGGATATCTGCTCCACTGTGGACCTCCACGGGCTGCAGGTGGATATCTTGAGGGATCCAGGAGTGCCCAAAGGTGACTGGGGTGTTGGAGGAGATGATCTCCAGAGGTCCCTGCCAACCCCTACAATTCTGTGATTCTGTGAGAGCCCCAGGTCGTGGCATGTCCCAGGCTGGGCTCCAGCAGCTGGAGAGAGGCTGTGGCCTCTTATACTTTAAAAAGGTCTGTTTTTCTTTTCCGCAGCCATGGGTTTACAGGAGGACTTACTAGAGGATGAGAAAAAGGCTAAAAAACTACTGGCAGAAGCATGTGAGAAGGAAGGGCTGGATTATGCATACTGGCTCCCCAAACTGTCGGAGAAACTGGGTGTCAAGTCCAAAGAAGCCCTGAAACACCTGCAACATGAAGACTACCTGAAGCTGGAGTGTGAAGTACGGTACCCCTGGGAAACAAAGGCGCTCCAGAAACTCCTGGAACTAACAGACAACAAAGGAAGCTTTGAGAAGCTGCATAAGGAGCGCTTGGAGATGATAAAGAAGAGACAAGAAGAGGCCAAGCAATTGCTGAAGGAGCTGAAAGAAATGCGCAAGAGCCGCAGCGACAACAAGGACGTTAGAAGACAGAAAGAGGAGGCTCTGTGGAACGCCATGGAGATTCCCAAAGAGTACTGGGCACCACCAGAGAAGCCATTGCTGGACATGCTGGAGAGCATCCAGAAGCAGCTGGAGCAGCAGGAGTCGTCAGTGGGCAGGGGTGAGAACGTCTCGGACATGGAGGTCCTGAGGCGGGCGTCGGGGGGGCTGGCCCTGCAGGGCATTTACAAAACCAGCAGGGTCGATGATGTGCTGGCAAAGCGAGACCAGATCATCAGGGTTCCCGATGGGTTCAAGCTCGCGGGTCCGGAGCAAGGGTCGCTGCTTGAGAGGAAGGAGTTCTCCTCCTCTGCAGAGGAAGCCTCTTTCACCAAGTCCATGGAGCAGCTGGGGTTCAGCATCAGTGTTTGTGCCAAAGCCGGGTTCTGGGGGTTTAACGCTGAAACTGATACGGATTATAGCAAGTCCTCGCAGTCAGAGGCCACCCGCCAGTCCCGCTCTGAGCAGAGCTACCTTTGCACCACCAAGTACCAGTACATCCCGCTGGCCTCCTGCTATTTCCAAAAGCACCAGCTCTGCCTCTCGGAAGCGGCCCTGCATGAGCTGCAGGACATCGAGCACCTTCTGAGCATCACTCCGGAAGGGGACAGGCCCAACATGCTGAAGAGCAGGTGCGGGAGCTTCTTCAGCAGGTTTGGGTCCCACGTGAACCAGGGGCCCCTCCACTTTGGGGGGATATTCTGGTGGAAGGCGTCTATGGAAGGGTTCCGGGCCGAGCAGCGGGAAGAGGTGAAGCGACAGGCGTCGGAAGCCCTGAACAGCTACATCGGGGCCAGCTACAGCGGCTTCGCCGTCAGCGTGGGGGTGGACGTGGAGGTGTCGAAGTCCAGTTTGCAGTCTTCTGTCCACGGAAGAGATGGAAAGAGTGCCCACACGGCGGTCCATCTCTACGTGACCAGCACCGGGGGCCCAGCAGGGACGGATTCTCTTCCTCAGTGGAAATCGGGGCTTGTGGCTAATAACTCAACCTGGTGTGTCATCGACCGAGGGTTTCAGCTGACCCCGGTGTGGGATATAATCCTCTTCAATCACAGCAATGACTTTGAGTCGGCCTATCAAGTGAGCAGCAGCCTCAGGGCTGCGTACGAAGCGCTAACGAACCGCAGTGCCATCCCCATGTTTGGAGAGGAGCTGGTCAGCGCGGTGGAGGAGGCCAGGGCTTTCGTGGAGTACGTGAAGGACTGGGACAGGACAGCGGATGAAAAGAAGCTGCTCGAGCTGAAAAATTTCAAACAGTTTCTGAACGAAAAAACCAAGAACCATAGCGTCTGGATCAACATGTGCCTGTCGGACAGAGCTCTGCAGGAGTTCCTGGTGAACATCGTTGAGTTTTGCAAGAAGTCACCTCCAGAAAACATCACCTATATCAAGTTTCTGCTGAGGTGCCTCCTGGATCCTCACATCTACTCTGTCAAGGACTTCCCCAGGTCTTCCTTCATTATGCAATGGATCTTCCATACCGAGAAAACGCTTCCCGAAACTCCTAATGTTTCTGAGCTTGAAGATCTCACCAAGACACTGCTGCAAATGAAGGAGTACATCCAGGAAGTCACCTATGCACTGGAAACCTCTGCATCTGCTGTTCACGAAGCAAAGATAAAAGCCACCTTGACTGCAAGCCTAGCGATTTATTCCTTGCTCCAGTGTCTCCAGGAAAGGAAACAGAAAGACGTAGAACTGTTGGTGCTCCTAATTACGACCAGCGTGGGATACCAGGTGGAAAGCAGCACTTTTCAGTACCTCCTTGGATGTCCAGAGATTAACTTCATGACAACTGAAATGCAAACGGGACATCAGGAGTATCTGAATCTGAAGGAGCAAGACCTTTACAGAGCCCAGGCCCACCTGCTGCTGACAGGTCTGACTGTAACGCCCGAGCATAAAGCGGTGTCCCCGGAGCAGAAGAAGGAGCGTTTAGTTTTCATGGAAGATCACATGAAAAACTTATGGTCTGCAGAGATAAAAACTCTCCTCGAAAAGCACCGTGCACTCAAAGACTGGGAGATGCTGGAAAGCGGCTTGCATTCCCTCATCAGTGGGCACCTGGATGACACATGTGACGAAGCGAAGAAACACAGCATAATCAAAGACATGGAAGACACTTTTCAAAGAGTAGAACCTTCCAGTCAGCCCAAACCCACACCTGACGCCGGCAAATCCAACCCAAGTCAAGCCGTTGCAAACCAAGAGTTCCTCCACTTACTCAAGCGCCTTGGACTAGAAAATCACTATCCCAAAAAAATGGGGACGGAAGATTTCCACATCATATACAAGACGTCTTTACACGACAGCCAGCCCAGCGAGGACAAGGAACTACCCTTTTACTTCTTGCAAAAGCTATTGACGGTGGACTATCGGGTGAGGTACCTGACTTGCCAAGACAAGACCAACCCAGGACCCGCACCCGGGCCAAACCCCACAGAGCGAGAACAGGAACCCTCGGATTCCTTTGATGACTTTTTCACTGGCTTGGAGGAAGAAGCTCCCAGATCTGCAACCGGGGAGAGCCATGTGCACCCCATGGACCTCCAGATGGCAATTTTTCATTGCGCCGACGATTTCATGAGACAGTACATTTCGACAAAGCTTGCTTTCTGCCAATTTGCGCTACCTCTGCTGGTACCGAACCCCTGCACTTCTCAGATCGAGTTCCCCATCTGGTCCCTCAGCCAAATCAAAAAGAGCTGGAAAGGGGCTGAGAAGTCGGGAACGCAGGTGAGAATTAACAATTACAAAAACAAACTCATTTACCAGGCAGAGACGCCCATCGTGTCCTTCATCCGCATCGGCAGTTCTCCCTCCTCTTCCAAGTCTCAGATCCTGAATGCTCTGCTGAGCAAACAAAAGCACGACACGTTCTTCCACCGGCACTGCAAAGGCAGCACCAAAGACTGTCTGCTGATGAAAGGGGTGGTGGAGATCTCCTGGTACTGTCCCCGGGGCAGCGACGACGACAGCTTTGGCTGCTGCGTGGCTTTCTGCAACCTGCACGGAGACGCGAGGGACCACGATGAGCAGCTGCAGTTTTTGCAGGAGATATCTGCTGTGAACGTGGCTTTCGTGTCGGAGGCTGACCAGAGCGACAAGAGAGCCATGAAAATTTTGCGCGACCTGTGGCAGTCGCAGAGGCCTTTGGTTTGTCTTTTCACCGAAAAGGAGAATGTGGCAGCTGGCCGATCCAGCCAGAACGTAAAAATCGGTATGAAGAACAGAAACGAGGCAGAATTAATGGAGGAGCTGAGAAAAACAATCAGGGATCTCCTGGAAAAGTCTAACACCCTTTTCAGCCTCGACGCCTGCCTGGGCAGAGCCCGCAAGCACGGGTTCGTAGTCGATGAGGATACAGACGCGTGTGTGACAGCCAAAGGAAAGGCTGAGGCGCTGGTGAAGCTCCTGAAGGAAAAGAAGTTGTTTGAGATCAAATCCCAGCTGCTGCCTCTTCAAGGAAAACTGTGGTACATGTGGTGCAAAAAGGACAAGGAGCTCACTCGCCTGCAGGAGAAGAGGAACAAGAGCATCGAGCACCATCGGAGCCAAATTGAGACGGAGAAGTCAGTGATAAGAAGAAAGCAGCTGGAGAAAGCGTTCCCCCTCAACCAGCTGATGAAATCGGTCCTTCGCTTTCTCCAGTCGCAGCCAGCAGACAGCAAGAAATACTTCCTGCAGTGGATGAAGGTCTTTATGGATGACCTGTCCTCCGACCGCCTCGACGAACTGAGGAGGCAATATCACCAGTTATGGTCTCGGATCCTGGCAATAAAGAAAAACAGCGAAAAGATTGATATGAAACCTGTGCTGATGAGTGAGTTAGAAGCCCTCTCCAATGAGATCAACGATTCCTCCATTGGCCTCGAGCATATCTTGAGAGAGGTGGGGCAGATCTATGAAGCTCTGGAATCAACTACATCAAAGGATAAGCATTTCAACAAACTGCCTGAAATTGCAGCTGCTCTGATGGTTTCGGGGTATCCCATCGAGCTGATGGACGGGGATGCTTCTTACGTACCATTGCGATGGGTCGGGGCAATCTTTGACAGTTTAATCGAGAAGCTCGGAGACAAGCGAGTGTTCGTTCTCTCGGTGCTGGGCATCCAGAGCACAGGGAAGTCAACCCTGTTGAACGCCATGTTTGGTCTTCAGTTTAATGTCAGTGCAGGGAGATGCACCCGGGGAGCGTTTATGCAGCTAATTAAAGTGGACGAGAAGCTGCAGCAGGAGTTGGACTTTGATTACATGCTCGTCGTTGACACAGAGGGACTTCGCGCCATCGAGTTGGCCAACAAACAGTCCCTGAATCATGACAACGAGCTGGCCACCTTTGTCATTGGCATCGGCAACATGACTCTCATCAATATCTTTGGAGAAAATCCTTCAGAAATGCAAGACGTCCTTCAGATCGCCGTGCAGGCTTTCCTGAGGATGAAGCAAGTAAATCTTTCCCCGAGCTGCCTGTTCGTACACCAAAACGTGGGAGAAATAACTGCCAAGGAGCAGAACATGGAAGGACAAAGACGCCTGCAGGAGAAGCTGGATGAAATGACTGTGATCGCCGCCCAGCAGGAATTCTGTGATGTCTCCTGCTTCAGCGACGTCATCCGCTTTGACGTCAACACCCACATTCATTACTTTGCTCACCTGTGGGAAGGAAACCCCCCAATGGCACCGCCCAACCCCACCTACAGCCAGAACGTCCAGGAATTAAAGAGCAAAATCCTCCAGGCTGCCAAGAAGGAGGCACAGGGCAGCGTTTTGAGGCTCTCGAGCTTGAAAGCTCGAATTAGTGACCTCTGGAATGCTTTGCTGAATGAGAACTTCATTTTCAGCTTCAAGAACTCGGTGGAGATCGCTGCATACAAGAAACTGGAAACCGCCTTTAGTAAGTGGACCTGGGATCTGAGGAGCCACATCTTAGACTTGCAAATGAAACTGGACAACAAAATTCGGAACGGGGACCTGCAGAAGGTCACCACAGACTACCTTGAAAAACAAGTGCAAGAGAAAAGCGATGACATCACGAAAGACATGGAAAAGTATTTCAGCCAAGACAGAGACTGTGAGATCCTGGTCCAGTGGAAAAGCAGCACGGAACTGAAGCTGAAAGAAGTGAAAGAATCTCTTCTTCTCGAAACAAGGAAGAAGTGCGAGAACCTTATCGAACTGAGGAAGAACCAGTCTAAACTGGATGAAAGGAAGTCAGAATATGAGAACGAGCTCCTGAAAAAGAGCAGGGAGTTGGCTCTGTCTCTAAAAGGCCAGAGATTGAGCGAAGGAGAACTGAGAAACAAATTTATTTCTCTCTGGGCAGGCTGGGTTTCTGAAGTCTCCTCTGCTGCTCCCCCTCTGGAAAAGGTTGATATCGATGCGGAAATAGAAGGAGTCCTTCTAGATCACTTTAAGGAGCCGAAATTGGATGAAAGAATCAGGAAATTTGCCAGACGCAAAGAATTTTCTGTGGACTTGAAGAAACATATTGCTAAGAAAAAACAGTATGTGATCTTCAATAGGAGTATCGATGATGCCGACAGCAGCACAATGCACTGCATTACGGAGAACATCATAGGCTGCGTGAAGGCAAACATTGATAAGAAGGAAAAAGAGAAGAGGGATTACAGCCAAAGTTTTATTCATGAAATACTAAACGAAGTACAGAAAGGTATTAACTCTGTCCCTGACAGTGCAAATTACAGTTTTAACAAGGATTACGCGATAGACTTGTCGCTGTATCTCTGCGGAATGGCCGCAGAGAGGTTTAAAGCCATGCACTCGGCATTCAGGAAAGCAAATAATCCCACCATCTACCTGGAGAGCAAGAGAGAAGATTTCTTTACCTGTTTCCAGATTTCCTGCCAAGGAGCCACTTCTGTCACAACATTTGCCATTTTCCTGTGTGACAAGATTGGCCCAGCTCTCCAGCAGGCGGTCTATGAGAAGACAGCTCTTGCCATAGCTCGAGACATGAAGGGTAAAGTCCCAGATTTCAGCGGCAACAGAGCCTCCCTGGAGGTTTGCCTGCTGAGGTACATGGCAGAAGAAGAAAAGTTTGAGAATTTCAGGGAGTACCTTAGTTCCCCACACGACTTCTTACAGAGTTACATTCGGAAGCGTGTTGAGGAGTACTGCTCTGAGAACAGGAGGCTGGAGAGGTTTTTAGATGACTCCCTTACCCACTGCTACGAATGCATCCTCTCAGCTGTTTCTGCATCAACCAACGTTGTCAAAGACCGAATAGACAGAAATGACAAAATCTCTCTTTGGCTGGATGCATTTTGCCAGGAACTTGGAGAGGTGCTAAGCTTGCCCAGAAGGGACCTGAAGGGCATCGAGCACCAGGAGGTAACAGACATAGAGTTCCTGAATAAAGCCGTGACAGAATCGCTGTCTGCCATGAAGGACCAGCTCAAGAAGGAGCTCGCTACTGCTGAGATGAGCTCCTTCAAAAGGCAGCCTCACGAAATACTGGCGGAGCAGTTTTCAGGGTGCTGGAAGCAGTGTCCCTTTTGTGGGTCTCTCTGTACAAACACCATGTCGAACCACGATGGGGACCATCAGCTCATCTTCCATCGGCCAGAAGTTTTGGGGGGATGGAGGTGGCATAACACAGACAATCTGGTCATCGATATTTGTTCTAGTCTTGTCGCAAGTGAAAGTTATTTCATCATTGGTGAAGGCTTGCGGTACCCCTGCAAGAGATACCGGGATGCAGGACCTCCTTATTCCACTTGGAACATTCTTCCTGATTCATCCATGCAAGCGTACTGGAAATGGTTTGTGTCTCATTTCCGGGCAGACCTAGAAAGATGGTACAATGGGAAATTTCAAGGCAAAGGAGAAATCCCTGATTCGTGGCAGAGAATTACAAAGCAGCAAGCACTTGACGAGCTGGAGCAGCGTTAGGCCCTGTCAATATGAAGGAAGAACCACAACTGCTTTGTATTTTAGAAGAACGTGGTACAAGTCTATCCACAAAATATGGTTATCATGACTACGACCCCAAGCCACACAAAAAAAACGATGTCTAATTGCGCACAAAGTTGGGTGAAATAAGGTGAGACACTCCTGCCATCGCCCAGAAACTCTCTTCCTTCATCCTGAAGTCAACACCCTCTTCCCTTCTTGCCATTTACCTCCGCTTTGTCTTAGAGAAAAAACCCCAAAACTCCTTCCCTGCAGCAAGCAGTCATATGGCCAAGATGAAGACCAAGTGGCAGGTGAAGAGCAAAGAAGCATTCCTTTGCAGGTCCCTGGGCCTGGTGAACTTTCCTCCTGCTCTTAGCCACGGTAGCGACTGCTCTTGCCATTTGCTTTGCCATTGAGCAAAAACCCCCATAAGGCCAATGTGGAGAATTCTGTGTCTTTGCGGCTTCCTCAGCAGCCATCGGTGGTGTGTGTCGTTAGCGTTGGTGCTGTCAAGACAGGCTGGTGGCAACGGAGCCGTGGTCTGGAGAACATGGAACCAGCTGGGACAGCACCGCTGAGGTGGTTGGTGGCTTTTGCTGCTGGAAATCCAAGAGCCAAACCCTCCCGTGGAGTTGCTAAAGTGGCCGTTCCAGTATAATCCCTTGTAGTCTTTGCTAATAAAGTAGTTGAGTTGGACTGGACTGGTCTCTGTGTCCTTTATTTTCAGGTTGAGTGTGACTTTGGGGTCAGTGCGGTGGAGACAGGCAGGTGATGACTGGGTCCATGGAAGTAGAGTGTCTGCTCCTTTCAGGGGCTCTGGTCGCGGACCTTCTTCGGTGTCTCAAGGGATAATGGGACGGGGAGGACGCCATCAAGAAGAACATCTGGTGAAACAACTCTGCCTGACAAAGGGTCAGGGGGGCAGTGGTGGGAACCAGGCCTGATCGGTCACACTGACTGAGGAGCGAGAGGGTGAGAAGGTTTATTCCAGGGAGGTGAAGTGATCAGGGACCTGGTCAACTGGGAAACCAAAGGAAAAAGGGGGAAACAAACCCGAACTACACCCAAGACCCAGACCTGACAAATCAGACATGGAGATAATGCCAGCTACTGGGGTGAGTGGGGTCCCAGCGCAGGTACTGGGGAGAGTGGGGGGGTCCCAGTGCAGGTACTGGGGTGAGAAGGGTCCCAGTGCCAGCTACTGGAGTGAGCGGGGGGGTCTCAGTGAGATACTGGGGTGAGTGGGGGGGGGTCCCAGCACAGGTACTGGGGTGAGTGGGGGGGTCTCAGGGCAGGTACTGGGGTGAATGGGGTGGTCTCAGTGAGATACTGGAGTGAGTGGGGGGGTCCCAGTGCAGTTCCTGGGGTAATGAGTCCGTTCCCAGAGCCAGCAGCAGCCGCTCCCTCACCGCAGGCCGCTCCCCTCAGGCCCCGCCGCCCTCCTGCCCCGTAGAGGGCGCCCTGGCGCAGCGGCGGGCGGGGCGCGGTGACGTCACGGCCACGCCGGGTGGGCCGATGCGGCGGCGGGAGGCGGGTTACGGCGGCCGGCGGGGGCCTGGAAGGGCGCGGAGCGGCGGCACCGGCACCGGCACCGGGCTGCCATGGAGTACGTGACGGCCGAGCAGCTGGCCGGCTTCAGCAAGTACAAGGTATCGGCGGGGCGCGGGGTTTGGAGGGGGGGGGGGGGTCTGGAGCTCCCGGGGGGCGCATCGGGGCCTGGCGCCGTGAGGGGATTGTCTGAGGGGTGGGCGCTGTCGGGGGACGGCGTTTGGAAGGGACGTACGCGGGGGGGCGGCCGCAGTGAGGCCCGGTGCCGTGGAGGGGGCCGTGGGGTCTGGGGCCGTGGGGCAGGGGGCAGCCGCAATGGGGCACGGTGCTGTGGGGAGGCGGGGGGCTGTCGTGGGTCCTGGCTTCATGGAGAGGGGGGTCGTAGGGCCCAGTAACGTGGGGGAGGCGGGGGCTGCCATGGGTCCTGGACCGTGGAGGGGGGGGGGCCGTGGGGCTCGGGGCCGTGGAGGGGCTGGAGGTGAGGGCTACCGTGGGTCCTGGCCTGTGAAGGGGAGGCCGTGGGGCCTGCTTCCATGGGGCAGGAGCCAGCTGCAGTGGGGCCTGGTGCCGGTGCAGAGGGGGGTGTCTGCCGTAGGTCCTACCCCCCGTGGAGGGGGGGTGTACAGCGGAAGGGTGGTTTTGTGCAGTGTGAGACCCTCTCCTTCCCCCGGTGCCCTATTGTGGCGTGCGGTGGGTGCTGGGCTCCCTTCCCACCCCATGCATGGTGCCCCGGGTGGGCCCTGTAGGGGGAGGCAGTGAACTGCAGTGTAATAAAATGCATTTTCTCCTCTCTCCTCCCCCTCCGAGCTGTTTCACGGGGGGCTGTGGGGAACCATGTGAGATGTGGAACCACCCTGTGATGTGCACCGAAGTCCGGTGGGGGGAGAACAGAGCATGGAGCAGTGGCAGCGTGATCACACGCCAGCTGTGCACCCCAACCCTGCTCCTGGGGTGGGGACACACCTTGGAACCACAGAGTGGTTTGGGTGGGAAGGGAATTCAAAAACCATCCAGTCCCAGCCCCCTCCAACCTGGCCTTGAACCCCTCCAGGGATGGGGCAGCCACAGCTTCTCTGGGCAACCTGGGCCAGGCTCTCACCACCCTCACAGCAAAGAACTTCTTCCCCACATCTCAGCTCCATCTCCCCTCTGTCAGTGTCAAACCCTTCCCCCTCCTCCTACGGCTCCCCTCCCTCATCCCGAGTCCCTCCCCAGCTTTCCTGGAGCCCCTTGAGGGGCTGGAAGGGGCTCCAAGGTCTCCCCGGAGCCTTCTCTTCTCCAGGCTGAACCCCCCCAACTCTCTCAGCCTGTCCTCCCAGCAGAGGGGCTCCAGCCCTCCCAGCATCTCCGTGGCCTCCTCTGGCCCCGCTCCAACAGGTCCGTGTCTCTCCTGTGCTGAGGCCCCAGAGCTGGAGGCAGCACTGGGGAGGATCTCCCCAGAGCGGAGCAGAGGGGCAGAATCCCCCCCCTCTCCCTGCTGGCCACGCTGCTGGGGATGCAGCCCAGGGTGGGGGAGGCTTGCTGGGCTGCCAGCGCATGGTGTTGGCCCATGGCCAGCTTTTTCTCCCCCCAGCCTCCCCAGGCCCTTCTGGGCAGGGCTGCTTTCCATTCCCAGCCTGGGCTGGGACTGGGGGCTGCCCCCACCCAGGGGCAGGACCCCGCACTTGGCCTGGTTGGACCTCACAAGGGTCACACAGACCCACTTCTCCAGCTTGTCCAGGTCCCTCTGGATGGCATCCCATCCTGCCTTCATGTCTTACAGAACAGTGTGGTTCAATGTTTCTGAGTGGGGTGTGATCACGTTCGATGTGCGCCCCCCCCTAGTCTGTCCCTGGGAGTGGGGGACATTGCTGGGTGGGTGTGACTGGGAGCAGCACAGTGCCAGCTTCCGTGGGTCTGATATTCCTCTGGAGCTGTCTGTGGGGGGCGGACAGGAGTGGTCTGGGCTCGTTCATACTGCTCTTTTCTGATGAGGTGGAGATAAATGGACTTGGTAGAGCGGGTTTGACCAATGCGACAGGTTGCGCAGGGTTCCCTGTGGAGGATGGATGGTTCATCAGTAAACTTTGTGTTTAGAAAGGCAAGGAAAGATAGTGGGTTTGTGTGGGTGTTGGGTAAAGGTAACCAAAATGCGCTCAGCTTTGAGCCAGGCCTCCCAAAGGGACTCACTTTGCTCCTCCGAAGACAATGCTTTTATATAAAAAGGGAGACTGTCGTGTCTTCAGCCTGTTTCCAGTAGTGCCTGGGGGGATTTGTGGTGTTGCTGCCTTCCCCTCCCAGTACCTGTGTGGTGAGAAGGGGGGTCTCCACCCTCTGCAGGTCGTGCTGGTGGTTGAATTTGGGCGGGTCCAGACAATGCAGTGACCTTCTGGTTTGTGTCGTAGACGCTGAAGACCTTCTCCCAGGTCATGGTGTTCCTGGAGATGCCTCTGATGGAAATGCCGTTGCAGTTAAATCTATGAGCAGGACCCTGAGTGCAGACCGGGACGAGGAGGAAAGTCCCATCTTGCACGTAAAATACAATGTAGGCAGCATCAGTGACACGCTGGCACCAGTTACACACTGGTGTTGGGTTTACTGGCCTTGTTCTTGAGTGGCATAGGGCTGAAGCGTGTGAGCAGGTCTCCGATGGAGGTGTTGCTCCTGCCTTGGCGCTGCTGAACCAACAGGCAGAGGTCAACAAAGCCGCATGTGCCCCGAGGGCAGGAGTTGGGTCTTACTGGCCTCACTGGCAGAAGTCGCTTTGCGGGAGAGATTGTGGTTTGACTGAGTCAACAGGGACGTTGATAAGAGCGGGGTGGGCTGAGCGCCAAGTGTGAAAGAGCATCGTTCTGCCCCGTTGCTGATCCTCCTCCCCAGGCACCTGTGGGTGAAAGCGCTTTGCTGGAGCTTGCAATGAACTTTATTGAGAGCAATCGGTGCTGGCACATGGCAGGGGGGTGATGAAACCCCGATCTGTCCCTCTGAGCTGCTCCCTTTCTGTCTGTCTTGTTTGCTTGGGCAGCTTTTTTTTGCCCCTTTGCTATTTTAACCTTGAGAAAGCGGCTGATCCAGGCACAAATCTCCCATACTGGGTCACATATTCCAGCCTTGTTGTGCTCTCCCCTTCCTGTGCCTTGAAGCTGTGACTCTGGACCCATCACTGCTCTGTTGATGAAAAGCCGGTTCGCCTTCTGGGTGCAAATAACTCTTCTTGCCCAGAAAGCTTTGGGAACAGCGTAAACTGCCATCCCGAAAGGACAGGGCGAGGAGGGAGCCGTGTGGGATGTGCATGGATGGCAGTGCAAAGTAACAGAGGGTGGTTTAGCTGGTGCTGAGCTGCTTTCTCTGCCTCGTCCCCAAAGAAGACCTGCATTTTGATCCTTGGTGGGAGAGGTGGGTGTGTGGCAGCAGCACGGCAGGTCACCCGAGAACTTGAATATTTACCTGGAGCCAGCGTAGCTGGGAAGCAGCTTGGACAAGGGACTCCTTTCAGGTGGGAACCAGCCAAAAAAGGTGATGCGTGGCCAGAACCCAACCCATGAAGGAAGATTCTGCCAGTTTCTACCCCAAACGGCTCCGCAGCCTTTAAGCCATGCCCGGCAGCACCTCCCCAGCCCGCACGTCATAGATTTGGAGAAGAGCAAGCAGATTTGGGGAGATACAGAGGAGGCAACGTGTGTCCAAGGAAAGGAACGTGTCCCTGCTCTCGGGGAGGAGCTGGTCTCCCTGGAGCCGATACAGAAGAGCTTCAGTCCACAGCTTTCTCCAGCCCTGGCTGGTTTACTCCTCCTGTTGCTGCCAGGAGCCCAGATGGTTTTAGCTTTGCAGCGTGCACATTTCTGCTGGCTGCGGGGGGGAGAGGGAGGTGTCGGCTCCTTCTGCCACAGCCTGGCTCAGTGCCACGGGTGGTTGGGGTGTCGAGGGAACCCTCCTTCAGCTGCTCTCGAAGGGACACCAAAGAGCTCCTCTGCCCGAGGAAGCTGTGCAGCAAAAAGTGCAGCCTTACCGGAGAGATTTTAATCGTACATCGCACTTTTGGGTGTAGCGTGTGTATCCTCAGATACAATTTAAGTTCAGCCAACCTAAAATGGGAAGGAAGGGTGTTTTTTCTGCTGGAAAAAATAGCTAATGAATTACATCTCTGCCTGGCAGCAGCGTGATGAGGCTTCTCCTGAGGAGATGCTATCACAGCGGTCAGACAGAGGGACAAATCCTAAATGTGGCTGCTCTAGCGCTTCCTCTGCTCATCATCTAGCGCCAATGATGGATGCTTCTGGCAGGGCACAGGTCTCGATATCAAAACCACAGCTCTTGTTTGGAGGCTGCAGAGCAGGATGCATGTGTCGACCTTCGGGAGGAAAAGCAGACCAGGCGCCCTGCTGTTGAGGAGTATTGAATGTCCTCTGCCCTAACCAGCTGCTCTCTTCGTGGGAAGTATTGAATGTCCTCTGACAAGAAGGATGGAGCCAGGCCCCGCCGGCTTTGGAGCGTAAACCTTGCAGCTGGATGCCAGGGGTCATGATCTGCTGCTTAAAAACCTGCCTGCAAATCACTTTCTGGACAACCTTGTATAAAACTATGGGGAGGAGGGGGGGGAAATGGGACCGTCTGGAACACTCACAGAGGTGCCTGCTCCTACTTTGCTTTCTCTAGGAGAAAGACCTACCCCTTTCTTCCCTCCAGACTGTCTCCGAGCCCCGTTTTCACGGAGCAACCCAAACAACTCCTCCTTGTGCCATCCCGAGCGCGGTGCCCGGAGCTGGAGCCTTGCCAGCGCCGTGGAGAGGGGAAGGGTGCCTTCGTGCTTTGTGGCATGGCCGTGGTATTACTGTGGCTCCATGAGCTGCCCATCCTTTTCTGGGCTGGGGAGGCTGCGCTGGCAGCTCGGGGTGCCAAAAGCGGCGGTGGAGAGCAAGACTGGCCAGGAGTGAGGGCAGAGCCCTCCAACTTTGCGTGTCCTCTTCATTACAGGCAGCTTCGATGGTTTGTCACCGTCTTTTTTGTATTCCAGTCACGTGCCCTGTGTTTCCCGTAGCCTTTCCTTGCCTGGTGTTGCCTGAACTGCTTGTGGTTCTGCTTTGTTCAGCTCTGCCCTGGGCTCCTGCCCTGTGCTGGTGTCTTCTGGTGTGGTGGAGCCACCGATGGCTGTTCCTGGGGCACGTCATCTGGCTGTCGCTGTCTGGCTCTCTCACGCAGCTCATGTAGAAGCAGGGATGGTCCTCGAGTGATGCGTGTTGTAAATGGGGCCCTGGCCACATGTGTGAGTGGTCTCTGCTTCTGTGTTTTCCCCACCCTGTGAGCTGGGTAGAATTGTAGCTCCTAGGCTGTGTCGTGAGGCTGGCTGGACCTCGGGCTTTCCTGTTACCTGTCCTCAGGAGTGATGGTTTGGGGGAAAATGCCAGCGAAGGAGGACGTGGGAGTGTTATGGTTTGAGAAAACCCGTAACAATTTATGGTCATTTAGACAATTATTCCCTCACCTGATGACCCTCCCCACCTGGGAAGGGGAATTGGAGAAAACAAGGAAACACAAGGGTTGAAATATCAATAGATTTAATAGGGTAAGACTAAATAATTAACAATAATACTAAAAAAACCAGTATTGATCCCGAAACTAATGTGAAATACACAAGGATTATACTCAACCCATTCTATCAACTGCAGCTTCAGGAGGAAGGGAAGGGCTCAGGGCTCTGGCACCGGGGCAAGGAGTTCTCTGGACCCACCGCCATCAAGGGAGAGAGAGAGAGAACTCCTCGGCAAACTTTCTGATTTATATTAAATGTGCCGTTTATGGTATGAAATAACCCTGTTGGCAACTTGGGTCAAGTGCCTGGGTCTTGCTCCTCCTCATCCCCACAGGGCAGGGCTCAGAAACAGAGATACCTTGAATCCCACACAGCCCAGCTGGCAATGAAGGAAACATTTTCACCAATTCAGACACTAGAGTCATCCAAAAGTGGAGTTTTCCGCAGCGTTAGAAGAGAAGTTAGTCCTGTGTGGCTCACCCCAGGACAGGGAGTGCCAGTCCTTGCTCGTGGCATGGGAGGGACCAAGCTGTCCCACCAGAGCAAGGCAATGGCGTGTGTCCTCTTTGGGTCCAAAGGTGGGACAGGCTGGTGTCTCGCCCCAGAGGCTTTGGGAGCAAGTACGAGTTGAGGAAAGTGAACTGGGGCTTGGGAAGTACCTTTTATAGCAAAACTGCTGCACCCTAAAATCCTTCCCTTTCTGTGTCCTCGCTTCTGAGCAGGAGCTGGTGCTGGCAGCCCATGGGGAGCACGCAGCCAGCAGTGGCACGGGGGAGGCTGGTGGCAGCCCAGTGGCTCTTGTGAAGAGGTTCTTTGTCTCTTTAGCCACATGGGCAGTGAAATTAAGTCCTCTTGGTGTCTGCTGCCTGCTGGGTTGAGGTCTGGAGCAGCCGGCAGTGCTCAAGCACTAAGAAAAAGGGTCCAGACTTGCTGGTCATCCCACCTTCTCCCTGCAGGGACCACCATTCTACCAGCACAGAAGCCCTTGGCAGGTCCCAGCTCTTCTACCAAGGTACCCATCGTAGAGCTTCCCAGAGCAGCCACCACTGGACAGCTGCAGCAGCGAGAGGTGACATCTCTTGTCTTGGGAAAGCAGGGCTCTTCTCCAACTGCTTGTTCCTGAGGGTGGAGAAGGCATCTTGCGCTGGACATAGCTGTGGTTGAGAGCGTGTAAGGCCTGTGGTGGGTTCATACATAGCAGAGATTTTGCACCAGGAGGTGCTGGTCTGTTATCCCAATAAGGAAGGCACTCAAGCTCTCTGAGGGGCTGTTTGAAATGCTGTTTATTAGAGCTAGCACTACAAGGAGAGAATCATATAGGGAATCATATAGTGGTTTGGGTTGAAGAGACCTTTAAAGACAATCCAGTGCTACCCTCTGTGCTCGGCAGGGATGCCTCCCACCAGACCAGGTTGCTCCAAGTCCCCTCCAACCTGGCCTTGAACCCCTCTAGGGATGGGGCAGCTGCAGCTTCTCTGGGCAACCTGGGCCCAGAGAAGGTCTCTGTGGGTCTCACCACCCTCACAGCAAAGAACTTCTTCCCCACATCTCATCTCCATCTCCCCTCTGTCAGTGTCAAACCCTTCCCCCTCCTCCTAGGGCTCCCCTCCCTCATCCAGAGTCCCTCCCCAGCTTTCCTGGAGCCCCTTGAGGGACTGGAAGGGGCTCCAAGGTCTCCGCGGAGCCTTCTCTTCTCCAGGCTGAACCCCCCCAACTCTCTCAGCCTGTCCTCCCAGCAGAGGGGCTCCAGCCCTCCCAGCATCTCCGTGGCCTCCTCTGGCCCCGCTCCAACAGGTCCATGTCTCTCCTGTGCTGAGGCCCCAGAGCTGGAGGCAGCACTGGGGGGGGGGTGTCTCACAGAAATGCACCAAAATGCACCAAAGCATCTAGCTTAAAGGATTTCTTTTTATTGTGGAAAGTACTCTCCTCCTGGATGCTCTTTCCCCTTTTCTACACCCTTCTTCTGGGTGGGAACTTCTGATCTCCTGGGCTGTATCAGGCTTTGGCTGTTGTTTGACTAGTTGTTATAGCAAACAGTGTGAAGCAGGACTGGTGGTGTCCTCTCTGCCCCAAAGCAGAGGGTGCTCTTCCCCTCACCCAGCCTCAAGAAACACTCTTGCCTTCAGGCTTCAGGTGCCGTGGAGAGCAGGGCTGCAGATGCTACGCTGCGGGAAGCAGATGGCTGGAAGCTCTCCCTGGCAGGATTTATAGGCTGCTCTGGAAAGACAAGCCCTAAAGAGATCTCTGCGGGGTTTACTCTGCTGAGCAGAGGCACCAACATGTGCCAGCAGCACTTCAGACCAGTGGAACAACAACAGAACCTGTACCTAGAGCAGTAGAAAGGAAAGGTGTTTTATGGAGGTGATGTGGATGTGAGGCTTGAGGCCATGGTGGTTAAAAGGCTAGTCCTCCTTGCCCCCAGACAAGTAGCTTGCCTTCTCCTGCAGGGACCTGCGAAGGAGAGGAAGCCTTTGAGCCATCTTCTTGAATCACTTAACTCCTTCCCCAAGGGCTCTTTTAATTGTTCTGAGACCGTGTGTGTCAGCCTTTAAACAGCTTCCCGAGGTGCTGCGAAGGATGCTGTAAGGAAGTCCAGAGCTCCTCCTGGACTTCGTGGCTTTTATGATGAGCAGCCATAAAAATAAGCATTTTTCTCCTTTCTTCTCCTGTTCTGCGGTTAAATTCAGGTTTTTGAACTTCTGCCCAGCTCAGCAGTTGGAGGAGGCAGTAGCAGCCCTTAACTGGAACCGACCTGGCTCATAAACCTTGGCTGAGCTTTTGCTCTGCGCTGGGCAGTGAGATGAGGGTAAGGGATTTATCCTGCTTTCTAGAGACACTTCTGAGGTGTGTGGTAAGGTTTTGGTGACCCAGCTGGTGGCTGGGGACATCTGCTAAAACCCCCGGGCCTTTCTTCTGGGTGTGGGTGCAACGGAGGAGGAAGCAGAGCCCCGAGTGCTCAGCTGGTGTTGCAAGATGGGCAAAACAGTCAAAATAGCGTGGGCTGCTCCTCAGTCCGTCTCGAGTCTCTAATTGCCCTGAAAGTTTACCGCAATGTTTACCGGTGCATGTTGAATCTTGGCGACGATGAGCTCTCCCTTGTAAAAGTCACTCTTCTGCTAATTAGCAGCGAGCGTTTGGCTGGGGGGGGCTGTTTGGAAGAGAACCGGGGTTGCATTGTGGAAATTCAAGTGTCGCTTCCCGTAGCTGGCTGGGACAAAAAGGCTGCGTTATTTGGGCTTGTATAATTGACCTGACTTGCTGTGCTTCGAGTCCTGCACAAAGCAGGATGTTGGGGCTTTTTTTTTTTGTTAATTGTGGATTTTCTCTTTGTGGAGAGGCGGGACGAGGGGTATAGAGAGAGGCAGAGTGGTGTTTTTTGCTGTAGAGGGTGATGTGCTTTGGAATAAAGTGTTTTGTTTGTGCTTTTCTCACAGGCTCTGTCAAAGCTCGATGATAGTCTTCCCCCTCCTTCCCCGCAGCGCCTTGCTTCATCTCTCACCATCTCCTCATGTGCGTGGGCTTCTGTTTCCCTTTGATAGGTGCACTTCAAAGTTCAACTTAGTTTCTTTCTTCTAGGGATTGCAATGAATCCTCTTTTCTTGCGCTGACTTCTGTGTGTTCTCCTAGTTGGTGGGTTGGCATCAAACCCGGCTCTTTTCCTGGATTCGGCCCAGTTCTGCCGTGACCTCGTGATCCTCTGGAGAGGACACTGGGCTCTCTGGAGAGGAGACTGGGGCTGTGATATTAATAATAGTGTCCGCTCCCACAGACGGACTCCTGCTCCCCACAGGGGAGTGTCCGCACTCCCCACAGGCTCAAGGCCACTGCGAGGGCCAGCCTAGCCCGGAGGGGGGCAATTTACCTCATTGACCCATCAGAAAACAAGATTTGGGGTGTTCTGCTGGGTCTGAGCGCCCTCGGGAGGGCACAGGATGGATGTCAAATGCCTGGGGATGGGGATGAGAGCAGCCCTGCCTCTTCCCCTGTCCCCTTGTCCAGGTTGCCCTGCCATTCTTGTCCTGGTCCCTTCTGCTCTCCTTGTACTACAGGAGCAGGCTTGAAAATCTAGTCTGATCCCCCTCAGGTACTTCAGCCCTCTGGTCCGAAGTCCAAAACAGCTCTGACAGCAGCAGGAAAGTTGGCTGTTGCAGCGTTATTGTAAAGGGTTTCCTGTTTGTGCGTTTTTCCTTCTGCCTTTTCTTCCTCCCCCCGTTTTTCCTCCCCAAAGTCACTGCCCCAGTCCCTCCCTCCCCACTCCAGAGGTTCAGCGCTGGCTGATCCCTCCTCTCGCTGCATCCCAGCCTCTGGCCCCTGAAGGTTCATCTTTTCCACTCCTGTGCTCGCCGTCTGCACGTCCTTTCTGCAGCTCATCACCTGGAACCGCAGCGGGAAGCGGTGGTGATTCGCATTTGTGGATATTTAATGCTCCCAAACAGCCAGAGCTCCTGGGTGCTGTGGAAACTGTTAGGCTGTTTGCTGAAGCCTCCCACCAACATCAAGTGTTGCTCCATGTTACGTATCCACAGGGAAAGGATATTTCCCACCCAGCATGGTGATGGGATGGGGTTGGGACTCAGCAGTAGGGTGGTGGGGCTGGCTGTTGGCTCTGTCCCACCACGGAGTGACCCTGGTACCACCACAGACCTGCAGCTCTCTGGATGAGCATCGGCTCGAGTGTGGGCTCCCTGTCAGGTGGGTCTTTAAGGTGAGCTCCTGGGATGACCACAGTCAGGTCCCTTCATTAGCCACTGTGCTGGAGAACGAGTCCAGCAGGTCTCAGGTCAATCAGCGGGTGGACGGAGGTCATCCTCCCATTCTGCTCTGCCCTGGTGAGGTCACGGCTGCAGTACTGGGTCCAGTTCTGGGCTCCCCAGTTCAAGAAGGACAGGGAACTGCTGGAGAGAGTCCAGCAGAGGTGATGAAGATGATGAAAGGATTGGAGCATCTCTGCTGAAGAAAGGCTGAGTGACCTGGGGCTGTTCAGCCTGGAGAAGAGCAGACTGAGAAGGGACCTCATCGATGCTGAGCAATAGCCAAAGGGTGGCTGAGAGATGAGATGTGGGGAAGAACTTCTTTGCTGTGAGGGTGGTGAGAGCCTGGCCCAGGTTGCCCAGAGAAGCTGTGGCTGCCCCATCCCTGGAGGGGTTCAAGGCCAGGTTGGAGGGGGCTTGGAGCAACGTGGTCTGGTGGGAGGTGTCCCTGCCCAGGGCAGGGGGTGGCACTGGGGGGGCTTTAAGGTCCCTTCCAACCCAAACCATTCTGTGATTCTATGATTCTGTGACTGCAGCCAGGGCAAGCAGAGGGGACTTCCTTCTGCCTTCTCCTGGTGGGAGCCAAACCCCTCGGCTCCCGTGCTGGTGCCACTGCCAACGTGCTCCGTTCTTATGCCAGCGGAGAAGTGACCTTAGAAAAGATAAACAGGACTCGAGTTAATGAGTAGTGTTAAGGCACTGTGTGACTTCTCCTGCCTCGGCAGTGGGCAGGCATGGCGCAGACGTGACTTGTTTGCCCTGGCACGGCTCTGCTCCATGGTGTTGGCCAGGGATTGTCGCGTTTGCTGCCTCCTGGCTTATCTCAAGCCTGACGGGAGAAGGTTCTTAGCCTTGTGCCCTCTTCGTACTTAAGGAGATTTGTAGAAAACGGCCTTAGGGACTTGCTAGAGCCGCCCTGCAGAGGCTCCCACTGCCCCACTCCTGCCACTAGTGCAAACGATGAAACCTGGGCTTGCGGCCGGCAGCAGAGGCTACCGTGGACCTTGCTGGAGCAAAATGGGGTGTAAAAATCCATCTTTGCTTGCTGTCCCCACTGTCCTCCCCCAGCCCACCCCGGATCCATTTGGGTCTCTGTCACCAAAGCACCCGGGGCACCTGGGTGACAGCGTTTGTTCTGCTGCTGGCTCCGGGTAACCCGATTAATTAAAAGTCGAATTGTTTTCCTGGCCAGGAAGGCTATTAGTAGAATCTGGACTATAAATCTGTATTTTTTTTTCCCTCCTTGGACACATAATTGGATCTTCCAGAAGTGCCCTGGTTGCCTGATTAATGTTGTTTTTAAGCTGTGTGAGCCCTTGGTGCCTGTAAATCCCAGGAGGGCAGTCAGCTGGCCACTGGGGCCTCTGTGGTAGCCAGGACTGTCTGGATGGAGTGAGCCAAGGGCTGAGTGGTCCTGGCATGGACGGGGCGCAGGGGGGGCTGTGAGTGATGAGAAAGTTGCTGCAAAGTTGGCTTTTTCTTAAGAAATTTAAAACCAAATCCCAAGGGGACTGTCCGAGCCGGGCTGGCTCCTTCCTGCAATCGTAAGGAGAAGTGATGTCTGCACGAACGGGGCTATTTTAGAGCAGGGCTCGTTAAAAATGGGCTGTCTCCTTTGAGGAAGGAGGCTCTGGGGCGTACAAAATTCCTTCTGTGTGCTTGAGCTTTTAGTTTGACCTTCTCTCTCGGAAAGGGAGGGAGGGATCAGAGTCCTGGCTGGTGGCAGAGTCCAACCTGGGGACAGAAAAATGACTTGGCGAAGGGTAAGTCCCACATGTGAGTCACTGGAGCAACGTGTACGGATTGAAAATGGAAAAGATGATGCTGATTCTCAGTGAGGACGAGGTGGGTGAATGACACCTCGAGAATGTTTCATGAGAGCAACCACAGCAGCAGAGTGAGAGGAGCTCTGGGGAAGGACGAGCTCCTTTCTCAGCTTTGATCCAAGGCACGAGTGTGTCCAATAATGCGGATTGGGACAGATATCCCCAGCCTGTATTTCTCTGGGAGTGTTGGTCTCCAAACGTGTTAACCCTGAAGGGCTGATGCAGGAATGAGGAGCCCAGCTGATAGCTTCCTTCTAGGACAGATGGCTGCCTCCATTGCCGAAGGAGAATTTCTTCCTAAGATCTCATCATTTCTTCTATCTCATCTCAATCTCCCCTCTTTCAGTGTCAAACCCTTCCCCCTCGTCCTAGGGCTCCCCTCCCTGATCATGAGCCCTCCCCCAGCTTTCCTGGAGCCCCTTGAGGGACTGGAAGGGGCTCAAAGGTCTCCGGAGCCTTCTCTTCTCCAGGCTGAAACCCCCAACTGTCTCAGCCTGGCCTGTTCCCGTGGCTGAGGGGGAGCAGCCAGAGGAGTGAGCTTCCAGTGAAGCATCTCTGCAGCTTGCTTTGCTTCCGGCTCTGGCCATGCAGAGGCCCTGTGCCCTGAGGAGATGGTGATGGTGCCTGTGTTGCCTGTCCCTCCACCTCCTGCCAGTGTCCCCAGCTGGCTTGCTGTCCCCTGTGGAGCAGAGAGCTGACATGCCGTGGAGATCTGGCAGCCCTTCTTCCCAGCACAGAGAGGTAAAGAAGTGGAATGTCTGTAGATAGGAACCAAATGATGAAAAGCAGTGGTTTGGAGGCTGGGTATGGGGATGGTTTTGAGTTTTGTGGCTGAAGGTGCCTGGCAGGTCATTAGCCTTCTGGCAGGTGGCTGTCCTGAGCTGGCAGCCTTGTCCCTTAGGGTGACAGGCGGCCTGGCACCAGGGCCGGCACCAGGGCCAGCCCCAGCTTCGTCCCTTCATTCTACTGCTGTCCTCTGAGCTGGCAGAGCACCGACTTGCCTTGCTCAGCAGGCAAAGAAGCGTCCCTCCAGGAGACCGGCTGAAGCTGGGGTGGTTGTGTCAGCAAACATCTACGAAACAGCCAAAAAACCCCCTGAGAAACGGGTCATTCCAGGTCTCTGAGTTCTGCAAGCAAGGTGGGAACATTGTGTGACCATGGGGAAAAGCTGCTTATTGACTATTATCCCCAGCCCCCAAGCGTGGGGGAGGAGAGGGGAAAAGATTCTTGGGACACAGATCTGGTGAAACTTCCCTGAGGGACCCTACAAACACGAGCAGAGAAACTCCAGAGCGTTTCCCTGCCTTGCTCCAAGCATTGCGTCTGTTTTCTTCTTCCAGGCTGTTTTGGGGATAATGAGATATAATCAGTCTCCAGCTCTCTTCCTCCAGGGGTTCAAATCCTATTACAACGTAAAGAGTCTGGAATTCTGTCCCCTGAAATTATATTAAGCTGGGATGGAAATTCCTTGCAGCATAAACCACGCCTCCCTATGGCATCGAGTTCAGGGTTTTGTTGCCGCTTGCTCTGCATCTGTGTGAAGGACATGGAGCTGTTGGAGTGGGGCCAGAGGAGGCCACGGAGATGCTGGGAGGGCTGGAGCCCCTCTGCTGGGAGGACAGGCTGAGAGAGTTGGGGGGGTTCAGCCTGGAGAAGAGAAGGCTCCGGGGAGACCTTGGAGCCCCTTCCAGTCCCTCCAGGGGCTCCAGGAAAGCTGGGGAGGGACTCTGGATGAGGGAGGGGAGCCCTAGGAGGAGGGGGAAGGGTTTGACACTGAAAGAGGGGAGATGGAGATGAGATGTGGGGAAGAAGTTCTTTGCTGTGAGGGTGGTGAGAGCCTGGCCCAGGTTGCCCAGAGAAGCTGTGGCTGCCCCATCCCTGGAGGGGTTCAAGGCCAGGTTGGAGGGGGCTTGGAGCAACCTGGTGTGGTGGGAGGTGTCCCTGCCCTCCCAGGGCAGGGGGTGGCATTGGATGGTCTTTAAGGTCCCTTCCCCCCCCGAAACAATTCTATGATCTCCTGTGAGTTTGCTGGTGTGGGGATGCAAGCGCTGGGCTCACCCCAGTAAGAGAGACTAATCCATCATAGGGAGGGCAGGGAAGAGCTGGTGGGGGGTACAGAAATCCTTGCCAAGGATGCGGTTACCCCAGTTAGGAACAAATGCTGTAAGCTCTTAGCCTTGGTGCTCAGATCCCGGCGAGACCTTCCTCACAATGACATCTCTCTTGTGGGGTGTTCCTTTCCCCTTTCCCACCACTTTTCTTCCTGGATTTTGAAACAGATAAACTGTCTCCTTTGCTTCCAGGGTTTCCAGGCCAGGAGAGGAGCAGAGAGGGAGGAAGAAGCCGTGGGCGCAGAGATGGTGTCTGGTTCAATGCCATGGGGCGGGTGGGGACCTGGAGCTGCTCTCTGCTGATGGATTTCCTTCTACCAGCTTATCTCGGGGAGTGCATAGGTTACATCCGTAGTGGTGGAGGCTTTGGTTGCTTTCCATAACACTACTCTTAAACTTGGGATTCGACTCATGTGCGGTGGTGCCCTGATGCCGAGGGGCTGCTGGGGGTGTTGTCCCAACCGTGGGGACCCTGGCTGGGTGGCCACCAGGAGCTGCCCTGCTCGCCACTGAGCACATGAAGCTGAGGAGTTCTGTAGTGTATGAAACTTTTCTTGAGATTCTTATCAAAGTGTTACTTGGGGAGAGGACTTTAGACAGGGTGATCTCGGCTGGGAAGGGGCTGTGAGCTGGAGAGCAGATAACAGCTTCTGGTGCTCCTGAGAGCCAAATGCGGTCAAATTTTAACTTTCTAACTGGAAACTGTTTCATGGCTTGTCTAGGTCTTTGATTTTTTTATTTCAGTTTTTATTTTCCCCACCACATGCACACTCCAACCAGCTCAAATGATCTAAAAGCAGTGGGGTGAGGGGTAGAAGCTCTTCTTCCCCCATTTCCCAAGGGCAGCAGCTGCCTCTGAAGAAATTCAGCTCCTTAATGGAGAGGAATCCTTCTGAGGAGCCCTCTGAGACCTGTCCTGTGTGGGGTACCCGAGGGCCTCCTAGTGTTCACCCTACAATCCTCCCCCTTTGGAAACCTGGACCCAGCTCACTGAACTAGACACAGGCAGGAAGTTGCTGGTCCCAATCTCTGTCCCCTCCTCCAGCGGTGGGCTTGGGACCCCCATGTCCCGTGGTGCCCACAAACAAGCCCAGGTCACCTGTGTGACTGCCCTGGGAAGGTGGTGCCTCTGCATCTCTCTCTAGTGCCAAATGACCTTCTGGGCCTGAAACTGTGATGGAATGTGCAGGATTTGGGGATACTTATGGATGTGTGGTGGTGTATGTGATGTTTTGAAGTATCTGCAGGACAAGAGAGGGGGGTTGAAGACCTTGCTCATAAATACCTAGTGTCTTTCTGGAAGGAGAAGGTCTCTTCCAAGTGACTGGAGATGGGTCAGACAGTGATAGAGCCATCTCAATGGGCTTATTGCTTGGCTGAAGCATGTTGGCTCTTGTGCAGGACCACTGGGGTCAGTCATTACTTGTGTCTGGGTCACTCAGAGCTGTCAGCACAGAAATGTGTCCCTTGAAGCTCCCTGTTTGTGTCCTGTCCATCAGAGAACAGTCTCCTGTTTTGGGGACCCCACCAAGTAGAGGTCTTGTCTCTGTTCTTCTGCAGCAGTTGGTGAAAGGGGTGCCAGGGTGTGAGAGCTGAGGACCCTGGAGACCAGGAGTGGCCCCAGCTCTCATGGTTGGTGGAGAAGTCTCCCCCTGCCCTTCTGCATGGTGCTGAGCCGAGAAGGTCCCTGGTCCTGCTCGTCTTGTGGGGCAGGACTCTACAGGGTTGCTCCAACAAGAACGTGCCAAGCTGTCCTCTGTGGGTCGGTCCCACAGTGTGGGTGCTTGGGGCCATGGGACTGTCCCTTTTTCTCTGGCTTGTGAAGAGTGCCACCAGGCCTGTGGCGTGGCTGTTGGGGCGCAGGGCTCTGGCGAGCACGTTGGCTGCAAAAAAGGTTGTGTGTCCTTAAATCTCTTCCCTCCTTCCATAAAACCTTCCAAGAAGCACTGCAGTTGACATGCCACCCGCTCTTTTCATGGGACTGCTCCTTGTGGAAGGGAAGGATGGGATTCAGGAATGAGATGTTCAATGAAAGCTGCCTCTGCTGGTCCATGGCCAGTGTCGCTGGAGCTTGTGGGTGCTTTTTGGGTTGTTTAGCACCATCCCTGGTGAGGCTCCATCCCTGACCCGAGTGTTCTTGCGATGCCAAGACTCGGCTAGGAGGTGTTCTCATGGAGAGCTCAATATTCGTCATCTCTGGCTTTTCACAAGTGTTGTTGGAGCCCTAATTATTGTTCTTTTTCCCTTGTTTTTCACAGTACAGTGCCGTGGACAGCAACCCCCTCTCTCTGTACGTCATGCATCCCTTCTGGAACACGATAGTGAAGGTGAGACCGCGTCCTGCCCCAAGCAGGACGGCAAAACTCCAGTCACCACAAAGTCTCCTCCATAAAACCGCCATTTGAAGGGCCCTGCTTCATTAGTGGTGCAACTAATTGCAAAGGGTGCTGCCTTGCAGCCTGCCCCGAGCTCCCTGCATTGCAGCCTAAAGCTTCCTGCTGCCCCACCATTTGCTGGATGCGACTAAATGGTGTTGTCTAACGCCCAGACGATTGTAACCCGGTCTCTGCTGTGGCTGGGAGCAGCACATGCTCCTTATTACACATTTTAACCGGTTCGAAATGTCTTTTGCTGCTTTCCCATAGATCTTCCCCACCTGGCTGGCCCCAAATTTGATAACGTTTTCTGGCTTCCTGCTGCTTGTCTTCAACTTCTTCCTCATGGCATACTTCGACCCTGACTTTTATGCTTCTGGTAAGGCTGCGCCGCAGTTCCTGTTTGGATGCCAGGCATCGGAGCGGTGAAATCCGTCACCTCCTCTGCTGTGACTTCTGGTGCTTGTTGATTGATGAGGCCTCTCTTAGTCTGGGCATTCCCAGGGGCAGGGACAGAAGAGGGACAGGGTTGAGGGATTGAACTTCCTGGGCTTCATGACAAGGACTTGTCTGAATAGGAGAAATGGGGAAGGACTTTTGATGAGGGAGGGGAGCCCTAAGAGGAGGGGGAAGGGTTTGAGATTGAAAGAGGGGAGATGGAGCTGAGATGTGGGGAAGAAGTTCTTTGGTGTGAGGGTGGTGAGAGCCTGGCCCAGGTTGCCCAGAGAAGCTGTGGCTGCCCCATCCCTGGAGGGCTTCAAGGCCAGGTTGGAGGGGGCTTGGAGCAAGCTGGTGTGGTGGGAGGTGTCCCTGCCCTCCCAGGGCAGGGGGTTGGACTTGGATGGTCTTTAAGGTCCCTTCCAACCCAAACCATTCTGTGATTCTATGAATACTTCGCCTTCCCTCTGGCTGCTGGGTGGACGTGTGCCTGGCTGGCAGCATTTGGGTGAGGGAGGAGGAAATGGCCGAAATCTTCAGTAGGAATTGGCTTTGCCTGCAGAGCAGACAAGGTTTTTAAATCTTCTCATGCCCCTGGTCTATTTTAAAACCTCACGGGGTAATGTGGGAAACTCGTGCTTCCCTGAAGCCAGCAGGTAGAGCCTTGTTCTTTGCATCCTGGCTAATTACTCTCTTGCAAAAACGAGCCAGCACCACGTTCAGGTTAACAGAGACAAAATCCTCTTTCTAGGTTTCACTGTTCTGCAAAAGGCAAGGATATGCACAGCTTTATTTTAGCTGTACCCATGTTCATCTGTTTGGGAATCCCAAGGTTTGGTTGTGTCCCCTTCCTCCTGGGGGTGTCCCAGGGAAAAGATTAATACAGCATGATAATTTCCAGTCAGTTACCAATAGCTTCCTCTCTCTATTTTTCTGTCCCTTTGACTCTGCCTGGTTTGGTTTGGGTTGCTTGGAAGAGTTCATTTATTTCTAAAACTGGGCCAATCATCAAAACACAGTTAAGAGGGAAAAATAGTGCTTTCTTGGGATTGCCTGTATCGTCAGGTAGATGAGTAGTTTATCAATATGCCAGGCTTCCCAAAGCTCTGCTCCGTCACTGGCTGTTAGCTGAGATTTGAGCTGAGTTTTGGTCCATGAGCCCTGAGAAGAAAAGCTGACAGTAGCTCAGGGAGGGAAGTTCAGTGCGAGAATCCCCAGGACATCACCCATCCAAAAACTTGGGCTGTGCCAAAAGGATGGTGAAGCTTGTGCTTTGGGACCCTTTTATATCCGTGTTATGCGTGTCCTGCTTGGAAGGAGAACTCTTCCTTCTGCTGGTGAGGCCTCCAGGAGCTTGTGCCTTCTCTCCTCATTGGATGCTTTTGTAGACTCGATACCCTCGCTTTGCTGCTGGAGAGGCACCATCATGCTGCTCTGAGGAAGCAGGAGGTGGCATTTAAGGGAATCATTGTTTTCCCTAGGAGACCTCCATGTGGCCTCCTGCAAGGCTGCTGCCAAAAAGTCCTGCCTCTTCCTGCCTTTTTTACTTTGGGCCCCCTCCTTGCAGACATCTGAGCTGGCCATCTGCCCGAATGGGGCTGGAGGAGGTGGGGAGGTTATTAAGGAGGAACTGGTGTGATTGGCAGGATGCAGACTGGAGACTGGGAGGGGAATCCTCGCGTGTGTCTGCAGAGCCCCAGGGTGTTACCACATCTCAGAGGCTCCACTTGATGCACTATGAGCAGGGGATTGAGGAGAGTCTGATCTGCACACACTTCCTTGTCATGCGTTTGGGCTACAGGTGCCATCACCAGTTCTTAGATCCCATGGCTTTGGAGAGCTGGGGACAGAGAACAAGGAAAGCGAAGTCCTCGTTGACCTGGCTCTTCCCTAATGTCCTGGAAAGCTGACATCTCAGTTCCACTGTTTGAGTTGTGTGGGTGCTTTGTCTTGGGTGAGCTCCTGGCCCTTGTGCTCAAAATAAACTCATCCAAAGTCCACTCCGAGCTGTCCTGACTTGGGTCCTTCTGATCTCTGCAGCTCCTGATCACCAGCACGTTCCAAACGGCGTGTGGGTCGTTGTGGGCCTCCTCAACTTCATTGCCTACACGTTAGGTAAGACTTTATCTAGTTGATTTTTGGGGGGGGATTGTGTCTGGCATCTGTTCACGCTGTGGCTGCATGACCGGTGTGTTGTCTTATCTCTGAACCCATTGAGAAATCTTCGATTCTGGGCTTTTGCCATGCACTAACCCATCGGGTCAGTTGCTTGGCCAAGGGATAGAAGGAAGTTGTCCCAGAGTAGCTGATGTGAAAGAGGATGCTGGGGCTGACTTCAAGACGAATTGTGACATTCTGTCTTTGGTCTGGTTTAAATAAATATAATTTAGTCAGATTTTACTGCATCTTTAGTCTCAAGTAGAGCAGGGGGGTGGGAATCATGTTCCCTGTTAGAGGATGGAGGTGGTGAAAGCTGCTCTTTGCTGGCTCCACGCTTTGTCAGCCGCAAACCGGCCTGTTGCCTTGCGTGGGGCTGTTCAACAAAACTCCCCATTTCTCCTTCTCTTCCCAGATGGCGTTGATGGGAAGCAGGCTCGCAGGACCAACTCCAGCACGCCCCTGGGAGAGCTCTTTGATCACGGCCTGGACAGCTGGGCGTGCGTGTACTTTGTGGTGACAGTTTACTCCACCTTCGGACGGGGCTCCACGGGCGTCAGTGTCTTCGTTCTCTACCTCCTCTTATGGGTGGTCTTGTTTTCCTTCATCCTCTCCCACTGGGAGAAGTATAACACAGGGATCCTCTTCCTGCCCTGGGGATATGACATCAGCCAGGTGGTAAGTCCATGCCACAGCCACTGCTCGGCTTCAGTATCCTGTCTCCAGGCACCATGGAGGAGAGGAGCTTCCCAAGGGGAGAGATGAGATGAGATGTGGGGAAGAACTTCTTTGCTGTGGGGGTGGTGAGAGCCTGGCCCAGGTTGCCCAGAGAAGCTGTGGCTGCCCCATCCCTGGAGGGGTTGAAGGCCAGGTTGGAGGGGGCTTGGAGCAACCTGGTCTGGTGGGAGGTGTCCCTGCCCAGGGCAGGGGGTGGCACTTGGGGGGGCTTTAAGGTCCCTTCCCACCCAAACCATTCTCTGATTCTACAGGACCACTTGCCTGAGTTTTGAGCTTTAGTTGCTTTAATGAGCTGGGCTCATATGGCACTAGAGTTCACCAGCTTGAAACCATTCAATCCAAGGAAATTTGTGTGGTTTGGTTTTTTTGTTCTGAGTAGCTGTTGTAGATGGACTATCTGCAAGAAACAACGCTTGAAGAACGGATATTGCTTTGTGTTCCCTCCACCTGGTTTCTGCTGTCCTGAGAGGCATGTTTTGGCCACCTAAATTGTTGCTCTAGTTAATTTTCTGCATTATACCAGTGTGGGTAAATTCAAGTTTGGAATTTAGATTGGATATTAGGAAAAAATTTTACACTGAAAGGGTTGTGAAGCCTTGGAGGAGGCTGCCCAGGGCAGTGGTGGAGTCCCCATCCCTGGAGGGATTTAAAGCCGGGCAGACGTGGTGCTGAGGGCCATGGGTCAGTGGTGGCTTTGTCAGTGTTGGGTTGATGGTTGGACTCGATGGTCTTAAAGGTCTCTTCCAACCTGGACAATTCTACGATTCTTATCAGGCGCTGTGTGGGAAATGTAACAAGTTGGAAGGAGAGTTCAATTTAGGCAGCTGCACTAATTACAATAATCATCTCTGCCTGTAAAAGGAGAGCGTGGCTGGTCCCCTCTGATGGTGCTCTGACCCCTTTCTCCAGAAGTGTTGCTTCACCCTGATGCTTTCCCATCTCTGCCTCTTGCAGAAGGGCAGGGGGTGGAGGGCTGAGCTGCCCCGCAGCATGCTTCACCCAGCCTCGGCGTTACTGTTGGAACTGAAATACCCTCGTTAGCTTTGTCTCTGTAATTACCTCACCAGACGGATCACAAAGAGTCCCCATATGAACCTTCCAGGGTCTCTGCAATGTGTAGTATTGAGCATCTCCTGAGCTCACGCTGTGTGAGGAGCAGCTCCTGGTTGTGTCCTTCTCAGCTATTGCGCTAATTAGACCTCATCTTGGAACATCGGGGATATTTGTGGGCTTTTTAAAATTTTATTAATTTTTCTCCCTCCTGCTGGTGGGGAGAAGGGACCACGATGTGTCTCAAGGCATACTTGCCCCTGGGGTGGCTCACGCCTGCTTCTCCTCTGCTTTCTTCCAGACCATTTCCATTGTCTACATAGTGACAGCCTTTGTGGGAGTTGAGGCCTGGTATGCACCTTTCCTGTTTAATTTCTTATATAGAGACCTATTCACTGCAATGATTATTGGTAAGAAACTCCATGTTGAAGCCTGTCTTTTAAACTCCACCTTTTTAACCAAACCCAAATGTCTTAATTCTATGCTGACGCTGTTGTGTGTGCTGTAATGGGAGCTCCCGTAGGTTGTTACTGAAGTGATTAATTAAGGGTGTTAATTAAGGTTAAGAGCACCCTGCTCTTTCCCAGGATTTCAGAGTGTTGCTGCCTTCTTACTTTGAAGGAGTTTAACTCCAGTCTACCTGGGTCTGTGTGGTCCAAAAGAGCAAGGAAGCGGAGTGCTGCGCTTGCACCTCGGATGTATTTTGTGCCCATGCTGAAAAATACATTAAAAAAATAAATAAAGTTAAATAAAAGCCCAGCCTTTTCTCTCCAGTGGTTGGTCAGAACAAGCCATGGCAAAGGGGAGAGTGATGGGGGTGGAGCTCAGTGGGGGAGAGCTGTCTTTGCTGATGAAATTCCGTTTATTCAGAAGTTCTTTCTTATTTTAATTTTTCTTAGCCTATATCCCTTTCTTTAGGGGTTAATTGTAGCTACTTAACACCAAGTCCGTATGTCTCGAGTTGTGTAAACCTCACACTTGCACTTTTCTTCCTCAGGTGGATATCCTGAGCCTGCCTTTGGCAGCCGTATAACTCAGTGTATGAATAATAAAAGCATTTTTCCTTTGTGAGAAATAGAGCACGATGCCTGCTGTGGCTGGATTTGTGCACTTGGATGGGAGCTGGGTTATTAAAAGCAGGAATGTTTCCAGCCCTGTTAAAATACCTGCTGCTGGATAAAGACGGGAGGAGTTGTGATAGACTCTCGGGGGGATGATGTTCCCTTTTGAGGTCTAGAATTTCAAATTTATTTAGACTCTTTGTGTTATTTGTCAGGCTAAATGACAAGAACTATTTTTTTGAGCAGTGGGAACCCCAAATCCTTGCTCACAGTGGGAGAAGCAGCAAATTGGCTTCACTATAAAGACTGGAAACTGTTGTGCAGAGCCACGTCACTTGTGGAGTTTGAACTCGCCTCTTGTCTCATTACAGACTGTATTATAATTAACCTTTGTAACTGTTCAAAGCATAACACTGGGCTGATTAATGCAGCTTTTTAAAAATGGAAGTGTCTTTAATTTATAGCAGACCTTCGCTTGTAATTACAGCTCTTGGACCAGGATGACAAGCACCTACTTTTTAACGTGCTGAGCTATTCTGGGTGCAACTCTGAGCTATTTTTGTTGCCGGCAACTTAAACCAGGGCACAACCACCTTCCCGTTCGTGGGGTGCACGCGATGGTCTCCCTCTGTCACGGGGCAATAACGTGGCTCTTTCTCTTCCAGCTTGTGCCCTCACGGTGACGCTGCCCATGAGCCTCTACAACTTCTACAAGTGAGTTTCTCCGTCCTCAAGCCTCCCTCCCTGCACCAGGGCCTCCCAAAAGCCTCTTAGAAACTTGATTTCCTTAGTGGTTTTTCAAACGATGGTCTCCAGTGTGACTAAATGGCTCTGACACACCAGAAGGTCCCAGTTTGAGGAGTGGCAGCTTCCTCAGTGGGGTCTTGCAGGAGGGCTCCTGGTTGTTGTGGACTTCTCCTGCTGGTCACAACCCAGAGAGCCAGATAATCCGGAGAGTTTTTGGGTTAACAATGAAGGTGTGCATCTTCCTCATCTGGCTGTTGATCTGGCTGATATCGGCAGTTCTGGGGAGCAGAATGGCCCCCGAGATTCGGCCGATATCGACAGTTCTGGGGAGCAGAATGGCCCCCGAGATTCGGCCGATATCGACAGTTCTGGGGAGCAGAATGGCCCCTGAGATTCGGCCGATATCAGCAGTTTTGGGGAGCAGAATGGCCCATGAGGTATTGCGGCTGTCTCCTGAAGGCAGGGAGGAGGTATTTCTTAGCTGTGCTTCCAAGTGTTTTCATTTATTTGCTTGCCTTTCAGGGCCTACAAAAATAAAACCTTGAAGCACCACTCCGTGTATGAGATCCTGCTGCCACTGGTCTCCCCAGTGCTGCTCTTCCTCCTCTGCACCACGTGGATCTTCGTGTCCCCGACAGACATCCTGGAGGTCCATCCCAGGCTCTTCTATTTCATGGTTGGAACAGCCTTTGCTAACATTTCTGTAAGTGGCTTTTGCTTTATGCTCTGGTTTATCCCCAGGGAGCGTGAAGCCTTCCAGGACGCTTGGGAGGCAGGAAGGAAAAAGCCAGCTCAAGTGTGAGGAGAGAAGGGAGGTGGAAAGGTTAATTTAACAGCTTTTCTGTTTTGCTGGGATTGGATGATCAAACGGGGAAGTAGACAGGGTTTGGGGTGTGTGAATTTTGTGCTGTGGCTCTCGCTCTTGAGAAACTGGAGAATTAGTTAAATTGAGCGTGTCTACACACACGTGTGTCCTCTGAGATGGACCCAGGAGGACTAAAGCTTTTGTCAAATTCCAATGTAGCTGCATTTTGTGCTTTTTCTTGCTTGAGACCTTAACAAAGGGTCCTGTGCTCATCGCCTCAGATGTGTAGATGTGCAGCTCCGTGTGTCCGTGCCCTGGGTCTGGCGCCTCACGCTGCTGCTGGGCAGGATGTCCTGCAGATAACGCTGGCACGGCTCAAGGGAGCCCTTTTTGCTTTTAAAGATGGCCTTGATACTGGTTTCCCTCTTGCCTTCCTGCCTCGCCAGGCTTTGCTCTGCGTGTCCCACAGGAATTCTAACACAAAGAAACACCCCGAGTGAGAAACTCAGCGAAATTGTGTGCTGGTAGTTGTAGGTGCAGAGTGTTGGCACGTGTGTGTCTGTCCTCTCTGTGCTGTGGGCAGCTCTGGGCTTGCAGAGTCGATACCAGGGCCCCCAACTGACGGCTTTTTTCTTCCTCCAGTGCCAACTGATCGTCTGCCAGATGAGCAGCACCCGCTGCCAGCCTCTCAACTGGATGCTGCTGCCCATAGCGGCCGCGCTCTTGCTGGTGATGTCCGGGTTGGCCCCCGACAGCGAGACGCTGCTCCTCTACCTGCTGACGGCTTTCCTCACCCTGGCCCACATCCACTACGGGGTGGTCGTGGTAGGTCAACTCGCTGCCTTGGCTGCCCTGCTCTTGGCTGTAGGTTATGCTTGGGGGCTGCTGCCCTTCTGGGCTTAAAAAGAAAGAAATCAGTGAGAATAATTGTGAGGGCCAAGCTCTCCTCGTGCTGTTTGTGACTGTGTACACCTTGAGTGACTTCCTGGCGAGAGGCTCGTGGGTTTGAAATGAACTTCACACAATGTGATGGGGGCTGTTGTAGTAGAGATGAGCTTGAAATCACAGAATGGTTTGGGTGGGAAGGGACCTTCAAGACCATCCAGTGCCACCCCCTGCCTTGGGCAGGGACACCTCCCACCAGACCAGGTTGCTCCAAGCCCCCTCCAACCTGGCCTTGAACCCCTCCAGGGATGGGGCAGCCGCAGCTACATAGGAAGCTGTGCACTTGCACCAGGCAAGGCTTGAATACATCGAGACCTTGAATCCCACACAGCCCAGCTGGCTGTAAAGTAAATATTTTCACCAATTCAAACATTAGAGTTTTCCAAAAGTAGAGTTTTCCCCAGCGTTAGAAGAGAAGTCAGTCCTGTGTCCCTCAGGACACTGGGAGAGCCAGGATGGAGTGGGGACGTCCCTGCTGGGGAACACAGGGACATCACAGCTGCCATGTCACCTTCCCTGCTGCGCAGTGGAGATCCAGGGACCGATTTGCTCCCCTTGCTCTGTGCCCGACTCTCTAAGTTTTAATTAAGAGAGAAAACAAACTTGGAGGAGACCCGAGTCCCATCAGAAATGCCCTGGGAAGCTGCCGAGGATGTAGGGCAAGGAACCTGCTGTCCCCTGCGTGGCTGCTGCCCTGTCCCCTAGGAACACCAGCTCTAATGGGGAGCCCCCAGAGTGGATTCTGAACTGTAATTACAGCAAAGGAGTAACAGCCAGGTTGTCTTGTCTTTCCAATTAGTGTAATGAGGCTTCTGTGCAAGAAGGATTTGAATAGCTAAGAAGCTTAAATAAATTTGGTCTTGGAATCATAGCTGGGGACGGGGACAGAGCGGGTGGTGTAATCCTCTTGCCTGGCTTTGCCCATCGCCTGCACCGAGCTGCTCAGTGCTCTGCTCCACTCCATCCCCCCTCCAGCTTTCGGTGCAGTCTCCTCTTCCAGGGGAAAAGAAAATTGGAGCTGAAGAAGATTTCAAGGCTCTGTGACTGGGCCGTAATACCAAACTGCTCAGATATTGGGAGAAATGATTTGGAATAAGGCCTCTGCCCTGTCTCTGTGCCCAGCTCAGCGCTCCCTCCTGGTCCTGCAGTGACTGTCACCTTCCAGTCACCAGATTCCGATGCCACACCATCCATTTTATCCTCCCGTCTGCTGTTGTCTGACCCACGCCTGAAAGGTTGTTTCCTGGGGCACCTCTCAATCCCTTGGTTTTATTTTCTCATCTCCTCAAAAGAGGTGATGAAATCTTCTTCCAGAGGCTGCTGTAAAAGGGCCCTGATGATGCAGTGCTGGGTTCCCTCCTGTTTGTGTCTGCGTGGTCAAGGCACAGTTCCCGATCCCCAGCTTGGGTTGTGAATGGATTCAGGGACTGATTTTTTCATATAAGGGGTCGGTCTCTTGTCCCAGGGAACAGGCCATGGGACAAGAGGAAATGGCCTCAAGTATTGCCAGGGGAGGTTTAGGATGCATATTGGGAACAATTTCTTCATGGAAAGTGTTGTCAAGCCTTGGCAGAGGCTGCCCAGGGCAGTGGTGGAGTCCCCGTCCCTGGAGGGATTTAAAAGCCGGGCAGACGTGGTGCTGAGGGACATGGGTCAGTGGTGGGTTTGTCAGTGTTGGGTTGATGGTTGGACTCGATGGTCTGAAAGGTCCCTTCCAACCTGGACAATTCTATGATTCTATATAGATATTGGAGATGATCAAATTAATTTAAGCGAATTTTTAACAATTCTACTGAAGGGGCAGACAGGGAGCAGCACCGCAGGGTAAAATCCTGCGTGCCTGGGCTCAGGACAGGCATTTCTGCTTCCTGAGGAGGGCAGGGATGGAGAGGATCCTGTTCCTGGACAGGGTAAGTGGATGCAGGAAGGTGGCAGGAGGGGTGATGGTGGGGAAAGTGTGTGTGGGAAGATGCCAGGGTGGGACATGGTGGGCAAAGTGTGTTCAGGAAGGTAGTGGAGGGATGATGGTGGAGAAAGTGGGTGCGGGCAGGTGGCAGGGTGTGCAATGGTGGGGAAAGTGGGTGCAGGGTGTGCAATGGTGGGGAAAGTGGGTGCAGGAATGTGTTAGGGCTTTGTGGGCCATACAGGGAACTGCTCTGATGCTCTGCCCGCTTTCCTCCTGGTTAACATGGTCCTGGTGTCTGCCTCCTCCCCAGGTGAGCCAGCTGAGCAGGCACTTCAACATACGGCCCTTCTCGCTAAAGAAGCCCACGGCAGATTGACTAGGAGTGGAGGAAGAGAAAATCAGCTTGCGGTCTGCAGAAGTACTGTAAATAACTGCTGCAAATCCCTGTAAATACTTCGACCATCACCACAGATCTAAACCTCTCCTCTGGACAGACATCAGGGCAAAATACGCACGGTATCCGCGGCAGCTGGGGCACGGCTGGTACGGGGCAGCCTCCGCTGCTCTTCTTCCAATGCAAGCTTTGGGGTTTTTGGGGCGAAACTGGACAAGGAAGGTAGTTTTTCAGGTCACTATTACTGTATATTAGACCAGCTGAATGTTCCCAGTGAAACCTCAAACTCCAGCTCTTGCTGAGGTAAAGCCGGCTGGGGATACGAATGGCTTTACCTGAGCAAAGCGTCGTGACCCGTCACCAAAATCAACGTAACGTGATTTCTACAAGGTCAGGGGAACATCCTGGTGGTTGTGGGGGGGAAAAGGGGAGTTCCTGTCTGTCCCTAATCCTGCCAGGACATCCCTCGTCCTGGGCTGGTACGTAGGGAGCAGATGGTGACAGTTGTCCCCCATTCTGTCCTGCAGTCACCTGTTTGGGTAAACACTTGCACCTTTTTTTTTTTTTTTTCTTTTTAAGAGGGGAAAAAAAGAACAACACACAAAACTTCTAGTAATATTCTATGGGGGGGAGGGGGGGGCTCGGAAAATCAGGACTGTTTCCTGTAAAAGTGGGAAGGTGGTTTCTGCCACCCCTGCTCGAGCTGTGGGTGCCTGGGACCACATCTGGGCCGTGTTCCTGTGTGTCCGTCTGTGTTCCCCACCTGGCAGCGGGCTCCGGGCTCTGATGGGCAGCACAAAGCGGCTGACCCCAGCCTGGCTTGCTCCCCCCTCTCCTGTTTTGACCGCAAACTCGCCGTTTTGGGTCATTTTGTGCTGCCTGAGCCTCTCCTGGTGTAGCAGCACGGGCTGCACATTGCCCTTCCCACCAGACCCTCAGCGGCAGCAAATCCACCGCGTAGAGAAGCACCTTAAGGAGCGTTGTGTTGGTTGTGTGTGCACTTTCAGAAAGCTGATGGGCGGTTGTGTGGCGGGGTCTTTTCCAAATATCACTTTGATTTTTCCAAACCGTTGTCCCCAGCGGCTGCATCTCTCATCCAGGGATATATTTGTTTACTGTCCATTTGTAAAAGACGTGTTTGAATTGATTTATTTTTTTTTTTAAAGTTGTTTTTGTAATTAAGAGTGGGGTGGCGAAGACTGAACGCTGATTTTTTTTTTTTTTTTTTCTTTTCCGTTCACTTTATTTAATGAAGAACCTGTGCTTGAATGAAGAGTGTAGCTTAAACCCAGGCTCTGGAGAGGCTGCATCCGGAAGCGAACAGGCACAGCAGATTGGGCAGATGTAATTACCATGGGAACAAAGTCGCTTTTCACACTGATTATTGTGCAACGTGGTTCCTAGACGCTTGGTCACCGCCTTTTCCTTCGGCAGGTCGGAGACTCTGCCTGCTTTAGGAAACCTTCGAAGTGTAAACTACTATTTAATGCTTTTTTTCTTTTTTTTTTTTTTTTTTTTTTTCTTCTTTTTGTAAATTTGAATCACTGTCGTGCAGACTTGAAATCCTGAGGCGAGCTCACGGTACGCCCTGTGAGGAGCTCCCCCGGCCCCACAGCTCCCGCGGCTCCCGAAGGGTTGGTTAATCCAGGAGAAGGGGGGGCGCAAATCATTTTCAGAGTTTATTTAATAAAACAGCTTAACTCCTATATATTTTACTGGTGTTGTACAGGGGAAAAAAAACAAACCACCAAACCCCGAAGTGTACAAAATGAATTGCTATTTAATGAACTATCGTAATTATGAAAGGGAGAATAAATTTAAGTCACGCTGGCATGAGAATTGTAGGGAATTTTAACATGGGACACAAGCTTATCCTATGGGATAAGGTGTTCAGGCGGCAAAATTGTGCCGGCAACGCTGATGAAAAGTGGAGATTGGATGATTTACATTCTAGTTACGTGTTTGCAGGACCAGGGAATAACTGAGCTGTTCCCTGGGGCTTCCAGCCAAGCTCTGGGGTCCCAAACCTGGCGCTTGCCTCGTCCCCTCTCCTCCCGGGAGCCTTGCTGGGCCCCGAAGGCTGAACGCTGGGAGAAACCGTCTGATCTTTAAATCTTGGGATGGCGCTGTGTCTCCGCACGGCGCTGTCTGTCTGTTGTCTCACCTGGCTGTGAGCTGCCGGGCTTTTGCACCACGTAATACCCCCTGGGAAATACCCCCCCTTTTGAGGAGTCACAGACACCCGGAATCCGGGCTTCCTCTCTCCAATCCGGCAAGTGCTCGGCGTGCTGTGGGAGAAGGATCTCTCTTACAAACTGGAACCGTTTCCTGCCTGCATCTTTGGGGAGCCCTGGGTCTTTTGGTGCCTTAATTTATCGCACCTTGAAGCTAGAAAAATATCTCCTTAAATCAGTACTGGGAAACGGGAGGCTTGTGGCCGGAGGGAGGAGAGAGCGGGGCTGGGCTCGGGGCACATGTGGGAGGCTGGAACCCAGAGACCCAACCCCTGTGGCAGGCGGAGAAACCCACTATTTATGAATAATAATGGTTTGAAGTCCGAAGAATAAACGCCTCCCTGCCTTGCTAACGACATCTGGGGGTGGTTGTGGGACTGTGGTGGTGGTTTGTCTTGTGGGATGTGCTCCTTGGGATGGATGGGACAGGGTCGTGAGCTCGCTCGGTTCCTCCTGCCTGGTGTTGGAGAGCTGATCGGTGTTGTCCCCTCTTCCAGGGACAGTGTTAATCATCATATTTCCTTAATTACCGGTGGACCTACTGATAATGGGACCATCTTATGCTTTCCTAAATCTGTTTTGCACATTTTATCTCCACACAGAGTATTACCAGGAAAAAACCTGTTTGGGGCTGGGGGGGGGTTTGAAGTCTGTCCTTCAGGTCCCACATGAAGGGACATCAGGCTCCAGGCAGGTCCTTGTGCAGTGGGAAGAGGTGGGCAACGCCACTGGCTCCTCCTGGTCCTCACCACGCTGCTCTGAAGCAGGTTTTGGTGGGTCATACCATTGTGTCACCGTGGGACTTGCGCAGCCTTTTTCATCTCAGTTCTGTGGTTCCAGGGACCAGGAACCGGAGGTGACCTGCAGGTTTTGGGACTTCCTGGGGTTTGGGGTAAAACCACCTCTTGCACTAAAAGCCACGTTTTACGAGTACAGACCTTGCGGCTGACCCGTGGGCGTGCAAACATGGCGAAAACCCAGCTTCTATATGGCTGTGGTTTTAGCTTCTTCCTTCCCCTGGTGCGTCTGCGCCACAATTAACTCCTCTGTTCTGTGGTCAGTCACTGCGAGGGCTTGGCACGGTGTCCCCTCTGAACACCAGCCACCCGATAACGGTGGCTTTGCCAGGGCCAGGAGAGCAGAATGGTGCAAGCGTGAGCTTTTGGGGCTCTGGGAACAGATACTTAAGCTCCTTAAATAGACCTGGCTTGATGTTACCCCCCTGGGGGCGTGGAGTTTGTAGCCACAGAGCTGGTTTGATCGCAGTTGGGTCAGTTCCAGCAAAGCCCCAAAACTCTTCTCCTCTGGGAGCATCTGCCCCTGCTTGGGATAGAGCTGGGAAGTCTCTGGAGAAGTGGTGCTTTCTGGAAACGAGCTCAGATCTTTCTTTTTTCCATATACAGATCCCAGAGAACAGTTGATTTTTGCGCAAAGGAGGTGTCACCGGCCTCTGGTCACCTCAGTTTACGGCAAAACTCTGCATGGGGTCTCTGTGTCCTTCCCAAACCTGCAGGAACTGCTCCAAAGTGGTCTTGTTTCCAGTTTTGTGTTTATTTTTCCCTTTTTGCTTAACGTGCTTTGCTTATCTGAGAAGGGGGAGTCCTTGGGCTCCAGCAGTGTTCCCTCCCACCCCAAAATCTCTTGGTGCAGTGGGTCAGCCTTGCCTTGGCGGTGATGGAGCTGGATTGGCCAAAAGCTCATTGACTCTTGGCTTTTCTAGTGCAGATCTGCAACCCCCTGGTGCCGGGCTGCAAACTTGGCTCCTCCTGCTGTTCCCCACCTCTTCTGCTTCACCGTGGGGTGACAGAATGGTGGCTGAGGTGACCTGGAGGCTGCTATTGGTGAGACACGGTGATGATGGGTGCTACGGAGACCTCTTTCCTTCTGGGAAAGGTCACTGTTACTTAGTAGAAGACCCTTTGGCCCATCCAGGCGTGGTCAGACCTGGCTTGAGAGGTCTCTAGGCTGGTCTCCGAGGAGGTGGTCAGAGTGAAACTGCCCCAGGAGAAGTTGTTCTCGGTGAAATTGGCTGCTCACCCTCCGAGGTGATGTTCATCTCAGCATCTGTAGTGGCTTTTTGGCAGGAGCTGGTGCTGTGCTTTGGGTTGGAGATCTCATTAATCAAAATATACCCCCCCAGTGTCTCAGACTGACCTTCTTCTGTCCCTCGTGCTTTCAGCTGCTTTTGGCTGCTGGGTTTGGTAGGTCCCTGTTGTGCTGGTTCTATCCCCTCTGGCAGAGGAGGGTGGTGGGTCCCGGCCTGGTTTTGGCTCTGGTCTTCTGGGCAAGTGCTGAATCCTCTCTTCCCCCCAAGTAACCCTGCACCTAAAGGCAAAGCAAGGGGAGCGGTGTCGAACCCAACCCCCAGAGATGGGGTGAAACGGGGTGTTTCAGACCCAACGCTTTCCCCCGAGTGGTTTTGTGAATGGTTCCTGCTCTGGGCTCCTGCTTGTGCAGGGCAGGGAACTTCTCTGCACCCCTCAGAGCATCTTCTCCAGGTGGTCCATGTGACTGTTGCAACCCTCAGAGCATCTTTGAAGGCCCGTGGCCATGTGTTTGCTCATTTTTCCTGGGCAGGGTGGGGAAGGAGCTGGTGATGCCATCTCCTTATCTTTCTAGAAGCAATTTGGAGCCACTTAGACTCTTCAGCCCGATTCTTCTCCCACTGCCCCCCAGCGTGGTGGGGCTGGAGAGCCAAAGCTGCCGGTGGCCATCCTGCTGCCACGGGGCTGTGAAATGATGCAGGGAAGATGCGTTTGGTGCCGGTGGGGTGGGTTTGGGTCTGTCCCCTCCCCATCCAGCCTTTGCCAGGAGGTTGACGGGATCCTGGCTTCCCTGGGGCTGGGGGAGCTCTGCCAGGCTCAGTCCCCTGGGATGGGGTTGCCCCCAAAGGCAGCCAGGCCGTGGGCAGGGGTCCTGCTCCCCCTGTCCCTATCCTGGAGTCCTGGCGCTGGGAGTTGGGGTGCTGCAGAGGGTTGGAATTACGGGCTGAATAACGCTATTACTGAGATATTTATTGTGGTTAAACCAAACAAAAAAACATATTGAAGTTCAGTAAAGAATAAAATTTTCCAAGCCTTTTAATAGTGTTTTGTCTCTTTTTCCCTCCCTTTTCGTCCCTCCCTTTTCTCTTTTTTTATTTTCCTCTTTTCTCCCTTTTACCTCTTTTTCTTTTTCTTTTTCTTTTTCTTTTTCTTTTTCTTTTTCTTTTTCTTTTTCTTTTTCTTTTTCTTTTTCTTTTTCTTTTTCTTTTTCTTTTTCTTTTTCTTTTTCTTTTTCTTTTTCTTTTTCTTTTTTCTTTTTTGCTGGCAGCCCTATGCCAGAGGCTGCTTTGGGCAGTGTTGCCTGTGCTGGAGCTCCAACCCCACCATGAGCAGCTGGGCTGGCCCTGGCAGAGGTAGGAAAGCTCTTGTGGGCTCTCCCTGGAGCGACGGGGTCCTCAGGGCAGGTTCCATACTCACTGGCTGGTCCTTAGCAGCAAGGAGGGGAGAGCAGTGGGCAGTACTGGGGAGGCAGTGGGTCACTGGGGAGGTTTAGCATAGAGATTGGGAACAATTTCTTCATGGAAAGGGTTGTCAAGCCTTGGCAGAGGCTGCCCAGGGCAGTGGTGGAGTCCCCATCCCTGGAGGGATTTAAAAGCCGGGCAGACATGGTGCTGAGGGCCATGGGTCAGTGGTGGGTTTGTCAGTGTTGGGTTGATGGTTGGACTTTCCTGCCACACAATGGCTTCCAGCTCCTCCTGTTTGTTGCCCACGCTGTGTACATTAGTGTAAAAGCACTTCAGCTGGGCTACCGGTCCCATCACCTTTTTGGCGTAGGAAGGCCTAACCTCTACCTGACCATTCCCAGGCTCAGCCATGGTTCCTAACCCATGGATGGCCCTCGTGTCTCCACTGATGGATTCCCCCCCCTTCCCCCTTCAAACTTTGTTTAAAGACCGTTTGATGAGCCCTGACAGCTCCTGCGCAAAGACCCTCTTCCCCTTTGGAGACAGGTGTGCCCCATCTGTCTCCAGCAGGCCTGGTGTCGTGTAAACCTTCCTGTGCTCAAAAAGCCCAAAGTTGTGCCTCTGAGACCCGGCTGGGAGCCAGGCATTGATCTGCTGGCTCTTCTGGTTACTTTCCTCAGAGAACACGACCTGAGCTCCTGACCCCTTGACCACTTGTCCCAAGGCCCAGAAGTCTCTTTTGATGGCCCTCGGGTTTCTTGTTAACAGCTCGTCTCTGCCTGCCTGAGGAGTGAGTACAAGGGTCATAATCTGAGGGGCCTACCAGGGAAGGAAGTTTTCTTTTTCTGTCTTTCCCCCGGGCCCGGGGGGGACAGCAGAGCTCCCTGAGAAGTGGGTCAGGTCTGCATGGGGGGCCTCCAGCTCCCTTCAGGATGGAGTTGCCTACAACAACGGCCCGTCTCTTTTTTCTGAATTGAGCATATTTTAATCTGACCCCAGAAGCTGCCGGGTACCGGCTCGGGCTTGCTGCTTCTCCATAGCTGCATTGGGACCCCCCAGTCACGCCAGTACCTCTGCTGGGACCCCGCTCACTCTAGTAATTGACACTGAGACCCCCCCCACTCACCCCAGTACCTGCACTGAGACCAGCCCAGTCAACCCAGAAACAGCACTGGGACCCACTCACTCACCCCAGTCCCTGCACTGAGACGCCCCCACTCACCCCAGTAGCTGGCATTATCTCCATGTCTGATTTGTCAGGTCTGGGTCTTGGGTGTAGTTTGGGTTTGTTTCCCCCTTTTTCCCTTGGTTTCCCAGTTGACCAGGTCCCTGATCACTTCACCTCCCTGGAATAAACCTTCTCACCCTCTCGCTCCTCAGTCAGTGTGACCGACCAGGCCTGGTTCCCACCACTGCCCCCCTGACCCTTTGTCAGGCAGATTTGTTTCACCAGATGTTCTTGATGGCGTCCTCCCCGTCCCATTATCCCTTGAGACACCGAAGAAGGTCCGCGACCAGAGCCCCTGAAAGGAGCAGACACTCTACTTCCATGGACCCAGTCATCACCTGCCTGTCTCCACCGCACTGACCCCAAAGTCACACTCAAGACTACAAGGGATTATACTGGAACGGCCACTTTAGCAACTCCACGGGAGGGTTTGGCTCTTGGATTTCCAGCAGCAAAAGCCACCAACCACCTCAGCGGTGCTGTCCCAGCTGGTTCCATGTTCTCCAGACCACGGCTCCGTTGCCACCAGCCTGTCTTGACAGCACCAACACTAATGTCACACACCACCGATGGCTGCTGAGGAAGCCGCAAAGACACAGAATTCTCCACATTGGCCTTACGGGGGTTTTTGCTCAATGGCGAAGCAAATGGCAAGAGCAGTCGCTACCTTGGCTAAGAGCAGGAGGAAAGTTCACCAGGCCCAGGGACCTGCAAAGGAATGCTTCTTTGCTCTTCACCTGCCACTTGGTCTTCATCTTGGCCATATGACTGCTTGCTGCAGGGAAGGAGTTTTGGGGTTTTTTCTCTAAGACAAAGTGGAGGTAAATGGCAAGAAGGGAAGAGGGTGTTGACTTCAGGATGAAGGAAGAGAGTTTCTGGGCGATGGCAGGAGTGTCTCACCTTATTTCACCCAACTTTGTGCACAATTAGACATCGTTTTTTTTGTGTGGCTTGGGGTTGTAGTCATGATAACCATATTTTGTGGATAGACTTGGACCACGTTCTTCTAAAATACAAAGCAGTTGTGGTTCTTCCTTCATATTGACAGGGCCTAACGCTGCTCCAGCTCGTCAAGTGCTTGCTGCTTTGTAATTCTCTGCCACGAATCAGGGATTTCTCCTTTGCCTTGAAATTTCCCATTGTACCATCTTTCTAGGTCTGCCTGGAAATGAGACACAAACCATTTCCAGTACGCTTGCATGGATGAATCAGGAAGAATGTTCCAAGTGGAATAAGGAGGTCCTGCATCCCGGTATCTCTTGTAGGGGATCCATTTGTCTTCACCAATGCTGAATAAACATTCACTTGTGATGCTACTAGAACAAATATCGATGACCAGATTGTCTGTGTTATGCCACTTGGATCCCCCCAAAACTTCTGGCCGATGGAAGACGAGCTGATGGTCCCCGTCATGGTCTGACATGGTGTTTGTGCAGAGAGACCCACAAAAGGGACACTGCTCCCAGCACCCTGAAAACTGCTCCGCCAGGATTTCGTGAGGCTGCCTTTCGAAGGAGCTCATCTCAGCAGTAGCGAGCTCCTTCTTGAGCTGGTCCTTCATGGCAGACAGCGATTCTGTCACGGCTTTATTCAGGAACTCTATGTCTGTTACCTCCTGGTGCTCGATGCCCTTCAGGTCCCTTCTGGGCAAGCTTAGCACCTCTCCAAGTTCCTGGCAAAATGCATCCAGCCAAAGGGAGATTTTGTCATTTCTGTCTATTCGGTCTTTGACAACGTTGGTTGATGCAGAAACGGCTGAGAGGATGCATTCGTAGCAGTGGGTAAGGGAGTCATCTAAAAACCTCTCCAGCCTCCTGTTCTCAGAGCAGTACTCCTCAACACGCTTCCGAATGTAACTCTGTAAGAAGTCGCGTGGGGAACTAAGGTACTCCCTGAAATTCTCAAACTTTTCTTCTTCTGCCATGTACCTCAGCAGGCAAACCTCCAGGGAGGCTCTGTTGCCGCTGAAATCTGGGACTTTACCCTTCATGTCTCGAGCTATGGCAAGAGCTGTCTTCTCATAGACCGCCTGCTGGAGAGCTGGGCCAATCTTGTCACACAGGAAAATGGCAAATGTTGTGACAGAAGTGGCTCCTTGGCAGGAAATCTGGAAACAGGTAAAGAAATCTTCTCTCTTGCTCTCCAGGTAGATGGTGGGATTATTTGCTTTCCTGAATGCCGAGTGCATGGCTTTAAACCTCTCTGCGGCCATTCCGCAGAGATACAGCGACAAGTCTATCGCGTAATCCTTGTTAAAACTGTAATTTGCACTGTCAGGGACAGAGTTAATACCTTTCTGTACTTCGTTTAGTATTTCATGAATAAAACTTTGGCTGTAATCCCTCTTCTCCTTTTCCTTCTTATCAATGTTTGCCTTCACGCAGCCTATGATGTTCTCCGTAATGCGGTGCATTGTGCTGCTGTCGGCATCATCGATACTCCTATTGAAGATCACATACTGTTTTTTCTTAGCAATATGTTTCTTCAAGTCCACAGAAAATTCTTTGCGTCTGAGAAATTTCCTGATTCTTTCATGCAATTTCGGCTCCTTAAAGTGATCTAGAAGGACTCCTTCTATTTCCGCATCGATATCAACCTTTTCCAGAGGGGGAGCAGCAGAGGAGACTTCAGAAATCCAGCCTGCCCAGAGAGAAAGAAATTTGTTTCTCAGTTCTCTTTCACTCAATCTCTGGCCTTTTAGAGACAGAGCCAACTCCCTGCTCTTTTTCAGGAGCTCGTTCTCATATTCTGACTTCCTTTCATCCAGTTTAGACTGGTTCTTCCTCAGTTCGATAAGGTTCTCGCACTTCTTCCTTGTTTCGAGAAGAAGAGATTCTTTCACTTCTTTCAGCTTCAGTTCCGTGCTGCTTTTCCACTGGACCAGGATCTCACAGTCTCTGTCTTGGCTGAAATACTTTTCCATGTCTTTCGTGATGTCATCGCTTTTCTCTTGCACTTGTTTTTCAAGGTAGTCTGTGGTGACCTTCTGCAGGTCCCCGTTCCGAATTTTGTTGTCCAGTTTCATTTGCAAGTCTAAGATGTGGCTCCTCAGATCCCAGGTCCACTTACTAAAGGCGGTTTCCAGTTTCTTGTATGCAGCGATCTCCACCGAGTTCTTGAAGCTGAAAATGAAGTTCTCATTCAGCAAAGCGTTCCAGAGGTCACTAATTCGAGCTTTCAAGCTCGAGAGCCTCAAAACGCTGCCCTGCGCCTCCTTCTTGGCAGCCTGGAGGATTTTGCTCTTTAATTCCTGGACGTTCTGGCTGTAGGTGGGGTTGGGCGGTGCCATTGGGGGGTTTCCTTCCCACAGGTGAGCAAAGTAATGAATGTGGGTGTTGACGTCAAAGTGGATGACATCGCTGAAGCAGGAGACATCACAGAATTCCTGCTGGGCGGCGATCACAGTCATTTCATCCAGCTTCTCCTGCAGGCGTCTTTGTCCTTCCATGTTCTGCTCCTTGGCAGTTATTTCTCCCACGTTTTGGTGTACGAACAGGCAGCTCGGGGAAAGATTTACTTGCTTCATCCTCAGGAAAGCCTGCACGGCGATCTGAAGGACGTCTTGCATTTCTGAAGGATTTTCTCCAAAGATATTGATGAGAGTCATGTTGCCGATGCCAATGACAAAGGTGGCCAGCTCGTTGTCATGATTCAGGGACTGTTTGTTGGCCAACTCGATGGCGCGAAGTCCCTCTGTGTCAACGACGAGCATGTAATCAAAGTCCAACTCCTGCTGCAGCTTCTCGTCCACTTTAATTAGCTGCATAAACGCTCCCCGGGTGCATCTCCCTGCGCTGACATTAAACTGAAGACCAAACATGGCGTTCAACAGGGTTGACTTCCCTGTGCTCTGGATGCCCAGCACCGAGAGAACGAACACTCGCTTGTCTCCGAGCTTCTCGATTAAACTGTCAAAGATTGCCCCGACCCATCGCAATGGTACGTAAGAAGCATCCCCATCCATCAGCTCGATGGGATACCCCGAAACCATCAGAGCAGCTGCAATTTCAGGCAGTTTGTTGAAATGCTTATCCTTTGATGTAGTTGATTCCAGAGCTTCATAGATCTGCCCCACCTCTCTCAAGATATGCTCGAGGCCAATGGAGGAATCGTTGATCTCATTGGAGAGGGCTTCTAACTCACTCATCAGCACAGGTTTCATATCAATCTTTTCGCTGTTTTTCTTTATTGCCAGGATCCGAGACCATAACTGGTGATATTGCCTCCTCAGTTCGTCGAGGCGGTCGGAGGACAGGTCATCCATAAAGACCTTCATCCACTGCAGGAAGTATTTCTTGCTGTCTGCTGGCTGCGACTGGAGAAAGCGAAGGACTGATTTCATCAGCTGGTTGAGGGGGAACGCTTTCTCCAGCTGCTTTCTTCTTATCACTGACTTCTCCGTCTCAATTTGGCTCCGATGGTGCTCGATGCTCTTGTTCCTCTTCTCCTGCAAGCGAGTGAGCTCCTTGTCCTTTTTGCACCACATGTACCACAGTTTTCCTTGAAGAGGCAGCAGCTGGGATTTGATCTCAAACAACTTCTTTTCCTTCAGGAGCTTCACCAGCGCCTCAGCCTTTCCTTTGGCTGTCACACACGCGTCTGTATCCTCGTCGACTACGAACCCGTGCTTGCGGGCTCTGCCCAGGCAGGCGTCGAGGCTGAAAAGGGTGTTAGACTTTTCCAGGAGATCCCTGATTGTTTTTCTCAGCTCCTCCATTAATTCTGCCTCGTTTCTGTTCTTCATACCGATTTTTACGTTCTGGCTGGATCGGCCAGCTGCCACATTCTCCTTTTCGGTGAAAAGACAAACCAAAGGCCTCTGCGACTGCCACAGGTCGCGCAAAATTTTCATGGCTCTCTTGTCGCTCTGGTCAGCCTCGGACACGAAAGCCACGTTCACAGCAGATATCTCCTGCAAAAACTGCAGCTGCTCATCGTGGTCCCTCGCGTCTCCGTGCAGGTTGCAGAAAGCCACGCAGCAGCCAAAGCTGTCGTCGTCGCTGCCCCGGGGACAGTACCAGGAGATCTCCACCACCCCTTTCATCAGCAGACAGTCTTTGGTGCTGCCTTTGCAGTGCCGGTGGAAGAACGTGTCGTGCTTTTGTTTGCTCAGCAGAGCATTCAGGATCTGAGACTTGGAAGAGGAGGGAGAACTGCCGATGCGGATGAAGGACACGATGGGCGTCTCTGCCTGGTAAATGAGTTTGTTTTTGTAATTGTTAATTCTCACCTGCGTTCCCGACTTCTCAGCCCCTTTCCAGCTCTTTTTGATTTGGCTGAGGGACCAGATGGGGAACTCGATCTGAGAAGTGCAGGGGTTCGGTACCAGCAGAGGTAGCGCAAATTGGCAGAAAGCAAGCTTTGTCGAAATGTACTGTCTCATGAAATCGTCGGCGCAATGAAAAATTGCCATCTGGAGGTCCATGGGGTGCACATGGCTCTCCCCGGTTGCAGATCTGGGAGCTTCTTCCTCCAAGCCAGTGAAAAAGTCATCAAAGGAATCCGAGGGTTCCTGTTCTCGCTCTGTGGGGTTTGGCCCGGGTGCGGGTCCTGGGTTGGTCTTGTCTTGGCAAGTCAGGTACCTCACCCGATAGTCCACCGTCAATAGCTTTTGCAAGAAGTAAAAGGGTAGTTCCTTGTCCTCGCTGGGCTGGCTGTCGTGTAAAGACGTCTTGTATATGATGTGGAAATCTTCCGTCCCCATTTTTTTGGGATAGTGATTTTCTAGTCCAAGGCGCTTGAGTAAGTGGAGGAACTCTTGGTTTGCAACGGCTTGACTTGGGTTGGATTTGCCGGCGTCAGGTGTGGGTTTGGGCTGACTGGAAGGTTCTACTCTTTGAAAAGTGTCTTCCATGTCTTTGATTATGCTGTGTTTCTTCGCTTCGTCACATGTGTCATCCAGGTGCCCACTGATGAGGGAATGCAAGCCGCTTTCCAGCATCTCCCAGTCTTTGAGTGCACGGTGCTTTTCGAGGAGAGTTTTTATCTCTGCGGACCATAAGTTTTTCATGTGATCTTCCATGAAAACTAAACGCTCCTTCTTCTGCTCCGGGGACACCGCTTTATGCTCGGGCGTTACAGTCAGACCTGTCAGCAGCAGGTGGGCCTGGGCTCTGTAAAGGTCTTGCTCCTTCAGATTCAGATACTCCTGATGTCCCGTTTGCATTTCAGTTGTCATGAAGTTAATCTCTGGACATCCAAGGAGGTACTGAAAAGTGCTGCTTTCCATCTGGTATCCCACGCTGGTCGTAATTAGGAGCACCAACAGTTCTACGTCTTTCTGTTTCCTTTCCTGGAGACACTGGAGCAAGGAATAAATCGCTAGGCTTGCAGTCAAGGTGGCTTTTATCTTTGCTTCGTGAACAGCAGATGCAGAGGTTTCCAGTGCATAGGTGACTTCCTGGATGTACTCCTTCATTTGCAGCAGTGTCTTGGTGAGATCTTCAAGCTCAGAAACATTGGGAGTTTCGGGAAGCGTTTTCTCGATATGGAAGATCCATTGCATAATGAAGGAAGACCTGGGGAAGTCCTTGACAGAGTAGATGTGAGGATCCAGGAGGCACCTCAGCAGAAACTTGATATAGGTGATGTTTTCTGGAGGTGACTTCTTGCAAAACTCAACGATGTTCACCAGGAACTCCTGCAGAGCTCTGTCCGACAGGCACATGTTGATCCAGACGCTATGGTTCTTGGTTTTTTCGTTCAGAAACTGTTTGAAATTTTTCAGCTCGAGCAGCTTCTTTTCATCCACTGTCCTGTCCCAGTCCTTCACGTACTCCACGAAAGCCCTGGCCTCCTCCACCGCGCTGACCAGCTCCTCTCCAAACATGGGGATGGCACTGCGGTTCGTTAGCGCTTCGTACGCAGCCCTGAGGCTGCTGCTCACTTGATAGGCCGACTCAAAGTCATTGCTGTGATTGAAGAGGATTATATCCCACACCGGGGTCAGCTGAAACCCTCGGTCGATGACACACCAGGTTGAGTTATTAGCCACAAGCCCCGATTTCCACTGAGGAAGAGAATCCGTCCCTGCTGGGCCCCCGGTGCTGGTCACGTAGAGATGGACCGCCGTGTGGGCACTCTTTCCATCTCTTCCGTAGACAGAAGACTGCAAACTGGACTTCGACACCTCCACGTCCACCCCCACGCTGACGGCGAAGCCGCTGTAGCTGGCCCCGATGTAGCTGTTCAGGGCTTCCGACGCCTGTCGCTTCACCTCTTCCCGCTGCTCGACCCGGAACCCTTCCATAGACGCCTTCCACCAGAATATCCCCCCAAAGTGGAGGGGCCCCTGGTTCACGTGGGACCCAAACCTGCTGAAGAAGCTCCCGCACCTGCTCTTCAGCATGTTGGGCCTGTCCCCTTCCGGAGTGATGCTCAGAAGGTGCTCGATATCCTGCAGCTCCTGCAGGGCCGCTTCCGAGAGGCAGAGCTGGTGCTTTTGGAAGTAGCAGGAGGCCAGCGGGATGTACTGGTACTTGGTGGTGCAAAGGTAGCTCTGCTCAGACCGGGACTGGCGGGTGGCCTCCGACTGCGAGGACTTGCTATAATCCGTATCAGTTTCAGCGTTAAACCCCCAGAACCCGGCTTTGGCACAAACACTGATGCTGAACCCCAGCTGCTCCATGGACTTGGTGAAAGAGGCTTCCTCTGCAGAGGAGGAGAACTCCTTCCTCTCAAGCAGCGACCCTTGCTCCGGACCCGTGAGCTTGAACCCATCAGGAACCCTGATGATCTGGTCTCGCTTTGCCAGCACATCATCGACCCTGCTGGTTTTGTAAATGCCCTGCAGGGCCAGCCCCCCCGACGCCCGCCTCAGGACCTCCATGTCCGAGACGTTCTCACCCCTGCCCACTGACGACTCCTGCTGCTCCAGCTGCTTCTGGATGCTCTCCAGCATGTCCAGCAATGACTTCTCCGGTGGGGCCCAGTACTCTTTGGGAATCTCCATGGCGTTCCACAGAGCCTCCTCTTTCTGTCTTCTAACGTCCTTGTTGTGGCTGTGGCTCTTGCGCATTTCTTTCAGCTCCTTCAGCAATTGCTTGGCCTCTTCTTGTGTCTTCTTTATCATCTCCAAGCGCTCCTTATGCAGCTTCTCAAAGCTTCCTTTGTTGTCTGTTAGTTCCAGGAGTTTCTGGAGCGCCTTTGTTTCCCAGGGGTACCGTACTTCGCACTCCAGCTTCAGGTAGTCTTCATGTTGCAGGTGTTTCAGGGCTTCTTTGGACTTGACACCCAGTTTCTCCGACAGTTTGGGGAGCCAGTATGCATAATCCAGCCCTTCCTTCTCACATGCTTCTGCCAGTAGTTTTTTAGCCTTTTTCTCATCCTCTAGTAAGTCCTCCTGTAAACCCATGGCTGCGGAAAAGAAAAACAGGCCTTTTAAAAGTATGTTATAAGAGGCCACGGCCTCTCTCCAGCAGCTGGAGCCCAGGGATTCCTCCTACTTGGCTGCTGGAGCCCAGCCTGGGACACCTCATGACCTGGGGCTCTCACAGAATCACAGAATTGTAGGGGTTGGCAGGGACCTCTGGAGATCATCTCCTCCCACCCCGTTCCAGAGCAGGGTCACCCAGAGCAGGTTGTACAGCAACGTGTCCAGGGGGGTTTGAATGTCTCCAGAGAAGGAGACTCCACACGCTCTTTGGGCAGCCTCTTCCAGGGCTCTGACAACCTCACAGGAAAGAAGTTCCTCCTCATGGTGGAACTTCTTATGTTCAAGTTTGTGCCCGTTCCCCCTTGTCCTATCACTGGGCACCACTGAAAAAAGACTGGCCCCATCCTCCTGACACCCACCCTTGAAGTATTTATAGGTGTTGATCAGATTCCCCCTCAGCCTTCTCTTCCCCAGACTAAAGAGACCTCACCCTTTCCTCATAAGGGAGATGTTCCAGGCCCCTCATCATCTCTGTAGCCCTTCCCCGTGCGCTGCTCAGGAGAGGAGAGAGAGAAATGGGGAGTGGAGTCGAGCCCGGGAAGAAGGAAGGGGTGGGGGGAATTCTGTCTCAGTTCTGTTGGATACTGAAGAGATTTACTCAGTGCACAAACCCTTCCTGTGCATTCAGCTCTCGTCCCACCAAGGACACAAAGCTCTTACAAAGCCTCCCCAACACTGGTGTTGATCCAAGGTGCTCATGGCCGGGCTCTTGGACCCGTTTCGGAGCCTTTAGTCTCAGCTTTTCCTTTAAAGTCAGGGAAGATTTAGGCAATAAGCTGAATAGACCTGGGGTCTGGCTCACCTCACCTCACAGCAGATGCTCCTTTTGGCCAGACACTTGACTTTCCAGAGGTCACAGCCAGCCAAGGTCCCCCAGCTCAACTGAGACAGCACACGATCACAGGGCAGGCCCAGTAGACAAGGATGGGGACCACCTCAACAGTTCAGAAGGAAAAACACTGGGAAGGAAAGGCCCAAAATCCTAAAGGAGAAAACCAGACAGTCAGGAGATGACAACCCATCAATGCAGAGGTTTCATTCCAGGCAGTGGTGGAGGCCATCCCTTCTCTTCAGTGATGATTGCCCAGCCAGCAAAGACTCATCAGGGCCTTTTTGGGGTGGCGACCAGACTAGGGTTTCACCTGGGACCTAAACCCGCATCCCATTGGTGTATGTTAGCCCAGGGACAGGACAGATCTCCTGCTTTTGGAGTCTCTTCTGCACCCAGCAAAAGGTGCCTAGGAGTGGCACAGGACAGACAGCAGCATCATGGGGAGGAAGACCAAGCCTGGACATGAAGTCAAAGCTCAGTCTGATTAAAAATGATCCCCCAGTGCCCTACCACCTGCTGACCTCTCAAATACTGGCCCTCCTGCCACCACCCTGCAGCCACCAGCAAGGGAGGGTGTGGAGCTCACACCTGCTTTCTTGAGGGGAGAAGATGTGGAAGGATGGAGAGAAGGGTGAGCGATGGAGAGCAAGCTGATCTGTGAGACCAAAGCCTGGAGACCTCCAGAAAAGTCCCAGCTCCAGATACACAGGCTGTCCAGTTAATGTCTGTGCTCTCTGGTCAGGTTCAAATATAGAACCACAGAATCAATTAGGTTGGAAAAGACCTTTCAGACCACCGAGTCCAACCATCAACCCAACACTGACAAACCCACCACTGACCCATGGCCCTCAGCGCCACGTCTGCCCGGCTTTTAAATACCTGCAGGGATGGGGACTCCAGCACTGCCCTGGGCAGCCTCTTCCAAGGCTTGACAACACTTTCCATGAAGAAATTGTTCCCAATATCCATCCTAAACCTCCCCTGGCAACACCTGAGGCAATTTCCTCTTGTCCCATTGCCTGTTCCTTGGGAGAAGAGACTGACCCCCCCTGGCTACACCCTCCTTTCAGGGAGTTGTAGAGAGTGAGAAGGTCTCCCCTCAGCCTCCTTTTCTCCAGGCTGAACCCCCCCAGCTCCCTCAGCTGCTCCTCACAAGACTTGGTCTCCAGACCCCTCACCAGCTCCGTTGCCCTTCCCTGGACACGCTCCAGCCCCTCAAGGTCTTTCTTGGTGTCAGGGGCCCAAAACTGGAACGAGGCCTCGAGGTGGGGCCTCACCAGTGCCCAGTCCAGGGGGACCATCCCTGCCCCAGTCCTGCTGGCTGGCCATGGGATTTCCTGCACCCCATTTCACGGGAACAGCCCCCTCCCGAGTGTTTTCCCCATCCCAGCCCCACGGGAACTGCGCTCTGGACACGCTTGTGCCTTGGAGGGTGCACCAGGGACCAGAGCACTTTGGGTGGTGAAGTTTAGACCATGGGAGAGGCTGGGAGAGGTGAATCCCACCGTCACGCCATGGAAAGGAAAAGGGAAAAGTGTCCCCCGAGGCTTGGGGACAGAGCAGGACATCCCACGAATGCCACTCATTACCCCACTCTCTCTAACGAGAGGTGCGGGAGGGAGCACCACCACCCAAGGTGCCCGAGCCACCAGCCCGGGATCTGCACCCCATGGAAAAGGGCATTATCCGTGATGTTCCCCAAATTATCCTGTTCAGTTCCAAGGCCACAGGGGTGCCCGCAGGGCTGCCATCCCACCTCCCCTCCCACACGTCCCAGCCCGGTGCCCTGTCCCCAGAGCAGGGCAGCAAATGCCATCAGGGTGCAGGAGGACACACAGCCCTGTCCCCTGTCACAGCTGGGCGTGGGGTGAGCACGGCCACCCTGACCCACCATGGGGCCGGGCAGGAGCAGCCCTGGCTGGGGGGAGCATTTCCCAGCTGGGGATGGGGTCCCTGGGGGCAGCCGGGGGTCCCTCCCCATCCAGCCCCACTGCCAGCTCTTGAAGCCAGGCTTTGCACATCTGCAGACATCAGGGTGGCCCCCAAGCCTCCTGAATCCCACCCGGATCCCTCCTCCTTCCCCACTTCCTCCCACTCTGAGGCCCCCCCTGCATCCTTCAACCCTCCCAGTACAACCCTCCCAGCACACACAGCCCCCTCCCCCCCCCCCCCGGGGCTCCCTCAAACAGGCTGGAGAGCAAAGGCTGCAGAGACCTTTCTGCTGCCCTAAAAACCCCTATTTTTCCCCGCTTTTCCTGGCATCCCCCAAGAGATGGGAAAACACGAAACGCGAAGCAAGAAGCCAAACCAGATTCCCCGCTCTGTGCCCGGCTCCCCCCTCGTCAGCAAGGTCCTACCGTTGTCCCTCCGGTGCTCGGCAGCTCCCAGACTCGTCTCAGCCCACCCCAAACCCCCTCTATTTATATCTCCCCCCCCCCCCCCCCCCCCCCCCGAAGTGGGTGCTGCTTTTTTGTTTTTAAGCAGCGAGGAAGGTTTCTGCCTTCCAGGAAATCAGGCCATTTACTGGAGAAGAGTGAAAGCGAAACCTGGCTCTCATCCCGTGCTGCAGATCAGCCAGACACCCCCCATGGCAGCAGCACCCCCCGGGCTCCCAAATCCCGTCCCGGGCTACGGGGTGCCCGGGGCTCCCGAGAGGACAGAGCTGCTGCCGGCGATGGAGGAGAAAGGGGCTGGGGAGCACCTGGGGGTCTGGGCTGCAATCGTCGAATCACAGAATGGTTTGGGTGGGGAGGGACCTTAAAGGGCATCCAGTTCCATCCAGGGACACCTCCCACCACACCAGGTTGCTCCAAGCCCCCTCCAACCTGGCCTTGAACCCCTCCAGGGATGGGGCAGCCACAGCTTCTCTGGCCAACCTGGGCCAGGCTCTCACCACCCTCACAGCAAAGAACTTCTTCCCCACATCTCATCTCCATCTCCCCTCTTTCAGTGTCAAACCCTTCCCCCTCCTCCTACGGCTCCCCTCCCTCATCCAGAGTCCCTCCCCAGCTTTCCTGGAGCCCCTTGAGAGACTGGAAGAGGCTCCAAGGTCTCCCCGCAGCCTTCTCTTCTCCAGGCTGAACCCCCCCAACTCTCTCAGCCTGTCCTCCCAGCAGAGGGGTTCCAGCCCCCCCAGCATCTGTGGCCTCCTCTGTTGAACCTGACGGGGGTCACACAGACCTACTTTTCCGTCCTGTCCAGGTCCCTCTGGATGGCATCCCGTGTCAACAGCACCACTCAGCTTGGTGTCACCTGGAACCTCACTGCGGGTACCCTCGGTCCCACTGTCCAGGTCATTGATGGAGATATTGGGCAGTGCTGGTCCCAGTATGGACCCCTGAGGGACACCACGTGTCACCCATCTCCACCTGGACATTGAGTGCCTCCGTGTGTGGCCATGTGCATGCATGTACATATGCGGTGGTGTACGTGTGTGTGTGTGTGCATATCTATATGCACCAGCCACTTTGTCTCACCTGATTATCCCTTGGCTGCTCATAAATTGATGTTCTGATGATTTCCCTGGGGGACTCTGTCCAGGGTGGGGTGGCTGTGAGTCCCTGATCCAGCCTGGGGGCTTTCCCTGTCCTCCACGTGCCCCTGGAGGATTTGGAGATGGCCTCCCATGTCCCATGTAGAATCACATTCTACATGTATATCACATGTAGAATCACAGAATGGTTTGAGTTGGAAGAAACCTTGAAGACCATCCAGTTCCACCCCCTACCCTGGGCAGGGACACCTCCCACCAGACCAGGTTGCTCCAAGCCCCGACCAACCTGCCCTTGGACTGTGGGTGTGAAAGAGCCCCAAGAGCTGGAGCTGCCCTGGGAGCCATGGAGGAGGCTGTAAAACCTTGGGCAGAACCCAGGAGCTCCGCCTTCCCTTCCCATGCCCTGGGCCACCCGCTTTCCCTTGGGGCTAAAGCCTAGGTGTGTTTAAGCCTTGTCTTTTATCAGCCGTCTCCCTCTAAGAGGATTGGTGCGGTAGGTGTAGTATATTTAAGGGATTGTTAAGAATAACAGCGTTTGGGCAGTGCACCAGGGCCCAGGCTGCTCTCACGGTCCATTGAGACCTCTCAGATCTACAGGACAACATACTCTGTCAATTAAACTTCCTTTTATGAGCTTATTCGAAAACAAATCAAACAAACAAGGGCTCCATCCCCTTTGTATAAGAACTCACTAATTCATCACTTAATTTGGGGCGTGAAATAGGGGAAGGGGCTGTACCTGCCATTGGAGATGAGTAAATCCTGCTGTGGGCGAGTGGAAAAGGGGAGATGGAGCTCGGTCCTGCCCATGTGGGGATGCTTGCAGCTCTGGGGGAGGCAGAAAACAAATCCTGCATCCTCCCATCATGCTGGTGCAGGAGAACTAACCTCTACTTGACGATGCTCCAAGAAACAGCTGTGTGACCCCCAGAAGCCTGAGCCACACAGCTGGTGGGAGGTGGGTGATGCGCAGGTGTTGGAGAAGGACCGGTCCACACCCAGCTCCTGGATTTGCCTGATTTCCAGAGTCATTTGGTGAACCAGGAGCTGTGTCTGACAGGCGGGAGCTGGGTGAGGCTGGGGAGGTGATGTGGGCAGCCATTGCACTCAGCCATGAGGTTGCACAAGGCCAAGTGCAGGGTCCTGCCCCTGGGTGGGGGCAACCCCTGGTCCCAGCCCAGACTGGGGATGGAGAGATGGAGAGCAGCCCTGCCCAGAAGGGCTTGGGGTGCCCGAGGGGGAAGAAAGCTGGCCATGGGACAGCAATGTGGTCTGGCAGCCCAGAAAGCGCCCCCGCACCCTGGGCTGCATCCCCAGCAGCGTGGCCAGCAGGGCGGGGGGGGGATTCTGCCCCTCTGCTCCGCTCTGGGGAGACACCCCCCCCCCAGTGCTGCCTCCAGCTCTGGGGCCACCAACATCAGAAGGACATGGAGCTGTTGGAGCGGGGCCAGAGGATGCCACGGAGATGCTGGGAGGGCTGGAGCCCCTCTGCTGGGAGGACAGGCTGAGAGAGTTGGGGGGGGTTCAGCCTGGAGAAGAGAAGGCTCCGCGGAGACCTTGGAGCCCCTTCCAGTCCCTCAAGGGGCTCCAGGAAAGCTGGAGAGGGACTCTGGATGAGGGAGGGGAGCCGTAGGAGGAGGGGGAAGGGTTTGACACTGAAAGAGGGGAGATGGAGCTGAGCTGTGGGGAAGAACTTCTTTGCTGTGAGGGTGGTGAGAGCCTGGCCCAGGTTGCCCCGAGAAGCTGTGGCTGCCCCATCCCTGGAGGGGTTCAAGGCCAGGTTGGAGGGGGCTTGGAGCAACCTGGTGTGGTGGGAGGTGTCCCTGCCCAGGGCAGGGGGTTGGGATGGCCTTTAAAGGCCCCTTCCCACCCAAACCCGTCTGTGATCCTAAGGTGACTAGGAGTCCCCTGCCCATCACCACCACTCTCGGTCCCTGATGTCCCCAGGACATGACTGTCTGCCCACTGCCGTCCTGCCCAGAGGGGTGGCAGGTCTCAGCCAGGTTTGGTCCCCATGCAGGCTACCACCCCAGGCACAGGAACTGGGGAAAGGCTGCAGAAAAAGAGGCTGGGACTGGGGAGCAGTGGGGAGACGGATGCAACACAGACATGAAAGTCGACTTTTATTGACTGATTAAAACAGTAGTATCCTGAAAACTTCCCCCAGATCTCCTCAGTTATTCGGTGAGGGTCTTGCACGCTGGAAGTGGGGAATGGTGGCTTTTCCGCAGCCGGCTATCGCAGTGAGCTGAGAAAAGAGCCCTTCCCCAGTATACACGGCAAGAAAGGCTCCAGCTGCAACACATATCAACCCAAACAACATAAACCGAGAATCCAGAAGGCCACATGGAGTTCACACTCCAGGGGCCAGGGGCTCTGGCTCCCTGTGAGCCCCCAGGGATGTCTAGCCACCCCCACCTCTGGGTCAGGAACCTTTGGAAGGTGTTTGAGCTGTTGGACACATCCCTGTCGCTGCCAGAGCCATGGGGAGGGAAGAGCCCCAGGGCTCTTTGCAGGGCTTTGGTGGCTGCTGGGGCGCAGGACCTGCTGTCCCCCATGGTGGCATGAGCCCCTGCATCAGGGGACAGAGACCTCCAGAGCCATGAGTGGAGCAGGGACAGTGCTGGCAGTGGGGACAGGCATTGGGGCCACTCTGTGCTGTCTCCACACTGGTGGGGCTTGCGTCTCCTAAACCATCTCAGGTCCCTGCTTCATCCTTGTTTCTGAACGTCCCTCCAATGACCCTTGGCCCCAGTGACAGCGCTGGTTGCCCAGCAGTAGCCAGCTGGGCACCTCCACAGCCCCGGTGAGGGATACACCATCCCTTCAGCCCCATTTCTCTGGGACTCAAGCCACAAATGGGACCCACAGAGGAGGAATGCAAAGAGGAGGGCCAGCAGTGGCAGCAGCAGGGAGGAGATGTCCCCCGAGGCAGGGAGGAGAAGGGCATGGGGCCGGGGGAGGTTGTGCTGTGGGGCTGGGGACATGGGAGCTTCATGCTCCTAGCAGCTTCTTGACCATGTAGCCTGGCATGCTGTAGAGGAAGAGGGCAATCATGATGAGGAGCAGCAGGGCCAGCACGATTTTGATGATGAGCCACTTGTAGCGTGTGCAGATGAGGTATTTGATGGACTTGAGCGGGTTCAGGAACCAGATGAAGGATGTGTCTGGGCGGCTGCAGGGGAAGAAAATACCCATCATTAATGCCATGGCCATGGAGAATGTCAATGTTTGGACTTGATGGTCTGAAAGGTCCCTTCCAACCTAGATAATTCTACGATTCTAAGGGATGCATGGCAGGCAGTGCAACAAGGGACATGGTGGGCCAAGGGAGGTGCAGGATCTCCTTCCCTGGGTAAACCTGCACAGAGGGAAAGAGCCCAACCAGGAGGACCAGGAGGGTGGAGAAGGGGATGTGTGTCAGATAAGTAGTGCATGTTCGTGAGGGAGCATGAGGATCCCAGTCGAAGCTGGAATCAGGTGATAAGGACCAGAGAGGAGGAGGTGGGAGGCCAAGGAAAGGGGATGGAGCCAAGGAGAGAGGCAGAGGAGGAACAGAGCAGGGGAAATCAGTGGGGCAGTGAATAGCAGGCAATGGGAGGGACCAGTAGAGATAGTTCTGCCCATGATCCTCATTGCTACATCCCCCAGTGTGATCCCTCCTCACCTCCCCATGTCTAGCTCCCTCCCCGAGGACCACCCCAAGGTGGTTACACCTTACTTGGGTTTCTCCAGCGGATCAGGCTCATTGCGAGCTAGCCCAGCGGGGGACTTCTCTGCCTCCTCTGCTGTCAGAAGGTGCAGCTCAGCCTCGACTTTCCCCTGCAGGGAGCAGAGAGTGGTGCTGAGACCTAGGTCCCCACCTCAGCCCCCCCAAGACAGAGGGGACCTGAGGGAACAGAGGCAAGTGGTGGAGGGTGTCAGCAAAGAGTGCAATCCCCAGGGTGCAAAATCCCTCCCTGTTTCCCATCCTTACGGTGATCTCCAGCTCATCATTCTCATCTCTGGCCACGAATGGCCACCAGCCCTTCACCCGCTTCTGCTTGAAGATGGAGACCATGGGCAGCTCTGCCTCGTTCGTCACCATCTCCAGGCTGCACTGTTTTGACGTCTTGGCTCCCCGGGGGAAGCGGTTCAGGTCCAGCTCAATGGCCCCTGGCAGGAGAAAAGGGGAGCACTGATGTTGGCACCCCCAAAACGTTGAGTCCTTGGCTGGAGGTGGCTTGGGCCAGAATCTCCTGCCCTGGAGAGGAATTTTGAACTAGGTCTGGGAACCAAAAAGCCAACATCTTTGCTACAGGAGCAACATTTGAACACCAGCAGTGGGGACAAGGGCTCTCGTCCCGCCTGCTCTTACCAGCAACATCTAAAGGGGGTTTGTAGGGTGTTGTGGATTTAAGGAGCAGAGCTGCCCTTTCAGGTTCTGCTCTATGCAAGCTTTGTCTCATCCCACACTGCTCCTTGCTTGTCCATCCATGGGCTCCTGGCTGTCCCATTGCCCCAGCTCAGTGGACCCTCCACTTACCGAGGAAATCATCGGCTGAGAAGTGGTCAGCATCCCAGACTTGCAGGGTGAGGCGAGCCGGGATCTTGTACTCGGTCTCGTCCCAGGAGAACATGGACTCCTTCTTGGAGATGACGATCCTCTCCTCTGCCATCAGGTAGTCAAAGGGGAAGATGTAGCGCCAGTTAAAGTTGCCTTCACCGGTGAGGGAGTGGTAATGGACGTCTGTGTCTTGCTTGTCCTCCTGCTGACCCTTCAGCCACCTGCAGGGCCCAGAGGAGTGAGAGGGGTGGCACATGTTACAGGAGGGAGGGGAGGGCACAGGACCATCCTGTCCATGCAGCCAGGTTGTCTCCAGAACAAATTGTAAGGACCTAAATGGTGTGAGCTGGGAATGCAGCAGCATCATCTCCAAGGGGGAGAACGGGCATGGGGGCAGAAGGGACCTAGAAGGAACAGGGTGGGTTGAGAGCAAGAACTGCAGGTGGGTTGTCTGGGGCCTTTCTCTGGGCAGGATGTTGAAGAGGTGGACAGGAGGCAAGGAGAATTGCTGGGAGAGGCTGCAGAGGAAGCACCAGGTTAAGAGACTGGTAGGAAACCACCACGTAGTCAACCACCAGCCTGGAATGCCATTGCATTGGTTTGAGGTCCTGTAAAGAGCTGGGCTATGGGGAGGTGGGTCCCCTCATCCCTGTATGGGTGAGTTTTGGAAGGGGATTTCCCTTACTGCTGGGTGAGGATGAAGTGGAGATGGGAACTAACCACAATTTGGCTCCAGAACTGGGGGGACCAAGACAAGCTCAAAAAAAGGGGCAGAGGGGACCAAGCAGCGAGGCCTCGGCCGTTGCCCCCTGACATAGATGTCAGACATCTCTCCTGCCAGGAAAGCATCATCTTCCAAAACCACCTCATTGGTGTTCCAGATAATCACCTGCAACTCAAAGCTGGGTGGCCAAGAGAGAGAGAGACGGAGAGGCAAGAAACACAGCACAGAAGATGATGGCACTGCAGTCCATGGTGGTATCCCCACTCCCCACCCCCCCCCCCCCCACTCCAAGACCACCCTGGGAACCCCAGGAGAAGCAGAGGAGGTGTCACTGGCACACCAGGCTGTACCTACCCCCTGACAAAAATGTCACTGGATTTCTCGCCAGTGAAGTAGTCATCGTCCTCCAGGATGACCTCGTCTGTGTTCCACACTATCACTCTAAGCTCATATCTGGCAGGAGGAAGGGAGACAAGGAGGTGAGACAGGGGAAGGGGCAGGAGGGGATGGGGGTGACACCACCAGAAATCAGGGCCAGGCACGGAGATGGCAGGGAACTGCTCACAGGGACCTTATCTGAGGGATCATGAGGGCAAGGACGGGAAGGAGGTCTCCACATGAACTCAGGGTAAGCAGAGCAGCAAGGGGGGGCTTTACCTCCCTCTGCTGAGAACCTCTACAAAGCCCAAGCCAAAAGCTTGAAGGGACAGCCCAGGCTTGGTCTTTGGCAGATTCGTGGCTAAAACGGGGCCTGAAAACCAGTCTGAGCCTCAGCACCACATCTGGGGGTTGTTCAGCTTGGAGAAAAGGAGGCTGAGGGGAGACCTTCTCGCTCTCTACAACTTCCTGAAAGGAGGGTGTAGACAGGGGGGGTTGGTCTCTTCTCTTGAGGAACAGGTGATGGGACAAGAGGAAATGGCCTCAGGTGTTGCCAGGGGAGGTTTAGGATGGATGTTGGGAACAATTTCTTCATGGAAAGTGTTGTCAAGCCTTGGAAGAGGCTGCCCAGGGCAGTGGTGGAGTCCCCATCCCTGGAGGGATTTCAAAGCTGGGCAGACGTGGTGCTGAGGGCCATGGGTCAATGGTGGGTTTGTCAGTGTTGGGTTGATGGTTGGACTCAATGATCTGAAAGGTCCCTTCCAACCTGGACAATTCTATGATTCTACATGTCTTTTAATCCCTCCATGGGTGCCGACTCCACCACTTCCCTGGGCAGCCTGTTCCAGTGTTTGATAACCATGGGTCACTGCTGAGCGTGGCTGTCCCAGGCTGTCCTGTAGACAACCCTCTGCTATTCCAGTCCGTGATGGTGTCTGGACCTTGCCCTTGGCCTCAGCTTTCCCCTAGTTCAGACCCCATCTGCAGCCCACTGGGCTGAAGGGACATTCTCTCTATCCAAGGCATTGTCTGCTGGGCACGGGGTGCAGGAGAATCCCACCAGGATGCCCGATGCCGTCCCTGTATCCCGGCCCTGGGGATGGGAAAAGGGGCCCAAGGACACAGTCCGGCAGGGTAAGGCAGGGCTGGGAGGGATGTCGAGGGAAGAAATGTCTTTCTTCTCCCTAAATGAGCTGGGAGAGGGCAGGGTGGCGAGGGAAGGACTCTTCATGACACTGCCTGTTGCCTGCTCTGTCCTGCTTGGATTGACCAACTCTGTCCCAGCAACCTTCCCTGCCATCACTTCTGGGAAAGGGCCCATCCAACGTCCCCGGGGATGCCCTGGGATGACCCTTCCCCTGCCCGGGAGGGAGTCAGGGGTAATGGGTAACTAATTAATTTCCTAGTCTACTCAGACGAGAGAAATGGGGAGCTGCAGGGGGTGGAACAGGCGGGATACCGCCCTTCAGGAGCTGCTCTGGAAGGAGAAGACATCTCTCAATGCCTCCAGTCCTGGGATCTCTGGAAATGCCAGCGTGGGGAAGGTACCCAGGCAGAGGGTTGGTCTGGGCCATGGAGCAGCATCAGGAGAGGGGAGAGGGAGGGTTCCATCCCCAGCCTCTGGTTTTCCCCGGGGTTGGTGGGCCAGGAGGTTCCTTACTTCTTTGGTTTCCTGGGAGAAATATCAATGGCGGGGCCAGGCGCTGGCATGTCCATGGGGAACATGTCCACCCACATCTCCAGGCGGCCCTGCAAGGGTGAAGAGATGCAGTCAGCTCTCCAGATCCCTCCTTGCCCCACCCCACCCTTCAGGGGCCCTCCCAGCTCTTCTTGCCCTTCAACATCAGTCTGGCCATGCCAGAAGTGAGGCAGGGCCTTCAGAACTGAACCCTGCCAGATATGAAGCAAGGCAGGGTTCCTCCATGCCGTGAGCCCTTTTCCATCCCCTGCAGAAGTGTCTCATGGCATGACGTGGTGCCGAGGGGAGTCAGGGGACCAAGGGACTTGGCGGTATGACATGGATGAAGGCTGGAGCAGGAGGGGCACTGAAAACTTAAGTCTTCTGTGGTCAGCAGGTGACTGTTAAGGGCTGTTGATGCCTAAGTGCCACTTTGCAGGGTGCCTCCCCCATCTCTGCTGCCCATGACAAGGTGGGCTATGGCTGGTCTGCCCAGCTGAGATCCCAGCTTGCTGTTTGGAGGCTCTGCAGCTTCCACTCCTGCTCTGGGGCTCTGAGGACCTGCTCGATGCCCGGCTTGTCGGGGTTCAGCAGCGGGCGTGTCTCCACGTGCTCGGGGACCAGCTTGCAGCCTGCCCGGGGGATGTCCTCCCAGTGGCGCAGCACAGTCAGGGCCAGGTGTTCATCTGTCTGCTTCTTCTGACCTGTGGGCAAAGGGAGGGCTGAGCTTGGAGATCTGGGCAGAGAGACTCCAGGGATGGCAAACAACCCCGTTCCTCCACCCTTACTCCAAAGGGGCAGAACTGCCTACCTGCTACTTCTCTCCATTCCCTTGTGCACACTTTGTCCTTCAGCCAACATCTCCTAACTCCTGTCTTTCTCCTCTCTCTAACCCATGACATTGACACAAGGTCCAGATCCCCTGCTAGTCTGCATTTTCCCAGGCTGAACCAGCTCCATAACCACTGACCATGTTCTCCTCTTCTGCGCCCCTGCTGGCCTGCCTTCATCTTTATTGAGTGCACATGAGTGCACTGGGACACCACCATTGTTTGGAGGTGCAGTTACATGGGGAATGGCTTCCTGAACCCTGGAAAGGCCAGACTGGGCTGCCGTCATTGCTCCTTGGGCATATGCTTCCAGGAGGAAATTTTCAAAGGCAGCTTTGGTGATGCTGTGCCATGGATGCCCATGAGTGATTCTAAGAGCAACCCACTGGCCTGGGAGGTCTCTAAGACTCGCCACATGCTGGGAGATCCATTTAAGGTGGTGGATGGAGAGTGACTGCAGTGCTGCTTTAGGCTGATGAGGCCACTACATCTGTCTTCAATCCTGGGTGACGAGGGGACATCCCAGACCCTTGCTCCCCTCCACAACCTTCATCCCATGGGGCAAGTACCATTTTCATCCTCAATCTCTGTGGGGCCGGTGAAGACCCTGTTGGCAACTTTCACTCTTCCTCCTGGCCCGAAGTGTGGCCCATCCACCTTCCCCTCTTTGCACAGCTTGGACAGGATTTGGGAGGGCTTCATGGGGTCACGCCAGGTGTTGTAACCATGTCTGCGAACAGGAGGGCCAGGTCAGTCAATTTGTAGCAAGATATGGAGGAAAAAGGGATTTCGTTCCCCTCTGCTGGCAAAACAAGTGCTGCTGTTATGAAGGACCCAGGATTCAGAGGGGAAGGATCTGAGGCCGAAAGTGTGAACCTTCAGAGCAGAAGAGGTCCCTCTGTGACCCTTCTCTACACTTTGCTCGCACCCTTCCACCCCAGCCCCGACATTCCCAGCATACCCCACTTGACTCCTGATGCTCACCATTGCTCCTTTGGTCCTGCTGCCATTTCAGCTCTGGTGTCAGCCCTCTACCCTGTCCCACCAGTGTCCCTCAGTCCCTTCCTCCTTGCCCTGGGCTCCTGACAACCCACTGCACTGCTGCCCTGGTCACAAAACCTGTCTTAAGAGTGAGGACATGCACATATTCCTCCACCACAGGCAATAAAAGGGGGGGAGACTCCTGCAGAAGGTCTAGGCTAAGTGTAGAAGATGAGATGGGCAGAAGGTCCAGGCAGAAGGCTGGGCAGGGAAAGCTTTGCTCATACATGGAGTAGGTCTGTGACACCCCACAAGTAGCTCGGTGCTTGCTGTAGAAGCGGTTCTCCAGGTCAATCTTGGTCTCTCCAATGAGGTCGTCGGTCCCCACCAGGTCCCAGTCGTACACTGCCACTGTCAGCATGGACTCCATGGGGAAGGTGGCCTCGATGTCAAAAGATCTAGGCCAGGGGGAAGAGAAAAGCTGCTGAAGTGTTTGGATGTTACTCAGGACGGACACATGGGTGAGGTGGGTCTGCTCCAGGCTGTGGACCAAAGTGCAGGTGCAGGTCCAAGGGCTGGCAAGCTTGTCTCAGGCTTAGCTCACCCCTTCCAGGTGCAGACAGGACACAGGGCTGGAGGCAACTCACTTTCCGAAGACAGGGTTCAACTGCTTGGAGATGTAGTTCTCCTTGTCTTTGATGTCCGTCTTCCCCAACTTGATGGCAATGTAGGGGTCAGCTTTCCCGTTGATGTCAGCTGGGTGAAGGTCCGTGGCCTGCAGAGAACAGATGAGATATATCAGTGGCATCCACAGTAGCGAAGAATTCAGGGGTGGCCCATTCTCCATCCCTGAGACCATCTGGCCTTGCCTGGCCACAGGCATGCGGCTGAGCACTTTGGTCCCCCAAAACAGAGTGTCTTGGTTAAAATTGGGGATAAATCCTGCCTTGTGTTAATCCCTGTCCTGATCTGGGGAGGGGCTGGGGCTGGCCGTGTCCCCTCAGAGAGACATAACCACAGTCTCCTTTAGCATCTCTTTCATCAGTGGAAAGAAACAAGCTCCTCTAAAGAAAGCCCCAGAGAAACAACTTGACCAAGATGTCAAGAAAACTCTCCCCTTTCCCTCGTGTTCTCTCCACTCACTACAGTAGGGCCAAGGGCTTCTGGCTTCTCCCCATAAAGGGGGTGAGTATCCCCAAACTTTTCAGGCCCAGCCTCCATCATGGCCCATGCTAGGACATGTTCAGCCAGTGCTGGTGGTTGTTGGTGCTGACTAGGCTGGTATCTACCATTGCAGCCTCAGTCTGTTAAAGATGGGAGGGGAGACTCGTTACCCCATTGGGCAATGGGGTGCAGCACTAGATGGAGAATCAGGCAAGTGGGAAATGTAGCCAAAAGTAGGTTGTTGCATTTGTAAAACACCGGGACAAGGTACTGACAAAGAGCACCCCAGGTTCTTCTAGCAGGATTGAGATCCCTCTCAAGTTCCTGGCCACTATACCTCAGTCACATGCTTGGGGACACAAGGAGGACTAGTTTAGGGGGCAGGAAAAGACTTTTTCCAGAGCACACTCCATATGAAGAAACATGCGTTAGCTCAGTGCATGTTCAAGGAGGTGCCATGCTCTTTAATCAGGTCTACTAGACCCTTCCACCTCCCATTCAGCTCTGCATATTCTTCACCAAGGTGGTACGGCTGTGTAAAGAATGAGCACCTGACAGTCCAAGCTGATCCAAACTATCCAACTTGAGTTAAGCACTAGGACAGACATGCTGGTCCATCCTACATACCAGAAGAAAGGTCTCTGGGAGCGCTTGCTCCCAGCTCCCAGCGCTCCCAGCACACACCTATGGAGACCCCATTCAAGTCCCCATCAATGAGTTGTTTCAGCCCTTGTCTCAGTGCCCTGATGCACTGAGAGCTGAAAACCATTGTTCCTGCAGCTTTGGGACCAGTTCCTGGGTGTGCACCATGGAATGGAGCACAGGATCAGGCTGTACCCCACCACACGGCTCTACTCACCCGCACGATATAGACTCGGACCAGCACATTGATGGGGTCGTTGCTGGGGATTCCCTGGAACATGCCGAAGCTGGGGTCGTATCCTGCCTCCTTGGTGATATCATCAGGGAGAGGCACTTTGTAGACACACATGGAGCCCTGAAGCAAGGGAGTGCACAGCCTGGTGAGGGTCCTGCTGCCCAGGGGACTTGGGGTAAGCAGACCCATCCCAAACCACCCTCCCTGGGGACCCCCAGTCAATATCCTTGTTTCTAGACATGTGCTGGAGCAGACAGACCAGATCTGGAAAAAATTCCTCCACTACATGAGCCTTGAACCCCTCCAGGGATGGGGCAACCACAGCTTCTCTGGGCAACCTGGGCCAGGCTCTCACCACCCTCACAGCAAAGAACTTCTTCCCCACAGCTCAGCTCCATCTCCCCTCTTTCAGTGTCAAACCCTTCCCCCTCCTCCTAGGGTTTCCCTCCCTCATCCAGAGTCCCTCCCCAGCTTTCCTGGAGCCCCTTGAGGGACTGGAAGGGGCTCCAAGGTCTCCGTGGAGCCTTCTCTTCTCCAGGCTGAACCCCCCCAACTCTCTCAGCCTGTCCTCCCAGCAGAGGGGCTCCAGCCCTCCCAGCATCTTCGTGACCCTTTGTATTCCATCCAACCTCTTCCTGATAAACCAGCTTCAGCAGAGAAACCTGTTGGCAAGGGCTTCCCAAGCTGTCCCTGTCCTGGCCAGACTCAGAAGCCAAACTCACCTTAAACCTCCCCACTATCCGCTCCTCTTCTGTTGCGTTGTCATCGTTGTCCCCAATCTTCCCACGGAGCAGGTTGAAGGTGTGCAGCCAGTCCTCAAAGTTATCAAACTCTGTTTCCAGCTCTTTGTTGAAGACCTGAGATGACAGAAAGTTAAAGGAGGTGAATGAGGTAAATAAAGAAAAGAGATGAGGAAAAGATACAGTGACTACCTGAGTCAACTCAGTGGGAATGTGGTCACTTCTGCTCTCAGTTCCCAGTTCTCTAGGAAGAGAAAGAATCTCTAGGGCCATTGGGTTGGACACTGATGCCACAAGAACCTCCCCGAACTGACAATGTACAAGAAGGAAGCTCAGCTGAATGGGTGAGGTGGCCGTCCCCGCTCTGTGCACCCCTTCTGGACCCCAGAATCACAGACTACATCAATCCTAAAAAAGACCATGGGCCAGTATGTTGGACCAGAGCCCATCCCTGCCCCAAGTCTTGGCTGGGCCAGCCATAGCCATGCCGGAAAACTCTCCCCTCCAGCGAGGGCACATCCAAGCTGCCCCAATCATAGAATACCAAGTTGGAAGGGACCTCAAGGATCACCTGGTCCAACCTTTCTTGGCAAAAGCATGGTATTGACAAGATGACCCAGCAGCCTGTCCAACCTGAGGATGATCCTTCCCAGGGCAAACCCTTTTCTGTAAAGCTTGTTGTCTCTGACTCCTTCAAACTATGGGGAGAAGTTAGCAGTCCCAAGGCACATCTCACCTAGGGTTAGATACCCCTCAGGCAAGGTTTCTCAGGCAGGGTTGATCTATCAATGCTCTGATCTCCAGATGGCTGGGACTGCCATGCTGCCAGACTTCCAGCCTCCCACCAGACAGGCAAGTTCTCCTCCTCCCCTGCCAACACACACCCACCTTCAGTTCATCAATCTTCTGCTTGTTCTTCTTCTCGGGAAGCTCAGGGGGTGACTGTTGCTTCTTTTTCTTATCCTCTTTGGGTGCCTTGGACTTCTCCTTGTTCTTCCCCTGACCCTTGGAGCCTTTCATGGGAGAGTCATCAAGTTTGATTTCTGAGTCCAAGGGGAAGCGGCAGGGAGGGAGGAGATGGAAATGAGGGTGAGGAGGGATGGAGGTGACAGGAGGGGGGACTTGATCAAAGTCCTTCAAACAGGAGGAGCATGAAAGCTGACAGCTGCTACTGCCTGTACCTCCCACCCCAGCCCTCTTCTTGACTCTGGCCACTGCTGCCCAGGTCACAGCATCTCCAGGAGCCCAGAAGTCTCTATGCAGGGAGCTTCCAAAGCTGACCTGAGCAGAAGTCATTTGGAGGACTACGAAACATGAACTGAGAGTGCTAGGCACTGGCTAGCTTCAACAGCAGTGAGAAGACCTGGTCCTGCCCACAGCATCTCCTTGTCTTCCTTCTCCTTGAGGCTCTTCCTGCTGTGTGCAGCCTGGAGAATAAAACCCCAGCCCAGGTATTGCAGAGGGGACAGTGCTTGATGCACCGGAGTACAGGCTGCTGCCCATGACTAGCTGCAACAACAGGTTGTGTGGGTCTCTGTTCAGAGCAACCACCAGCCAGGGACATCAACTAGACCGAGAACAGGGTGCCTGGAAAGGCACATTCAAAGAAAACTTCTCCCACCCCTCTACAATCCCCATCCCTCACTGCCTCTGCCAGCTTTCATGACTGCTGGGCGATGCTGATGGGGACAGACAGATGACAAAGACTTGATGTGGATGAGGAGAGGAGGAAGGAATGGGAGCGCCAAGGGGAAATGGATCCTTCTCAGAAGACAGAGAGAAAACACTGGGGATCACCAGACAGTCCCCAGCAACCCTGCTGTGACCAGCAAGCCCAGGAAGAAGCTGCTCAGAGTTGTCCCCAAGCTCAGCAAGAACATGGCATCATCTTTTTCATGACATGAAGACTAGTCTTCCAAAACAAACCAGGCTCTGCATTTTTCTCAGCTAATGGATTTTGCATCGCTCAGGCATGACAGCAACCTGCTGTCATGGGGACATGGAACACATGGGGAGCATGGGTGAAAGTCCTCATGGAAACCCCTCCAGGCCCTGCTGGTGGGACTGGCAAAGAGCCTTCACACTGCAAACGGACAGAGTCGCCCTTTATCAACATGTCCCAACTCACCAGTGTTCTTGGCTCACATCACTTGTGGTACAAAATTAATCTCATCCAACTTCAGACATCAGCAACACCCCATCTGAGCTACAGACCCCTGACTTCATTCAGAGAAAAACACATTTAGGGCAAAATTCACCTTATTGTACCATAGTATTGAAAATAGGTCAGAGAACTTGCCCTAAAAGTGAGTATTTTTCTTCACTGCCTGCGCTAGAGCAGCAGACAAGGAGGCCTCTACACGCAGGTAAAAGCGGTCAGATTAGAGGAATCCCAGACCTTTTGTCTGGTTGAATCTTCCCTTGTGAAACTGGAGCAAAATAAAAATAAATTTATGCCTCCTGCAAAACGAGGGTGGAAAACTCCATGAAGGTGATCTAGAAGTATCTATTCCTTGGTCAACAGACTTCAAGCACACAGCCTATAACCAACACATCTGCATGGCCAAAGTGATGGGACTTTCAATGACATACTGACTTGTGATGGCACAAAAAGTGTCCTCGGACAGTGACAGGGATCCTGGTCACTAGTCTGCATGACTTGCACGTGGCCTTCCCCCCCAGCACTGATGGGTTGGAGGCTGCCCCGATACCATGCTCTGGCTTGGATTCACCTGGAATTAGCATGTTTGCCCAACACAGCCCACACTAGGCTTGCATTCACCAAAATCGATCCTACATGGGGATGGACAAGCTGGGAATATCTGGTTATGCTGGGAACATATGGTTGGGCAGAAGAGCGGTGGTAGGCTCTGAACGGGATGCCCAAGCAACCAAGAGGAGTCCTGGTTCTACCTTTCCCTGCCACGCTCCCTCTCTCTTTCACAACCTGCTTACCCTCTGCAATCTCCATGTCTTCCTTCTCCTCCGCTTCTGCTGCAGCTGCCTCCTGCTGCCGGAGTTGCTGGGGGGAGAAATGAAGTGAAGAGGGAGTGGGTGCTGGTGCCGGGGTCTCTTTGTGCCCACCGGGCATTCCTAACCCAGGGTGACAGCCCTCTCCTCCCGCCTGAGCTGCCAGCGAGGTTCTGGCAGGGCTGGAGAAACCAAAGCTGCTCAAGTGCAGCCTCCAGCACCTCCAGCCCAAACCCAACAGATAATGAACAGGACTTGGAGATGTTAAAGAACTTGACAGAAGACTTTGATCAGGAAGGCTAAACCAAAGATTTTTTTTTGCTTTCTTAACTATTCTTGTGTCTTTACTGACGGCACTTCAAATAAATGCAAATAAAAATCACTCCTTTTTTTTTTACTTTGCAAAAGAAAAAGAAGACAGCTTTGCAAAGACCCTTAAGGCTTTGTATTGTATTGTTTTCCTCAGATGTCTATTAAGTGTCTTCTATTGAAAAATAATATGAAAACACAATTTTAGGGTAAGACAGAAAAGTGATATGGTAACTTCTATTAAATACTAGAAAACTTAAAACAATTACTTCAATTTTAGGTATTATATTAGACCTGGGTACAAGTGAGTTTTAAACTCCCAGTGGGTTCAAAACCCCCTTTTTTTGAGGGGTGGAAGAGAACATATCTGTCGGGTGTTTTCAGTTTCAGTCAATCAGCCCAGATATTAATTGCTCTCATTTTATTTAGATAAATGTTAAATACCTGTGCCTGAGCACAAACCAGCCTACCCCGAGAGCATCTCAAGAAAGGGGAATCCTGCTCAGCTCCACCAGGTGAAAAAAAGCCTTCCTGACTGTCAGAAAAAGTTATTGGGGAAAACAGCATGGCCCTGAGCCTTTGGAAGCAGCTGGAAATAAGTGAGATCTCGCAGGCAGGAAGCATTTTCCTCTACCCGCACCCTCTGTACACCCCTCCTCTGCTCCGCACCCACCTCCTTCATTGTCTCGATTGACGCGAAATACTTGGACCACCAGTCCAGCATGCTCTCGTCCGGCTCCTCCTCTTCTACTTCCTCTCCTCCTCCTCCTCCTCCTCCTTTCTTCTTCTTTTTCTTTTTCTCCTTCTCTTCCTCAGACTGCAGGGACAAGAGAAGTGAAGAAGATGAAGGGCCAGATGAAAGCAAAGCGTCTCTTGAAGGGCAAAGGTGGTGGGTGAAGCCCCTAAGAAGGCAGAACCCTCCAGGCTGGGTAGCCTCATTAGCACTTTTCCCTCATTTACAGCCTCAGACACTGATGCAAGATGCCCGAGGCTTGAGAGAGACACGGTGTGAGAGTCCTGGGGCATCTCCTCCTTTCCATCATCCCTTTCCTCCATGGGTTTCCCTGGAATCTTTCATGGTACCAACCCTCCCCTCCACACAGCAAAGTGCCCTGGGTCCACTTAGTGGTGCCATAAAGCCTTTTGCAACTCGTATATGTTTGTGGTGGGAATAACCAGCATCTCTCCCACCACCCTGTTCCTCCTGGCACAGCTGGGCAGAGAAGGGCTGGCCCAGAAGAGCTTCCCAAGCTGCAGGAACCAGGCCACTGCCATATCTATGATGAGACAACACTGTTCCATCTCTGCCATGGGAGGAAGGGATGCTGGTCCTCGCTTTTCTTGGGGTTGGTGAGGATGCACAGTCCATTGAAAGCCGAGCAGAAGGGTAGGATAGGGTGTGGAGGGTTGGGAGCGGGGATGCAGAGCAGATACACCACTTACCACGTCCACCTTCACCACCGCGTCGGAGTTCTGCCGCCCAAGAGGGGTGGAAGGGAAGAGGGAGAGGGAGAACAGGTTAGTGGCGCAGCCTCAGCCGAGCACAACTACAGACCGGCACATGCGTGCATGAGAAGTCCCAGAAAGCTCCCCAGGGATGAAGCAACCGAACGCCCTGAATGAAGAACCCTGGCTAGAAAAGCTCTGTGTACAGAGGAGATGTCTGCCCTGACACACCAAACCCAGCTCCATGTGGGAGATGTTTCTCTTGCACAGAAGGACTGAGTCTGGAACACCTCTCTGCTCTCCTGGAGCTCTTCTTGTCTATCCAGGAAGGTCTGCAGGCTACTGTGGTGGATTTTAAGAAGCATGTGGGTGCTGGGGCGTTCCAGTCATACCCATGGACATATGCCCTGTAGATCCTCCTGCATGAAACTGTGTGACCAAACACATGTGATACAGCTTCTTGTGCACATACGAGGACCTCTACGTACAGGTGCAGAGGTGTGAATGCTCCAGGGACCTTGAGGGGTGTGTGTACACGTATGTATCTGCACACGTGTGCTTGTGAGGCTTCGTATGTGCTGTAGCCTGCCTGTTAATGTGCACACATGAGGGGCCATGCAAATTTGGATGCTCACTATGTGCCTGTAGGCACACGTATGGACATGTGTTGCTTGTGTGTGCATATTGGCTGCCCAGAGAAGCTGTGGCTGCCCCATCCCTGGAGGGGTTCAAGGCCAGGTTGGAGGGGTCTTGGAGCAACCTGGTCTGGTGGGAGGTGTCCCTGCCCAGGGCAGAGGGTGGCACGGGATGGTCTTTAAGATCCCTTCCAACCCAAACCGTTCCATGATTCTATGTTGCTGCAAAGGGTCCCCTGCAAAAAGAAATCCGTTTCTATTTGTGGAGGAAGCTCTGGAGCAGAAGGGTATAAGAAGGAGCTGAAATTCCCATTCTGGGCAAGAAGATGGGCACAGGCACGTCCAGTGTGTGAACAAAGCCTGATGCCTCCGGGACACATCGCCTGTCCAGTGCCCACAGTGCCAAACTTTCAGGGCAAGCAAAAAAGGTCTGAAGAGCTTTGGGTGCCTCAGAGTGACTCTGTGTGGCTGGACCAGCTCTATGCCATGAGCATCTCCCATGTCGCGTACAGCTCAGGCTTGTTGTGCAGCGACACAGCCCTGAATGGAACTGCTGAACGGGCATTTCAGAGAGCTGACACAGCTATCTGTGTGCCTCAAAACCACTGTGAAAAGGGAAAAAAAACACCAGGGAAATCTGCATGACCCTGGCTGCTTGCAGAGAGTGTGCAGTGATTTGAAAGGACGAGGTCACTGCAGTTGTGCAGATGAGGAATTTCTGATGGGTCCCTCTTGTCTGCGTCAGTCACAGACAGGGACAGGGTTGTGTTCATTCCCATCTGACTGTTTTTGAAGGAAAACATAGAGATGTCAAATTTACATAGCCCAGTACAGCCCTCTTCTGGGCAGCAAGCACTGGCTAATTTAAACCAGGACAGAAAAAGGTCAATTTGAAGGACTGACAATGACACAACGCTCTTCATTCCAGGCATCAGCCCAACCCTGTGTTCAGCACGACAAGGCAGCCTCTGTTTGGGTGGAATCCCTCAGAGATCAGCAATTCAGTGGGGAAAGAGATGTTAAAGTGGTGTTGACATACGGATACTCACAGCTTCCAGCTTCACCATCGTCTCCATCTTCTTGATGGGAACCTCAGGTTCCATATTGACCACGATCTCCCCTGTGGAGCGACAGCGATGGGCCCCGTTGGCCATTGCCAGGTAGCCGTTGAGGTGTTTAGCTGGACAGAGGACAGAGAAAGAGAAAGAAGGAGGAGAGGAGGATAGTGTAGAGGAGAAACTGAGAGCTCAGGTGAGATCCTACAGGATTCATGCAGGAGTGATATGTGACCACCGCAGTCAGAGAAGATGAGGGGAGGAAATGAGCACAGACCTTTACAGCGTGATTAAAAAACCTTTCCATAGCAAAGGAAAGCAGAGGATGAGAAAGGAATGGGTTTTTGTTCACCTGTGCCAGCCTCCAGATGAGAAGATGCAGAGAAGGTGGTTTCCCTAAAAGTATCAGCCACCATGGACACAACCACAGGTCCAGATCTCCATCTGGAACCAGGGATGGCCCTTGGCAATCCCCCCACAGACCTCCTGTCTTTGCCCGGCCAAGGGTGCCTCCACTTCCACCAAGGACTGGGAGGAGATGAGCAATTCCTGTGGTTCTCCAAGCCCTTGGCTGCTCTGCTGGGTGCAGGGAAAGTGGGCTTGTGATGGTTTCTGCTGTGGGTGCTGGTAGATGGAGTGGTAGTTGGGATTGAGAGGGTGGCCTCAGTCTGTAGGTTTTACTTTTTTACTCTTTACTCAAATAATAGCTGCATCAGGCACAGAGCATGGCAAATTAATCTCCCAGTCTTGAGGAACACTTGGGGAGTGTAGAGCCATGAACGTTAGAGGTGAACCAGCCCTTTTTCTCTTACAGATATCAGGGGGAGCATGAAGTTATCACAGTGAGGCCCATAGATCAATAAATCAGAGGGGAATCATGGCCTCACCCTGTGCCTTCTCACCCACTTGACCCAAACCCTGAAGCTCTGCTTGCTTAACCAACAAGCAGGCAACATCCCATAGTGCTTACAACCTTCTACCCATCTCCCCCTTCTCCACATGCAATGCCCCACCGATGGACCATACCAGCCAGGCTCCCATGGCCCCAGGCTTGGTACCTGTCATATTCCAGTACTGCGCTTTCTTGTCTGGTGGACGGTAGATGAACTTTCGGAGGGAGCTGACAGCGTGGGACCCCACCAGGGTGTAACGCCCGAAAGCCCGGCAGTCCACCACCCGGATGTTGAGAGGTGGATGAAGCAGCTCATTCTCTGGGAGGTCCTGGGAAGCAAAGGTGTGCTGGTTATCAAGGGATGGATGTGGGCTGTGGGATATCTACTTTGGTGGTCAGAAAGGCCAGTAGGGACTAAAACAAGGATTCTGTTGGAGGAAGAGGTCTGCAGGAGCGCCGGCATGGCTTGGGAGCCCTCAGAGAAAGGCTACCATTGACTGGGATGGAGCTTATGTCCTCCATTGCTGTGGGGAAACTGAAGGAAGGGGTTAGGAACCGTTGTTTGGGCCCCAGAAAATCTGGGTTTCGGCTGAGGGCTCCAGGGGAAGAGGAAACACTCACCACTTCGAACCATTTGACCAAAGTGCTGAAGTTGGGGTTTTTCTTGTAGTTCTGGATGAGGGATGACTGGACTCCCTTCCCAGCACACTCAATGTCCACACGGGGCCGGTCCACCTGGGCCAGGTTCACTCTCTTCAGATCCCTGAGCCCCCAAAACAAGATCTAGGGCAGGAGGAGGAGAAGGAAGAGCATGAATGTGAGAGGGACCTGCCCCTGGCTGGAGTCAAAGGTTCTCCATACCCCACAGGAGCGGGGACCTGACTGCAAGTGTCATTGCCTTGGCGGTGGTGGATCCCTGAGGAGTCTTCTCCTCCTCCACGTGGCTCAGGGCTGCAGCACAGTCTCTCTCTGACACCTCACATACTTTACCCCATGCCTGCTCTCCAACCTGTGCCCCTTGACTCCCTTTTCTGTCTTTTTCCCTTTCTGGCCTTTTTTTTTTTTTTTGCCATGGAACTCCAAAGAGCAGGACCAGACCAGCTTTGTCCACCCACAGTGGCTCTTGATTCAGGACTGCCATCATCTTGTCAAAATGATATCTGTATCACTGGGGAAACTTGTCTTTCCCTTCTTGGGATAACTGACCACCACCATGATCAAAAGTTCCCCTAAACTGAGAATTTTCCACCTCCTGGTTCCCCATGGCAGTATCCAGATGCAAATGTCTGGAAGACGAGGAGACCATGATCCCTTTAGAAACCTGGAGAGCTGGTCAGCAGCATCTCACCTGCACAGAGATACCTACAACCACGGCTGAATTGTGCACTAAACGTGCCTGGATCACCACCACGGTACCACCATCACTATTGTGCTGCCTGGATCACCACCGTCTACCAAGACAACCAAGGGAGAGGGACCCTGATTGGATGCATCACCCTTTAGGTATCTACAGATACACGAGAGTCATCCCGCACTTGATGCCTGAGGTTGGTGGGATGCAGCTCACCTGACCTGTGTGACTGCTTTGGGTGGAGATGTACTACACGTGTGCCTCTAACGTGCCCTGCATTGTACCAGCCCAAGTGCCATTTACGTGTTATGGTGCCCACACTCAAGACAGCAAAGAGTGACCCAGTTCCTTGTTCTCTTAAGGCACTCCCCATGCGGCCAGGACAGAGAGACCATACAGTGTAGACACCTGGTCTTAGTGCCCAGTGAGTCATCAGAGCCTCAAAGATTCCTCCCAACCTCCAAAAACCCATGGAGAGTCTCTCCTGCCCTACACAACAACGAACATTAAAATTGGGTGCTCCAAGGCAATTACCTCCACTCTGTATTTACTCAGCACTGGCCGAATCCCCAGTGGCACTGGCAGGATGGGGCCCCGGTCCATGTCCGTGGGGCCATCGATGGGGGGCAGGTCTGACTTGCCCCCTGGGCCAATCTGGAAGAGATGCAGCCTGGGTTAGGACTGTTCCTCTGAGCTGGTACTCAGCTTCTGGGAAGCAATTTTTTGTCAGTCTCAGCTATAACTGGCACACCCTGGTCTCCTGCACTGGGTCTGTGTGGTCTCAAAGGGTGCAGCAGCAACAAGGGTTGGTGAGCATACAGCTGAGGTCCTTTGGGAAAAGGGGTAGACATCAGAAGAAGGTGCTGGGCAGGGCTGTGCTTCAACACGGACCCAGCAGCAGAGCAAAGTTCTCAGCCCACCAATGCACCCCAACCCCAATGAGTTGCCTCTGCCTGGGCTGGGTGTGAAGAGATGAAGAAATGGTCCAAAAGCTCAGCCCAGGCGTGGCCAGCAGGGTGAGGAAGGGGATTCTGCCCCTGTGCCTCTCTGGGGAGATTCGCTCCCCAGTGCTGCCTTCAGCTCTGGAGCCTCAGCACACTCTCCCTGGGTTTGTAGCTGTGCTAAACCCTTTGAGCTCTTCTAGAATGCATGAACTACCTGCTCTTTGCAGCACCTGAGATATATAAGCATGGATTAATCCCTGGTCCCTTCCATCCCATCCTTTCCCTTCCTTGGTCTGGGGTGGCTTTGGCCAGCTGGTACCTGGAGCAGCTCGAAGGCAGCCAGCAGGTCGCCTGCTGTGGAGTTGCCCCGGTAGATCTGGTAGTACTCCAGCTGCGGGGGGAAGCGTGGGGGACAGTAGTGCTCATCTGACATCTTCACCACTGGCTTGGCAAAGGTGCGGCCCATGAAGTCAGCTTTGCCCTGGAGAGGCAAAGAGAGCACTTGGGTTTGCTGACCCAACGTGAGGTCTTCCAAGTCAGCCCCACAGCTCTCCCCATTGTGGTCAGAACAAGTCCCAGTGGGCCTGGGACACGAAAGCTCAGCGACAGCTTTCACTCCTGGCTTCTTCCAGTAAGGTGAAGGAGGTGGCCTAGGGCTGGGACAGCAAGGAGGCCGGGGCTGAGCAGCTTTTCCAAGGGCAAAGACTCAGGTAATGTCCTCCTTGCCTCCAGCCTCACAAAAGCTCTTGCTTCACCCTCCAAAAATAAGATATCATTGAGTCTGAGGTGTAATGAGCAGCAGAGGCTGCTCATGCCATGGGCAATGTGTTGCTGGGACCATCTTCCAGGAGTCAGGAGAAAAGCTGCACCATCTGCCTGGCCTCCGATTCAGGAGTGATCGCAGCATCCAAATCATGAACATTTTCCTTTGCTGGGATCCATCTTACCACTGTGTCCTGGTCGTAGATCTCAATGACAATTATGGGAGGGTCATCCCGCATCTCATGGGCTTCTCCATAGAGCTCCACGTTGTCGAAGACCAGCAGCTGGTCCCAGGTGGGGCAAAGGGTCTCATTGAGAACCTGGAAGAATGGGAGAGAGACTTACTGCTCCAGAGAGGGGCTAAGGGGAAGGGCAGCAGACTGGGTATTGGTGTCAGCCTGGCAGCACTAGTGGGCTGCCGCACATTTTTTTGGACCATGGGGTATCTTCCAAGGACTCTTCTGAGAAAAAAAAAAACAACCCAACAGCAGGAAAGCAGACATTAATTATTTCCAACATCTGCCAGGCTTGCTAAATCTTGGCAGCCCTCAGCCCAGGAAGGGAAAACACAAGAAACACTTCAACATGCTCCAGTTTCTCCTAACCAGGCAGGTGAATCATGGCCACAGGGACACAGGTGTGAGGGACATGTCGTGAAAGTGCTCCTGGGGACGGGGATCCTGGAGACACTCAAGTCCCACTGCGGTGGCTACTTTCCCACCCCAGGACCCCATGACCAACCTAATCCTTGATTCACTAGCCATCATGAGACCTGTGGAAGGGGAGCAGGATGGAGGCTTGATGGGACACACAACACCAGAGCCTTACCCAGCCCTTCAGGTCGGGAGATGGGATTTACCTCAGTGCATTGGCTCTGGGAGATGAAGAAGACCCGTGCAAAGGGGTCTGAAAGGCCACTGCTGTCGGCTGCAAATAAACTCCTGGCTTGGTACATGTGGGCTCGCAGTTGGAAAACCTGCTTCTCTGCAAGAGAGAGAAGTGAGACAGCTCAATACACAACCTTGGAGCACAGCCATGGGGCTCAGCCTGCAGAGAGAGGTCTTGGGCCAGCACTGATGAGGGATATAGGCTCAAAGCATGAGTCCCAAATGGATATGGACTTCCTTGGCATCCTGCTCTCCATGTGCAGAATGACAGCTCCGAATGGGATAAAGAAGAGGTTGCACAGCTCCCAACCCCAGCTCCCCATGGATCTCACACTGGTACAACTGGAATTATTTCCCCCTTAGCTCTTGGAAGCCCTTGGTCCAAGTGGTGTCCAGCCAGGCTCCCTCCTTCCCTCTCCATGTCCTGTCCCCAGACCCGCTGCAGGCAGGAGGTTCTTACTGGTGTAAAGGAGGCTGATGGGTGGGAAGGATGGCAGGTTTTGGCCTCTGGTGGTTTTCTTCTCCTCAAAGCCACAGGGCAGGCCACTCAAGAAGTCTTTGCGCTGTTTGTTGAGGCCCAGCCACAAGTACATCTCCATCTTGGCCTGAACAGTCCAGCCAGCAGGTCCAAACCCCCTCTTTCCAGGTAGCTGGGGACAAAGGAAAGAAGAGTTTACATGGATACAGGGAAGGCCTTAGAGATGACAGACCACCTCTGGCAGCATCCAGCTTCTCCTGGTGCATTGCTTTTACTGCTGCCCCTTAAAACCGAGGACCCAGCCCTCATCATTTTGGATCATGACACTACTCCATGTCATGCACTACCTTCTTCCCAACATGTTGGCTTTCTCTTTCTAAGCCAGCATCCTCTTCTGTGTCTGGATCAAACATCTTTCTCCTTCCAGACATTTCTTACCTACCAGGCTGGGTGAGATCAGTGGTTCACACTTCCTAGCAGCAGACTTCCACCCCTACCAATAGGACATGGGTCTGTCTTGCCTAATATTCAAGCCCCAGCAAAAACGGATACCCAGCTCTCTCATCTCCATCTCCCAACCTCCCAGTCTGTCCTTCCTCCATCTCCCTCCTCGTGGCTGCGGTTCCCACCAGGGAAGACAGACCGGCACCTTGAGGAAGAGGGTCTTCACTTTGGCGCAGTCCTTGCCCATCTCCTCATCCACAATGGAGTAGAGGATATCCTTGGAAGGGACACGGGCGTAGGCGATGCGCTTGTTGTTGCTCATCATCCAGATGAAGATGTCAGGAATAGTGTGCTGGGGCTGTGAACGGCAGAGAAGAGCCCTGTTGGTGTCTTAGCTCTTCACCACTGAGGCACCAGCGGGCCTGGAGACCTTCCAAAGGCAAATTCAACAGATACCATAGGAGATGGATGCACCTATTGCCACATTAGGGCCACTGAAATGGTTTTGAGCCTCCCACTCCCACTTCTGAGAGCTAAGCTCAGCAGGGTAAAGCCTAGTGGGAAAGAAACTGGGATTTACATTTGTTCTAATTTAAAAAAAAATAATAATTTTGCATTAGAAGACTAAAGATTTTCCTTCTCTCTTCATTCAGTGTCCATGGGGACTGTAGGGCAGGAGCCATACCTTCATTCCTTACTGTGGAAGAAGGTCCCTGTTTGGACAGGTCCCATCATGCCTTATAGTCTGGTTCATGTTAGCGAAGGCTCCGGGGAGACCTTGGAGCCCCTTCCAGTCCCTCAAGGGGCTCCAGGAAAGCTGGGGAAGGACTCTTGATGAGGGAGGGGAGCCCTAGGAGGCGGGGGAAGGGTTTGACACTGAAAGAGGGGAGATGGAGATGAGATGTGGGGAAGAAGTTCTTTGCTGTGAGGGTGGTGAGAGCCTGGCCCAGGTTGCCCGGAGAAGCTGTGGTTGCCCTATCCCTGGAGGGGTTCAAGGCCAGGTTGGAGGGGGCTTGGAGCAAGCTGGTATGGTGGGAGGTGTCCCTGCCCAGGGCAGGGGGTGGCACTGGATGATCTTTAAGGTCGCTTCCCACCCAAACCATTCTGTGATTCTATGTTCTGCTGTGAGGAGTCAAAGCCAAGGAAGATCTTGCTGTAGAAAAGGACACGTAGTGGAGGCTGGGAGCCTGCTGTGGGCAATGAGAACAGAACGTGCAAGAGCCACAGCTCCCATGGGGACCAATGACCCCCCAATGGCTGACCCAGTCCTAAACTGGAGGAATGGTGTAATTTTTTGAAGAAAGGAAAAAATATTTTGCAGGTATTTGGAAACTATTTGGAAAATATTTCCTTTGGAAATACTGTGAGCAGCTCAACTCTAATATGTTGGACTCTTATCTCTTACCCATGAGCTGGAGTGAAGCAAAAGTTTGCTGCAGCAGTAAAAATTAGACAATTTGAGTTCTGCAAGAGGATGGGGCTTTATCCCACTGCCCTTTGAAGAGTCATTTACTTTAATGACTCCCTGCCCAGCCAGGATCAGAAGCAGGTCCCTGCTGCTGACTTTAGTGCTGTGTGGACAAGTGCTACCTTCCGATGACTGATCCTGCATGGAACTGCATGGCCTGGCCATGGCTGAGGCTGGAAAAACTGCCCTCAGCTTAGCTGTAAGAGGACCCAGCCCTGTTACTATTTGGGAAGGGCTCATAAATTGGTTTTAGGGCTGACTCGTTCCAATCCAGCAGAGCATGGGCAAGCCTGGAGGCATGGGGCAGTGTGTAGACTTGGAGTGACTCCTTGCACAAGACCAGAGACCTCTCCCACCTACAGAGTCTGCAGAGAGGTTTCCATCCAACCCAGGCTGCTGGCCCAGCTCACACCCTCTCTCCGTGCAGAGGGACCCACCTCGTCTGCCAAGAACCGGAGCTTCTGCAGGAAGTTTTGCACCAGCTTCAGCTTGTCTTTCATGGTGTTCTTCTTCACCTGCGACCGCAGAGTGGTAGCTTGCTGCCCCATGTTCTCCTGCAGTTAAAGGGGAGCCCAGGACATCATGTGAGCAAGAGCAGAAGGGAGCATTGCTCTAATTCAGGACCTGACAGTTCACAAAAGGGGACGCGGAAGTTTTCACGGGTTAAATTCATTGCTCTGTGGGATGCTGCTGGCTACTGAAGCTGGTGTCCTTGGCCGTGCCAGGTGGATAAGCCACCCGCTCTTTGTACACCTCTTTTGCACGTCTAACTCCTTTGCAAGGAGCTGGGCTACCAGCCCCAAACATCTAAGGCCATATCTATCCTTGGAGCAGCTTTGCTCTGCAGGGTTCTCCTAAGTCAATCCTTGCCAGCTTCCTCAGCTCTTTGACAGCAATGCAGCTCCTCCTCTCTACTCCTGGATTTCTTTTGAAGGCAAAGCAGAGTGTGGTGGAAGGGAGTGTGGACCCAAGTGCCACTCAGCACCTGTGCAAGTGGTCATCAAGTGCCCAGGTGGCCAAGAAGGCCACCAGCATCCTGGCCTGTATCAGGACCACTGTGGCCAGCAGGACTGGGGCAGGGATGGTCCCCCTGGACTGGGCACTGATGAGGTCCCACCTCGAGTGTTGGGTCCAGTTTTGGGCTCCTCACGACAAGAAAGACCTTGAGGTGCTGGAGTGTGTTCAGAGAATGACAATGGAGCTGATGAAGGGTCTGGAGCACAAGTCTTGTGAGGAGCAGCTGAGGGAGCTGGGGTGGTTCAGCCTGGAGAAAAGGAGGCTGAAGGGAGACCTTCTCGCTCTCTACAACTCCCTGAAAGGAGAGTGTAGACAGGGGGGGTTGGTCTCTTCTCCTGAGAAACAGGTGATGGGACAAGAGGAAATGGCCTCAGGTGTTGCCAGGGGAGGTTTAGGATGGATGTTGGGAACAATTTCTTCATGGAAAGTGTTGTCAAGCCTTGGAAGAGGCTGCCCAGGGCAGTGGTGGAGTCCCCATCCCTGGAGGGATTTCAAAGCCGGGCAGACGTGGTGCTGAGGGCCATGGGTCAGTGGTGGGTTTGTCAGTGTTGGGTTGATGGTTGGACTCAATGATATTAAAGATCTCTTCAAACCTGGACAATTCTATGTTTCTAAGACCCAAGTGCTCTTGGGCTCCTCTCTTCAGAAATAAACCTCAAACCATCACTCCACAGAGACTGGAAACCAGCACGCCTACAGACCAAAGCTCCCCACCACATCGACAAGGTCCAGCTCATGAGTCTCCCTCCCTGCCTGGCTGAATCCTGCTCACCAGCTCCCGCATGCAGGACTTGAGTCTCTCCCGGTCCAGCCTGGTGCGGGAAGAGTGGTGCTGGTCCTTGTCAGCCAATGTCACGAAGCGCCTGTTGGGAAAGGAGGATTCAGTAGCATGAATCCCCGTGGGACCCCACAGGCTCTCCCCAAGGAGCCGTGTCTGGATGGATACCTGCCAGGAGGAGAGCACCTTCCTGGAGGAAAATGTCCTCATTCCCCCCAAGTCTGCAATGCAATCGGGGCCAAGTGGCCTGTTTGCACCCAATGTTGAGTGTCCTGCACAGGGAGTAGGTGCTGATCAGGTACCAGCCTGTGGAGGCTACAGGATTGAGGCTTTCAACCCTGGTTTGGAGCCTTTGGGGTGCAGATGTAAGCACCGCCTCACCCATGCTCCAAGACAGAGGACAGCTGATACGGCATTGTGCCAATGTGATGAAACACTTGCCCACCATTCAGAGGATAAGGAGAGGTGGGCTTACACTGAAGACCTTGCCCAGAGCCCTGCAGAGGGCAGGGATCTGCAGTGTGCCACCTTTGCCCATCTTTTACTCACAAGCACCCACTGCTCAGCTCCTCCAGGACCCCTCGGAGCCGGCGCTCCGGGTGCGGTTTCTCCGTCTTGATCATTTCCTGCACGTCATTGAGCCCTTCCTCCTGCAGCATCAACGGGGGGAAGTGATGAGGGGGTGGTGGGACAGAGCCCCACCATGGGGCAAGGTGTCTCCCAAGGTCCAACCCTACGTAGAGCAGCCCTGTGGGAGCTGGCACACTTTTGGCTGCAGGGACCTGGCTCTGGGGGATGGGAATGGGTCCACCACCCTCCATGAGGCTGGTTGGCCAAGGTCTACCCCATCTGGGCTGGACCTGCCAGGCTCCCCCTTTGCAGATCCTGCCATGACCTTGCTAACGCAGAGCTGTCACAAAGGCTCCTTGGGAAGTATCTGAGACTATGGAGGAGGCTCTGCCACACACAGTGGTTTTCCCAGGGGGACAAAGCTTCCCTTTGGTGGTGACAGCTGGGTTTGACCCACAGAAAACTCAATGAGCTCTTAGGATTTGGACATTCAAACTGTGGAGTGTTTAGCACTGGGAAGCTTCTCCCTTTCTGGCACTACTTTGCTCATGGATCCTTGCACTCTTTGTCCCTGCTTTGTGACAAGCAGAGATGTGCAGGGAGCCTGAAGGTGCCTCATGCCCCAAGCTGTCTCCCTCCCCAGCATATACTGACCAGCTTGTCCGCAATCTTGTCCATGATGTTGGCATTATACAATCTGCGGCGCTGATCCTGCCACCAGCTCTTGATGTAGATGCAGGGCTTCTTCTCAAAGTACGGCAGGTGGAAGTAGTTCCTGCCAAGAAGAGGTAGATGTTCCATGGTGGTAATGCTCCCATCTCCTAACACCCTTTTTCTGAACGCTGTCGAGCATCTCCTATAGCATCCTGGCCTTCACAGCAGGCAGACCTCCTGCCCTTTGCAGACCTGAGAGGTTTCCATATGCTGGTGGGACGGAGTGGTAAGAGTCATGGTACAGTTCAAGTTGTGCCAGGGGAGGTTTAGGATGGATATTAGAAAAAATTTTTACACTGAAAGGGTTATTAAGCACTGGAACAGGCTGCCCAGGGAAGTGGTGGAGTTGCTATCTCTGGAGGTATTTAAAAGCCGGGCAGAGGTGATGCTGAGGGATATGGGTTAGTGGTGGACTTGGCGATGCTGGATTGACAGTTGGACTCGATGATCTGAAAGGTCCCTTCCAACCAAAGTGATTCTATGATTCCTGCTGCACCTGGGACAACCTTAATTAAAAACCAGCTTCAGCTCATCTTTCTGAAGCCATCAGGGCACTTCCAGCCAGAAGATGTCAGCAGAGCCCCATGGTTGAGCATGAGGCTCCCAGTGCCCAGGGGATAGAGACAGGGGAAGAGACCATGATAGGCAGAGCCTGGGGACAGGCTCAAAAACCATCGGTGCTTCTCATCCCTGTTGGACATTCACCTTGACGAAGAGCTGGTGAACAGGTGCCGGAACCCCCAGGTAGACACCTCTATCTGGAGCTCAAATACCCTCAATTTAGCGTGGTTTGTTTCATTTTCAAATGGAATTAAGTCAGACAGTTAATTCTATTAACATCTATCTATGTATAACATGCTTAAAATCCACTTTAAGTATATCTCATCAGGTTAAATCCAATTAGCTTTCCTTAGCGCTAGTCCTTTGTATTCAAATCTGGGCTGTGGCTGAAGCCCAGCCCAGACATCCCGAGGTGTGTGTGCTGATCCTGGTCAGTTTGGCACTTTCTGATCCAGCTGCTTGGGACGAGTGTAGGGAAGGGGGTGGGGGCTCAGCTGGCAGACTGTGGTATCTCAGTCAAGGTGATATACAGGTGGTATGTAATCTCCCTTTACGGGGAATGGAGATCTGGTCCCCACTGCTGTTCCCACGTCTCTTTGGCCAAATGACTCCAGGCCCCATGAGGGCACTGACATCACCTGTAACTTCACTTCTGAGCTCAGGCACCCAGGGCAGGTGGGAACCCCTACAGACCATGGCTGAATTGAGAGCCACCTCTCTGCCCAGTGGCACCTCAGTGGGCAGGCGGGCACGCTTACCTGTCTGTGACCAGGGGCTTCACGGGCTGAGATGAGGAAACAGAGACCAGCTCTCCATCCTCATCACCTTCATCCTCACTTGAGTTCTGGAGCAGCTCGGATTCCTCCTCCTCCCCATCCCCTCCCTCTTTCTTCCTCCGTAGCATGGGTTTGGTCACGCCATCGATCTGGTTCCCATAGTTACCTCAGGAAAGAAATGTGAAATAAAGTCACAGGGTTGTAACTCTGATCGGGCTCAGTCTCTTGGCTTTAATTCAGGTTGGGGAGAAGTTTTCTCTGCAGGAAACACAGTGGAGTTCAACTCTGAAACCATGCCCAGGAACCATAAATTAGTAATGGATCTCTGTCCCCTGCTCATGTCCCCTCTTGAGCTGATAGGAATACACACCCTCCCTTTGGTGGTCAGTCTCAGGAGGTACAAAGCCAGGGTGAAAGAGGGACTAGCTCCACTGGCCACAGCACAGAATCCATAGATGATTTGGGGCCCCACGTAGCTTGTGCCGGTAAAGTGGCCATCACCTTCTCCCTAAACTGAGAGCCCTGTGTGCTCTAGCACATGTTGGGATGGAAAATGGGGAGTCAACCTTGCTCTCAGCCTTGGACGCTGCATTCTCCACCAGGCATGTTTCAAAAACACCCTCCCCAAAAAACAACCAACCTATTGTGACCTCGAAGTTGATGGGTTTGTCGCCAATCTTCCTGTCGATCATGGTAGCTTCCAGGAAAGCTCCAAAGAGAAAGAACTCCTCCATCTTCCCAGTGCAGTTCTGCAGGAGAAATCACAGTCAGCCAGAGGGACACCAACTAGAGAAACATTTCAAAGTTTAGGATCCTCCCTCCCTCAGATATTTCTTCTGCCCAGCACTCCTAAGAGAGGTGACCATTTGAATGATCAGAAAATCTGCAATCCTTGCAAGATTTGCTTTCATTGTGCTGCTGGATCCAGAACACTTGGGACAACAGTAAATTAAATCCTTGGTTTGTGATACTAAATACAAAAAAACCCAAAAAGCTCAAGTCTCAAGACTCACCACTGGCCACTGTAGAGCTAGTGGCAACTTACATCAGCAACTGACGTGGCCTGCTCAACTTGCACCTCGGTGGAGCTGTTGATCTCCGGGTTGGTGGTGTCCAAGATCTCCACAGCAAGACTCATCAAAAGCCTGGCCCGGAAGGAGACGCCTTCACCCAGACCCTCGTTCAGCTCTTGGTGCTCGTCCATCAGGGTGTAGTTCCGAGTGGAGCCATACATGTTGACCCACGCGGGGCCAAAGGTGGGAAGGAAGCCTGCAGCAGAGCAAACAGGCACGTTAGGAAGGGGATGGGCAAGGAGGAGGGGATGGGCAAGGAGGAGGGGATGGGCAAGGAGGAGGACATGTCTTTGCCTCAGGATAAGAAGTCACTCATGGATTGGTATATGTACAGTGACATGGGCTTCAATATGCACCTGTGTGTACCTGGAAATGCATGTTTGCAACATGCATGGAGGCAGTTTTGCAGTGGAGGCAGTGATGGGGACCGCGCAGGGCACCAGCCCAAAGACAAAGGTGAGTCTGCTGTTGGGCAAGTTACCCCAAGTGAGAGTCAAGGCAAAAGAACACCCATTAGTCCCCTTCCTAGAGCCATCCTTGGTTTTACATTGCTCCTGCCCACATGTGCTGGTGTGTTCATGTGTGTGTGAACGGGGGACCCTGTCAGATATTCATCCATTCATGGCAATAAATTTTTTTGGAAGGGCAAGGTGTTCTTGGATGTCTTTGCTTTCAGGTGTTGGACTGGAGGCTTGTGACGGGGCTTGGTTTTCAAAGAGTGTGTGTTCGGCATCCTCAGAAGACCACTGCAGTGAATCAAAGTCTCTCTAGCTGGGAACAAAGAAGCAGCTATCTCCAGGGGTGGGGAAGGAGGCCAGGTTATTTTGCTTAATTCTCTGCCAAAGGGATGTCTCTCTACCATGAAGAAGGTAGATCAGCCTGCCCCCCCACCTTACCTTTGTCTCCTTCATTAGAGATCTTCCGCAAATCAATGAAATGGGTACCAATGGCCACATCATTGACTTTGTCCGAGTCTCGGATCTGGATCTTTATCCGCTTGCACAACGGAGGGAACATTTCTGTGAAGACTATTTGCTCGTTCCAGAGAGGCTCATAGCTGCTTTTTTGTACGGATGTCTTCCCCTGCCGAGTGGGAGGAGATAGATATTTGCCAAGAGTTTGAGCTCCCAAGCCATCCCTCACAACTTGAACTCCTCCCTCACTAATTACCACTGAAACATTCATTCTGGCTTGTGACTCTCCTCTCCCAAGAACAGGCAATGGGAGAAGAGGAAACAGCCTTGAATTGCACCAGGGGAGGTTTAGGATGGAAATTGGGAACAATTTCTTCATGGAAAGGGTTGTGAAGCCTTGGAAGAGGCTGCCCAGGGCAGTGGTGGAGTCCCCATCCCTGGAGGGATTTCAAAGCCGGGCAGACGTGGTGCTGAGGGCCATGGGTCAGTGGTGGGTTTGTCAGTGTTGGGTTGATGGTTGGACTCAATGATATTAAAGGTCTCTTCCAACTATAACAATTCTATGATTCAATGATTCTAAGCTCCTTTCCCCAACTGGAGAGTGCTGCAAATCCATCATAGTCTGCACAAAAGAGGGGAAACATAGTGAACAAGGAAGCTTTGCCATGCATCTCCACGTCTACATGCCAGAACAACTGAGATCATTTCTGGCCATATGCATAATGGCTGGTCCCGCTCATATAACCTCCCAGGGTCACCCTGGAACTGCATGAAGCTTCCTCACCTTCTGCCCTGCAAAGACCACCTGCACATAGGGGTCTACCAAGTCCTTGTTCTCCCCAATGAGAGCCTTCTTCACGTTGGCCATGATGCTGGTGTTCATACGGGGCAGTCCCTCTGCTCGATAGATCTTGATGTAGAAACGAGCCCACTGCCTCTCTGGGGGAACCCCATCTGGGAGGAGGAGATTCCTGCAACATCAACACATAGGTTTGGACACAGCTGCTGCGACTGGCAGGTTTGTCAGGAGAGGCTTTACCAAAGAGGGAGAAGCTGCCCCACTTTCTGAGCACAGGCTCCACGGAGGTGAAAAGACGACCATTTCTGCAGCCACACCTTTCATGGCTGTCCTGTTTCTGCCCATCCTCCTCTTTTGGGGTGGGGAGTGGTAGTTTTGTAAGCAAAAACTTAGAGGAGCCCCTTAAGGTGCCCCTGGGACAGTGCACATTCAACTAAAGGAATAGAATCATTATTGTCAGTGGAGTCTAGAGGACAATTAAACTCAGCCTAGTATTGACACCCAAAGCAGGCCACAAGGATGGGATGTTAGAAGAGCCCTTTTTCTTTATCAGGGCACAAGGGGAACTGGGGTGATTATTTTGGGGGGAGACTTGAACTCCACCAAATTGTTTTTCTTGGCATATTTGGATTTCCTCTTCTTGGAGGAAGAAATTAGATCCGGGGGGGGGGGCGGGCTGTGAACAAAACAATTTCTAGAGGAATTGCTGGAGTTGTCAGTGAAAAAGTGGGAAAATATCACCACTACTATATGGAACACTGACCCAAAACAGTTCAGGTGGTGCCTTGAGCCCACTGGTCCCCCCAGCCAGTCAAGAAAGCTGCACTGGTATTTTGCTACTGGTCTGGGATTCTGACTACATGGTGAGATGCTGTGAGGTTGACTTGAAAGCCTGTGGTTGCACTTCGAGATATTTAATTAGCCTGAAATGTTTTGGAGCTGGAACTAAGTTTTAAACTCTCCTGATTTTTCTTCCATGGCCTTTTAGATGCTCTGGGGACTCAGAGAGCCCTGACCACCCACACAGCCTGGGAAACCTCATCCAGGCATCTCTGGCAGCAAGTGATGAGACCCCATCATACCCCATGCCATCCAAGGACCAAGAGGAGCATTAGGTAAACAGTGGGGCCATCAAGTTGGTTGACATCAGGCTGCTGGTGGTATAGAGAACTCAACAACCAGCAAATGGTCTGACCTCACAGAAATGATTGGTTTGTACTTGATAGGGCCTAGATTTGCACCAGTTCTGCCCTGTTCTCTCTTTTCAGCAACTGATTTTGTCCCTCTGGTTTCACTGCACAAGGTAAATATGGGTGCTAGAAGGGCTGTGAGCCTCATCCAGAAGGGATGCTGCTGTCCCCATCACGCAATCCAAAGTGAAGGGACAGGAAAAGTCATTCCCAAGCAAGGCTACGTGAAGCTGGCTCTGCAGATCCTTACCCTTCAATATCATCCTCGTCCGTCTCATTGGCTTTGTGTGGCGTCTTGATGTTGTCCCCTTTCCCTACCACAGCGATGTCACACTTCAGGTAACCTTTCAGCCCAGCAGTGAGATCCTCAGGGTCAGAAAGGATGGCCCATTTGTGGTAGAACTGGTGCTCTGGAAGCCAGGGGACATGACAGTCATTTATCAGAATGAGACACAGCATCCACTCGAGTGGGGGGACCTGCCCATATGCTTAAGAGACATCTTCAGGTGTGAGGAATTCAGATGGAACCCCCTGAAAAACTCATTAGGAAGATGTGTCTTATGTTGAAGACAAAGAAGCAATGGGATGAACTGTCTGAAGTGGGGTGGAGTCTCCATCACTGGAAGTCTCTATCCCTGGAGGTATTTAAAAGCTGGGAAGACGTGGTACTGAGGGACACGGATTAGGGGTGGACTTGGCAGTGTTGGGTTCACAGTTGGACTCGATGATCTTAAGGGTCTTTTCCAACCTGAATGATTCTATGATTCTAAGTCTTTAAGGCCTCGGGTGCCTTTTGGATGGTGTTAGAGAGACTTAATCCTTCTGTGGAGCGGAGAACCAGGCTAGATGCTCCCTTAAGGTCCTCCTCCTCATCTGCTGACAACCCCTCAAGTGCAGACTCTGGAGGTTTCATCTACATCTTAGCTCTCAGGCTTATTTATAGAGGCAGAGTGCTGAAATAGGTGTCATATAGGAGCAAGGGGAAAAAAAAATCACAGGTATTTTGGAGCTTAAGCTGTCTGGAAGGTTGCTATCTTGCCTAAGCAAGTCACCTTGGGCTTCCTTCCTCAGCAGGTCAGTGGAGAGAGACCACCACACCCAGAGGGTATCTCAGCCTTGATTTCAGGATGGGGGGCACGACCTTCTCTGGAGGTGCTGAGTGCTATTTCCTGACCACAGAGGAGCCCAAGTGACTTGCTTATATCTAAGATGCTAAAGTTAAGCTAGATAAGCAACACCCAAGGAAACTAGTGCCTGCCTGGCTACCTTGCGGGGACATTTATTCAATGGCGCAAATGAGCACATAGAATCATCACAGAATCATCACAGAATCATTGACTACCAGGTTGGAAAGGACCTGAGGGATCATCTGGTCCAACCTTTCTTGGCTGGACTGGTTGCAAACGGTGTTTACCTACCAGGCTGAGTATAAACAGTTCCAACGTCCATCTTGAAGGAGCCTACCAAAGTCCCACTGCGCAAGAGGTTTTTTGAGTGGATCACCTGGAAATCAAGAGGAGAAAAAAAAAAAGACTTTTTTTCTGTGCCTGGGGAGCCATAAGGCTCTTTCCAGAGGTGTTTGGTGTCAGATGGGAAAGGCTCTGATGCATTTTCCTTGGTCTGTGTAGGACCTCGGTCTCTATGAGGACACTAAGAGGCATGGTGGGGTCAGCAGCATTGCAAACAAGTGTATACTTGGATTGAATATGAAAAAATGCAAATAAATTAGTCTTTGAAACAAGATGCAGCTTTCCAGCCGCTACGGCAACAAACACTGGGACATCTACCTGAAGAAAGGGTCTTTAGGATGCTCGAAACCTAATTCCCTTTGTGGGAGAAATTGTACAGCTGGTCTGTGCATGGGATAGATATGGATGCTCCTAATTAGTGTGCTTTGGTCAGTGAATGGGCAAATCTTGTTCATTGCCCTCTTCCGTGGAGGACTTAGTGGTGGACATGGCTGTGTTAGGTTAACAGTTGGACTCAATGATCTTAAGGGTCTTTTCCAACCTGAATGATTCTATAATTCTGTCTTTAAGGTCTCAAGTGCCTTTTGGATGGTGTTAGAAAGACTTAATCTTTCTGTGGAGCGGAGAACCAGACTAGATGCCCCGTTAAGGTCCTCCAAAAATTTCCACAACATCTCTGCCAGTCTCATATCCCAGGAGATCCCCTGGAATGCTTGGGAAGGTCTTGGTTCTCCCCAGGTCTAAACACCTCCCTAGACAGGTTTAGATCAGCCAGGGAGGGACACAGCAAATGCAGGATGGGAGCTGTGTGGACCCAGCAGTTAAGCTCAGCAACGGAAAGAGGGACTGGGGGTCTGCAAAAGAGGTGGGACTTGTAGGACCGAGGGGGGTCTCACATCAAGGACCCCAAAGCCATCATCAGTGCATATGCAAAATGGGCTGGTTTCCTCCAAAGCCCCAGGAAAAGGACAAGGCAACCATGTTCACTTACGGACAGCTTGATGATCTTGTCAAACATGACATCTGGGGGGACGTGGAAATCAAAGACGAAGTACTGAAAGGGAAAGAGCAGTCATGAAGGCAGGAGAGCCGGGGTGAGCTTCTTTTTGGGTTGAAAGGCAGTATTTTGGCGCACACTCCAGCTGGAGAAGCGGTGACTGCCCAGAGGAGCATCCTACAGAACATGTCACAGCACAGATGGACCTGTGTGAGCCCCAGCACTGACAGCCTCTGCAGACTGAGGAACTATAAGGAAGCACTAACTCCTTAGAAAAACTGAGAAGAATTTAGCACAGATCAAGTGGGTGCACTTTTAACCATTTTTTGCAAAATACCAGAGGGCAAAAGGGTTCATTTCTCCTTCTGCGTGGTTTCAGATTTCATCTTATTCTGACAAGAGGTGACAGAAGAAATAAAGAAAAAAGGCCAAGTGACAAGAAATTACATTTACTTGACTAACAGCAAAGTAGACCCCAAGGAGCCACGAGTGTCACTGGAGGACAGACTCACCTCGTTGTAGTACGGGCAATTGGTCGATTCCTTCATGGACGTGTATTTCTTCTCCTCTCCAACCTCCACACAGACCACAGGGTCCATGTTGAGCCCAACCAGCTGCCGGGCCTCGATGATGGTGATGCTGACCTGGGGAGAGGGATTTGGGCACCTTCTGAGAGCAGCACCACATGCCTCTCGCTGCTGTAACCCATTTCCCCACCTCCCATTTTTTGAGCCATTTTCAGTGCAATGGTGGCACCTCTGGGGTCTACTGGTCACACCAAAGACACCAGGCTGCTCGGACCAGCCTGAGCATGCTGCAACGTGGGGTGGGATGCAGAAGACCCCAGGCATCCCTGTTTCTTCAGCCCCAGAGCATGGGGGGCTTCATGTGAGCTGGAAAGTCAAATGGATTTAGCTAAGCTGGGGGACCAGAGCTCGGTTGGTGAGACCCTATCTGGCTTCACTCACTTCTGCTAGAAAGTACAAAGGGTTGGACTAGGTGATCATTGTAGGTCCCTTCCTACTAAAATGTTCTATTCTATTCTATTGCTCCTAAAAGGCAGGTGGTAAAGGACAGCAGAGCCTCTGAGGGCTCTGTGTTCCTCTTGGTTGCAATTTGTTTTGCGCCTTCCCCCTTCTCTTGATGTTCTTTATGTTCCCCCCTCCTGAACCAAGCACGCTCATTCCCTATAAGCCTCACAAATTCAGGCTGCAGTGGGCGCTGCAAATGTTCTGCAATAAACCTCTAACAAAAATCATTATTTGTATTGTTCTGAGATATCCCCAGGAACGTGTTGCTGTGCTGAGAGGTGAGGACATAAAGCTGAATTGCTGCTGAATCAGCACGACTTGGTGAACATGGGAAGAGGAGCCAATTTATGAATCACGCTGGCACCAACTAATAAAAGAAAAGGGAGCAGCAGGGACCATCTGAGCCTTGGGAAGCTAAATGTGCGGTTCTTCCAGCTCTAGATAAAGTGGCAGGAACGGAGCATCGCTGAACAGAAGCCATGTACCAGCCTGTTCGAGGAAATCCAGTGAGCAGCCTACGGCCAGCCAGGGCTCACCAACTTTGAACACTAACCAGCACATTGAAAACTCTTGGGTAGGATGAGGGGGAAGGGTTTGACACTGAAAGAGGGGAGATTGAGATGAGATGTGGGGAAGAAGTTCTTTGCTGTGAGGGTGGTGAGAGCCTGGCCCAGGTTGCCCAGAGAAGCTGTGGCTGCCCCATCCCTGGAGGGGTTCAAGGCCAGGTTGGAAGGGGCTTGGAGCAACGTGGTCTGGTGGGAGGTGTCCTTGCTCATGGCAGGGCATGGCACTGGATGATCTTTAAAGTCCCTTCCCACCCAAGCCATTCTCTGATTCTATGAAATGTGTTGGAGACAGCCTGTTTCAATCACAAGTTAATTCAGGCTTTCTGAGCTTCATGTGATGGAGAGCAAAACCTTAATTATTAATCTTGAGTTAATTGCTCGACTATTTAAATGCCAGCTTTTGGGAAGTCATTCTTCGTGACTGCAGGGCATTGAAATCCATCATGAACTTGTTCCCTGCAAAAGGGTCCCTCCACCCCCTGAGTTGTCACCTCCATGAGCCGAGGTTGGGGACACAGAGTTGTCACCTACCTGGTAATCCATCGGCCTCCCAGCACTTGGCTCCATTTTGATGTCAGGTTTGGACCTTTGGAGAGGCAGAAGAAACCCTCAGTCAAACCACATATGGACTTGCTGCAAGCAAGAGCCATTGAAGAGCATTTCAAGTGTTCAAGACCAGGTTGGATGGGGCTCTGAGCAACCTGGTCTAGTAGGAGGTGTCCCTACCCATGGCAGTGAGTTGGAACTGGATGAGCTTTAAGGTGCCTTCCAACTCTAACCATTCTACGATTTTCAGGGTCACCCCTCGAAGCTCCTGCCCTCTTGGAATCTGAGGAACATAAACCGTGGGGGCTGTGAAACACCACTGAACGTTGGTGCTCTTCAAACCAGGTCAGGTATTGCCAAAAAAACCCACTGGCTGTGTGGGGCAGTGTGATTTCCAACATATCCCACCTCAGGGGACACCAGGCTGTGGGGTGTCTGCCAGCGTGTCCTCACCTCCTGGCTTGGACAAGCTCACGCCTGGACCTCACCTTTTATTTGAGACATTGGTGGTGACAGCTGTGACGGAGGCCAAGGAGATGGTGTCTGGCTCCAGGCCACATGCCTGTCTCATGGCTTTTCGGTCCAGGTCTTCTGCTTCCAAAACAGCGGGTTCATCTGCATAAAGGAGACAAAAGAATGTCTTTTATTGTTTCCACTTGGTGAATAATTAAAGGCAAAGAGAAAGGTAACCAATACATCCTATCAACCTCACCCTGATAATAGAAAGAACAATAGTCACCAGGTCGGGTCACAGACAACGTGGTCTAAAAAGGGATTAAAAAAGAGAGGTATTGCCTCCTGTGACATGTTATCCCGCCTGGGCAGTTTGCCGGCGTATCGCTTTGTGAGGGCAAAAAAGAAAATGGAAAAATAACAAACATCCCAGACTTCAAGGGTTGAAAGAGCATTTGGGCAAGCGTTGCAGCTCTAAGTGCCAGAAGAGCAGTTGCAAAGACAACCAACCATCTAGCTTTCGGGTAGAGAGAAAAAGTAGGAGAAAGGGGTCATTTCCCAAGAAGAAAAACTGCTGCAGGGAGAGTCAAGACCCCCAGATCCCATGGGTACTGAGACATAGCTGCCTTGTCCACCGGTCTGCATTTCTATTGGAAGAAGCTGCTGAGATTCTCCTTTCTTGTGCACAATCCATGTGTGTGTCCTGCCTGCCCCTCCCGCCTTTGCTCTGGTCAAGAAATGACCACTAAGTGGCAATGTTTTTTTTAAAATATTGGGCCAAAACCACTAGTGTAACTGTTGGGTCACTGGTTTGCTCTGGTGGCACAGGGGGTAGCACCAAATCCACCCATAGTGCTCCTGGGAAACAAGTTCCCTGCCTCTTTACTAACCCAGGCAAGCTCGTAGCTTGCTCCAGGAGGTCGGCATGCTCCAGGAGACCAGAAATTGGGTTTTTAATTATATTCTGGCCTGTTTTTCTGAGGTAATATGGGCTTCAGCTGAAGTGAGGGAGATGAAGGCTGGATGTTAGGAAAAGCTTTCCAGCAGGGTGGAGAGACACACTGCTGCAGGTTGGGTGGGGAAAGGGTTTCCTCAACTCCACTGGGAGTTTTCAAGATTGAGTCAGAGCCACAGCAACAGGGAAGGACCTAAGCAGGACCTAAGGACCATCATGGGGGTGGGCAGAGAGACCAACACCCTCCCAGCTTGGTTTTCAGTGACTCAGTGGGTCTGTTTGACCTGAGCAGGACTAGCAGTCTGCATGGGATGGCTTAAAGGAGACCATCCCATGGTACAAGAGGGATGCTGGCTTGGCCAACAGGTAGTGCCCCTCCTGGGAAGCTCTGGGAAAAGGCTGTTGCAATCTCACACCTTGTGCTAGCACCTCCCTTGCTTGCAAGTCAACACTTGACCCTGGGGAAGCTTGATGAGCACTGCAGCGTGTAGTCTGATGGGAGGATGCCAACCACCCACCCCATCCCACCACCAGCTGGCCACATCAAGGGCAGGATCCACAACCGAGACAGCACCGAGGCTGAGAGGAGGATGTCTGAAAGCCAGAGGTACGTGGATAGCTGGGGAAGAATCATAGAATGGTTTGGGTTGGAAGGGACCTTGAAGATCATCCAGTGCTATCCCCCTGCCCTGGGCAGGGACACCTCCCACTAGACCAGGTTGCTCAAAGCCCCGTCCAGCCTGGCCTTGAACATTTCCAGTTGAAACTGGAAGAAGCAATTGCCATGTTCATATCAGCTGCCAGGGAGTGCAGGGAAAGAGGGGGAAGGTGGAAGAGGGAGCCCCATGGCTGTGTGGCACTGACCACACCATGCAATAAAGTGGCTGTGTCACCACAGTTTCCAGTGGTTGCCAGGTAAATCTCCATCTTTGAAGGCCCTCTACTACCTGCCAGCACATCCTGCTCCTGCCTTTGCATCCCACCTCCTTTCCCCATGGCCTCACATGAAGCTTGAACCATGGGATGAACGTCCAGGCACTGGGGAGAGAGGGAGACCACCCAGGTTCCAACACCACGCCTTCCCCCAGGCTGCCAATGCCTCTACCCACATTCATGTCCCAGGGCAAATTCCCCTTTTCCCATCTTCAAACCTGGCTGAAAATCAGTGGAGATTTCCCTGGACACACTCTCTAAAGCAACGCTTTGTCCTTGCCTGCAAACATTCCCCCATTTCTTTGCTGTTGAAATCCAATCCTTTGGTCTGAATGGAAACAAGGACGAATTTCCGACGACTGACCCTCCCCGTGTGTTTCCAGAAAGGCATCTGATTTCAGCGCCTGCAGCAGCTGAGCCCTTCCTTTGGTGGTGCTGCTGCTGCAGCCTGCACCCAGTAAGGGCTAAACCCGGCTTTCCATTGTCACATTTGGAAATCATCCCTAAAAATCATAGAATGGTTTAGGTTGGAAGGGACCTTAAAAATCATCCAGTTCCAACCCCCCTGCCACGGGCAGGGACACCCCCCACTAGACCAGGTTGCTTAAAGACCCATCCAACCTGGCCAAATAAGCTGGAAGGTGCCTGCATGATGCTCAGGTGTCACCACAAGGTGGGTGATATCTGGCCAAGCTTTCAGGAGGAAACTCCCTTCCATCAGTTCCTACTCCCCATTTCCCCATGGAGCCCCTCTCTCCAGCTCTCCTCCTGAGCACCCAACACTCCTCGTCTAATCCACAAGTTACTGACTGGCTGTGCCCAACATGAGCCACTTTGGGGACAGATTTTTTTAGCAAGTCCTGTAGCAGTAGGACAAGAGGGAACGGTTATAAACTGAAAGAAGGGAGATTGAGATGAGATGTGGGGAAGAAATTCTTTGCTGTGAGGGTGGTGAGAGCCTGGCCTAGGTTGCCCAGAGAAGCTGTGGCTGCCCCATCCCTGGAGGGGTTCAAGGCCAGGTTGGAGGGGGCTTGGAGCAAGCTGGTGTGGTGGGAGGTGTCCCTGCACAGGGCAGGGGTTGGCACTGGATGGTCTTTAAGGTCCCTTCCCACCCAAACCATTCTATGAGTCTATGGGGTCTCTCATGTGCTTTCCTGGGATGTAGAGGACACCCAAAGAGGAGCACTGGAGAAGGGAACAACCTCCTATCTGGAATGACATACCTTGTTTCCGATGGTCATCCTTTGATGGACGCGTCTTGCCAAGCTTCATGGCTGAAAAAACTCCTTTCCCGGCTCTGGAAGAGGAGAGGAAGAAAAAAAAAACCACAAATACTAATTACTACATTTTAATACTGTTTTCTGGGACTTGGGGGTGAGAAGAGGAGGAGCCTTTCACAGCTGAAAAGCAAGAGAGGAAACACCAGCGGAAAGACCAAGCATAGGCTGCTGCAAACAGGGCAGAGTCAAGGTCGCAGCTAAAAGCACTGCCTTTTAGTCTTGTGTCTCGTTTCCTTTGTCTCGGGGGATGCCTCAACTTGGGAGAAAACACAACCAACTCTTCCCCCTGACTCATGGGTCCCATCTCTTCTGCTGGCCCTTGCCGTGCACAGATGTCTCATCCCTCCTGACCTGTTCCTGTAGTTGCTCCCCAGTCACCTAAAACCATTTACTAAAAATTAAAACATCCGACCGCCTCCCCCACCACCTTGCTGTGAAAAAACGATAACCTCTTCACCTAGATCAGCAGAAAATGTGAAAATCCTAAGTTTTTTCAAGCAGCCCACTGCAGCAATGCGATTTTTCCTCTTCCAGCGCGGCAACCACCAGTACCAGGTCGGTCTTAGCTCCCCATCTGCAACTTAGGCTGGGGTCAAGTCCTCTCAGGGCAGTTTGGGCTGGATCGGTTGATAAAATAGTGGTTTGAGAATGGCTTGCCAGTTGCTTTCTAAAAATATCCATCAATTCAAGGTAGTTTTGAGCAGTAAATCTTCTAGCTCCAAGTGCTTCAGCAGGGCTAGGACCATCACTACAGCTCAGAAATCAGCCCACCCAACCACAAGAGCATGGACAGTCTGGATTCCTGTGTTTGTTATTTTCACGTACAGCAAATACACACAAGTACAGCCTTTGGTAAATGAGAGGATTTCTGCCCCACAGTCGGGAGTGCTCTCAAATGCATATCCTGCAAATGGGCAGAGGTTGTTAAGGACAGTAAGGCCTTGCAGATATTTTCAGGAGGCCATTCCCTCTTATTTGGAGGTAAGTCCACATTGCTGTTGCAAAGAGGAGAGAGGTTCTGAGTCATCCTGGTGAAAATTATGGAGTCTGGATGTAACACAGAGTTTTAGCCTGAAGACTCAGCCAAAACCCTCCGTAGGAAAAAACTTCCATAGTATCTGCAGAACTGACACCAGCAAGAAGCACAAGTTAGACCATGCGATAACCCTGTTCTAGTGTTAAAGAGCTGTAGAGAGACTTGAAGGCAATGGCCTGTGACTGTCCTGAAAGCAGAAGGTGGTAAAGCTGAAGGGGACTTTTTTTTACTGGAAAATTCCAATTATCTGTAAGCATTGCTCTTTGCAGAAACCTTGCAGGCTTGAAGGACATGTTCTTGGGCCAGCTTGGAAGCGCCAGGGAACCGCACCTCCAGCCTGGACTGCACCTTCACACCTGGACCTCAACTCCAAGCCTGGTCCCTACCTCCAGCATGGACCTCAACTTCATGCCTGGACCCTGCTTCCAGCATGGGCCTCAGCTCCAAGCCTGGACCACACCTCCAAGCCTGGACTTCACCTTCACACCTGGACCACACCTCCAAGCCTGAACCTCACCTCCAAGCTGCCTGCCAGGGCAGGGGATCCGGGGCTCAGCACCAGCCCTGGACGCAGCAGGATTGGGATGTGCTGCCCATGAGCCCAGTGACAACATCAAAACTGCAGGATCCCCCAGTCTCAGCTTTGATCACCTCTGGCCGGGGCCAAAGGATGAAGTTGCACCTTTGGATTTTTTTGCACACCAGAGAAATTCTGGCATTGCAGCCAGCCCGATGCTTTTGTTGTCTTAAATAACAAGTGGAAGTTTATGGGCTGCTCATGGAGCCAGAGCAAATGAGAAGAAAATTAAAGAGAATAGGAGGATAATGTATTCACCAAGGGAGGGGGAAATTCGATCAGGGCAGAAGGCCAGCATAAGATACAGGAATTTATTTACAGCCGAGGTTTAATTGGGACTAAAGCAATGCTCGGGCCTCAAGGCAGTCTCTGGGAGCTGTGATTAATTCATGGGATCCTCAGTGAAAGGGCAGTTTCTCAATGGACAGAAGGAAGAAAGATGAGGGCTGTGTTTCCGTACCTGCAGTCCTGCCAGGGAACATTTGCCTTGAGGTGCTATGGGAGGAAGTAACACTTTTAAGCTATTTGCAAACTCTTTTTTTTTTCATGAGCAAATGTTGTAATAACAGCTCAGACTGTGAAACTCTGCTCTGAGACCACTCTCCACCGCTGAGTGTGCGAAATCCAGCTGACTCACAGCCCCTCCAGAAGACAGCACACCTCCAGGGACTGTTACATTACATTCCCTTCTTTCCAATTAATTCATTTAAAATGTAGGAAAAAAAAGCCCCACCAGCCCCAGAGTTGGCAGGTGGGCAATTGGCTTGTAGATGGTTAGCAATAAAATCACTGTATCTGTGCTGGGAGTTTCTGAGGTTCCTTGGGAAGTAAATCAAAGCAGGAGAGCAACTGGTGATGGAGCCAGTAGGACTCTCCAGGGAAGACACCGGGAGGCTCTTTGGGGACACTAGAGGACACTTTGGGTCCTCTACCAGGACCCAAAATAACAAGGTCCTCACATGGGCAGTGAGGACACGGTGACTCCTGGGTAGCACAGCATCTGATGTCCCAATCAATAAAAACATGAAGCTGGTTTTGGGCCAAGACTGGGATTAAGCACCTGGTCCAAGGAACATGCACCAAGACCTGTCCTAGAAGCACCAGCCTAACCCAGCTCCTTCCAGGGGGATGCACTTGGGAGCTGGTGTCACCCCCATCCCCATCTCCTCCTGGTGTGATGACTTCTCGCTGCCAGCTGAGCCTCAGAGAAGGCGCTGGCGACATCCCTGGCATGGAGAGGCTGGCAGGAGCTTCTCGTGTGTCCCCAAAGGCAGATTTACTGCAGAAAAGGTCCCAGAAATGGGAAACAGCCCCACAGCCTCTACCACTTCCATGAGATGAGCCTCAGCCGGAGCTGGTTCAGAAAGCAGAGTCCAGAGGGCACAAGGTCCCTCAGTGACATAAAACTTGAGGGGCTGTCCCCATGCCCACACCCCGGCCACACCTCCCTGCTGCTCTTCCCAGCCCCAGTTACCACATCTGGTACTGCCTCCTTCCTTCACCACTGCCCTTACTGGTATTATTGCAGTGAACTGGAGTCCCAGGGAGATAAATATCCAGGGAACAATGGAGTTTGGAGGTCACTGAGAAAAGGAAAAAAGGAGGAAAAAAAAAGAAGGGGAAAAAAAAAAAGTGGGGAAAAAAAAAAGTAGGGAAAAAAAGTAGGGAAAAAAAAAGTAGGGAAAAAAAAAAGTAGGGAAAAAAAAAGTAGGGAAAAAAAAAGTAGGGAAAAAAAAAGTAGGGAAAAAAAAAGTAGGGAAAAAAAAAGTAGGGAAAAAAAAAAGTAGGAAAAAAAAAGAAGGGAAAAAAAAGAAGGGAAAAAAAAGAAGGGAAAAAAAAGAAGGGAAAAAAAAGAAGGGAAAAAAAAGAAGGGGAAAAAAGAAGGGGAAAAAAGAAGGGGAAAAAAAAGAAGGGGAAAAAAAAGAAGGGGGAAAAAAAAGAAGGGGGAAAAAAAAGAAGGGGGAAAAAAAAGAAGGGGGAAAAAAAAGAAGGGGGAAAAAAAAGAAGGGGGAAAAAAAAGAAGGGGGAAAAAAAAGAAGGGGGAAAAAAAAAGAAGGGGGAAAAAAAAGAAGGGGGAAAAAAAAAGAAGGGGGAAAAAAAAAGAAGGGGGAAAAAAAAAGAAGGGGGAAAAAAAGGGAAAAAAAGGAAGGAAAGTGGATTTTGGTGTGTCTTAGTTTCAGCATACTTGATATGTGCTGAGGAGAAGGGAAGAAGCAAGAGAAGGATGCGGAAGGAGCCAACCCAGATGCTTCAGAGGCAGATGCCAGTGGCTCACCCTCGACCCCTAGCCCCTTCCCAAGCCCCATCTGTCACCTTTTCCAAGCCAGAAGAGGACTGACACATCCCATACACCCCCCCCTTCCCTTCCCATCCCTCAGGGGTACTACCTTCACCCGCTGGCCATCCAGGACTTGGTATCCCCAAGGAGGAGATGCTGGAAGAGCAGCTGAGACAGGAGAGTGGCCAGTGGCACGTCTAGTGTGGGGTGGCCATCCTGGTGCCCCACGTGCAGGTGGGGACCGAGTAGGGATGGGGACACCAGCCAAGCTCCTCTCCGGGCACAGCAAGGTCTTTGCAGTGTTAAACAAAGGTAGTGCCAACCCTTCTGCTGCTCCTGCCGGGCATCCGACGGCACAGATGGGAAGCCGGCGCTGGTGGAGAGCTGACACCGTCCCCAGATGAATATTACATGAGGACCCGTGAACCTGAGATGCCGACACAGGCTGGGCGGTGGCACCAAGAGCCCCCCCACTTTGCCTAAGCCTGGGTTTAGCCTGGTTTCCCAAAGAACTGAGACACCGGAGAGGATGCTGCTGCCCCCTCCCCTCCAAACATTGCAACCCAGATGGGCAGCAGGGTCAAGACTTGGGGTCTTGTAAGTTTGAGGGTGAAGAACTGAACACCTACACTCTGTTCCCAAGTAGGGACAAGCCTCCAAGCAAGCTTCAACCTCTATTAGACACCAGAGTATCCACCCAGCCTCCCACAGTGCTCCCCCCTTGGATTTTCCAGTGTCTAATATGGGGTTGAGCAGATGAATGGTTGATGGTGGAGCACAAATCCTCCCAGAAGCACTTGGGTTTGTCCTTTAGAGTTTCTCCCGAGTGGCTCTCCAGGAGGGGAGCATGGAGGGAAAGGCAGTTTTTGAAGCACAGGCAGGGCAGCGGAAGCAGTCTCTCCCTGACCAGCTTCTAGTTAAAGATAAGGTTGCAGATTACCGGTTAATTATTCATGGCCAAAAAGGACATTTTAATCATTGCTTTTTACTGGGGACTTGGGAGCAGGGAACAGAGTTTCCATGGCTCGTTTCTTTGCAGGAATTATGCCCGTCAGGGGGGGTGCTGCCTCCATCGCTCTCGAGCTAACAAGACTGCCAGTTCTCCCACCTGCACTGAGGACAGACCCCACTGCCAGCCCCATAGAGTCACCCCCTCAAGCCCAGGGAAGACCCCCAATCCTCAGATCCAGCCTGCCTCTTCCCAGCACAGCCAAACTGGGGAGGGGAGCCAGCAAGGACCAGGCTGTTTGGTGCAAGGAGATCTCTTCCCACTTTTTCTTGAGTCTGCCCCCTCCTTGCTGACTGCTTGAAGGCATTTCTCTCCTTTCCCCACCTCATCTCCACCTCCTTGCTTTACACTGCTCATCAGGAGGGTCCATCAGTAAGATACTGCCATAAACTGGTCCTTCAGATGCAGCTGGGGATAAATATGAGCCAGAAGAGGCCTCCCTGATTGGGAAGTGCCCTGCGGTGGCTGCAGGGATCATCCCCTGGAGAGCAGGAGATGAGCCTGTGCTTGCAAGAGACTCAAGCTTAAATTTCAGCAGATCTGCTTAGCCAGAGAGCTGGGACACTCTGGTCTGGTACCAGTGCAAGCAGCTGGGGATAAAAGGAAGGCAGGACCTGAAGAAACTTGTCTGCACGGATGGCCCATGGGCACAAGCGCTGTGAAGCTGGTGCTAAGTCCCATTTGCCCAGCCCTGTGCTGATGACCTGTGTCCAGACCCTCTCCTGCCCTGAGCCCTGGCCAGGCTGTCCAGGGACCACTCCAAACCTGTCTTTTACATTTGGCTTTTGCTGTAGATAAATATTCCCTGCAGGGTCTGAGACCTCAGGCCACCCATCCAAGAGACCTAAGCTCCTCCAGAGCTGACAAACTTAGAGAAAGGGGGAGGACACCATGTGCGGGATCAGCCAGAACATGAGCGAGGAAGGAAAGCTGGAAGTGAGAAGCAGGAGAAGGAGCAAGGAGATCAAACCTACTTGTGCTCCTTCATCTTCTCTTTGCCTTTGCTGGAGCCGGTGGCCGCACATCAAGGGAAAAAAAGGCAAATAAGCTTCAGTGTGCTTCAAACCAGACCATAACACCAGAAGAGGCTTCTCTTCCCTTGGAGCTTCCCTGCTCCTCAGGAGAGCTCCAAGCATCCCATCCCCAGGCTGTGGGCATGGGCAACCTTCCTCAACAGGGCTGACCCCAAACACCCCTGTCCTGCCCGCATCTGTAATTTAGGTGGATAACATCTCTGCATGACCCTCTGCTAGGCTAGAGGAGCTTAGGGGAACCACAGGTCCCTGCGTGAGGAGCTGGAGGTGATGAGCATTCACTGGATGTGTGCATGGGGCCAGCAAAATAAGTACAGCTGTGTGTGCACAGACCAGGGATGCTGCCGGGACAGGAGACAAGGCTGCTTCTCGGTCCTCCTTACCCTCCCACAAAGCTGGATTCATGTCCTGCTTCCAGAGAGGGCTCAGCTGGAGGAGATGGGCTGGATCAGGGGGTCCTCATCCCTGCCCAGGCTGACTCTGCCTCCTCCTGCCCTGACACTATGCAGGAAACACCGACTCCTCACCTCCCTGTTTGGCTGTGCAAACTTCTCCATCCCTGCTTTCTGGCTTTTCAAATCTGTTTTCCCTCTCTGGTGGCTCCCACACTTCTCTATTTGGGTCCTGCCTCCTTGTTTTCCTCCCCAGTCACTCTTTCTTCCCTGGCTAATTTCCCTCATTGTGCATCAGCAAAGTGGGGAGGAGAAAGCAATTAACCAGCTCTAGAGAGTAATTAGGAGGGCTGGTTATTAATTACAGCTCGTTACTCCACTTCAGCCCATGGCCATATGTCTGTGCTGGGGACACGGGGCCGGAGCGTGGCCTCAGAGCCTGAAGCTCCAGCTCCCTCTGTGCTGAGCTGCTGGGAAACCACCCAGAAAAAACCCAACGTTTTTGTGTGATGTGTTACTGGATGGGATTTTAGAGAGGTGAAGTCCAGAAGACCAGCTCCAGTGGGTGGGACCCTGCACTGGGTGGGAGTGTGGGAAAAGCAGGGTCCTCCCATCTAGCCCAGCATGGGCAGGGACCAGCTTGGAGTGAGCCTGGGCTGGAAAACAGCCAAGGAAACCCATCCAGAAGCTGCTTTCTGAAGCGAGCAGCCCTGCTCTCTCCCCGCACAGACACTTGCTCTCCAAGCAAACCAGCAGAAATCCTTTCCTCACCAGCTGAGCTCCTCACGGGAGCTAGCAAACACCAACGCCAGCAGCTCAGCGGGTTCATCTGCATTGTAAAAGCTGCTCTGGTGCCCCTGCCCAGTGCCAGAAGAGGATTTAAATCACTCCGTGCTTTCTCCTGCATCTGGTGGATGTGGTCCCAGCTCCCTGCAAATCACCACCTCACCCCGAGCACAGCTGGTTTGGCTGGATCTGAACACAGAAGCCCTTAACATCCTTGTAGGGACCAGCACCTGCATCTCCCCGAGCGACACACTGCTGCGGGGTGATGCCGGGATGGGGACCAGCATCCTCGGGTGGATGCCTGAGCCTGCATCCCTTCCCTGTTCGTTTCCCTGCTGTCAATGTGGCGTGGATGAGGGATGCAAGGACATAGACATAGCTGTGGCTGCCCTCGTGCTCTGAGTGTCCCCCTCCTCCTGCATCTCCCTGCTCTCCCGGCTCCTGGATGCAGCAATGCATGGTCCTGGGCACTCAGATCATTATCGCCTGGATGAATGAGGTGATTGCACTACATGAGATGCCCAGAGGTCCCTCTCCAAGGGTCTGGTGGAGCAGCTAACACCACATTACTCTTTATCCCTCCCCTCCTTGTCCCTTCCATGCCAGCCCCCACTGCAAAAGTTGCCTCTGTGACTCCAGACAGCCACGGTTTGGGCTTTGGGGGCCTGAAAAGGGCACAGATTTCCCATTAGTGGCACCACTGGAGAACTCTCATTTTATGCCTTCAAGCAACTTGGTCTTGAACACTCTTTCTGGCACAGAGGACCTTATGGTCCTGCCCTGCAGCTGTTTCGGGGGGAGGCCGTAGCACTGCTGCCAAGGGATGGAAGCTGGAGCTGGAGAGCGAGCCCGGACACAGGCAGGGATGGAGGGAATCAGGGTACCTGAATGGCAGCACGAGGTGTCTTTTCTCTTTCCCCTTAGCCTTAGCTCTGCAATCACAAAGAGCAGTTCGTTCAGGTGTGATTCATCCTGCTGCGGTGATGAAGACCCCTGCCCGCCTTCTCCCCTCCAAAACCCCCTCAGCAGCATGCACCAGTCAACCAAAGCCAATTCCCAAGCATCCCAGGGGGAGAGTGTGTTGCAACGGGGCTTCCTAACCCACTGGCATCCGGGGAACCAGGTACAGAGATAGCAACAGGACTGGTGGTGGCTGGAATGAGCAGGGAGAAGAGAGAGTGTATGAACAAACAAGAGAACAACCAACAGAAAAAGAGTGTTGCTTCAGGATGGAGGGACAGATGGTATCATGGTAGGATGGATGGGAAGATGGATGGATGGATGGATGGATGGATGGATGGATGGATGGAAGGAAGGAAGGATGGATGGATGGATGGTGAGAATTGCAGTGATGGATGGAAAGAAATGCAATGAGATGGATGGATAGGATTGTACTGAGATGGACTGATGGACAGATGGACATATTGGTGAGAACTGCATTGGGATGAATGGATGGGTGGGTGGATGGATGGATGGGCAGACAGGCAAATATTATCCTCAAAGCCTCTGAGTAGAAGGAACTGTGTCCTTGCTGGGCATAGGAGAGAACAAACCAAACACAAAGAAGCCCTTTGGGGAGGAGGGAATGGGGTGAATACAAGAAAGCTCTGCCCCCCATTAAGAAGAGGGCAGGAAGCTGTTAGGACCTTTCCCTGGGTCCAAATGCCATGCAGGGATCAGTACACCACTACGCATGTCACATGCACGCACACAGCATGCCCAAAGGGCTTGAGCAAAATGGGGGTTCCATGCCCAGTACCTGGGATCTTCAGGGTCTTCGCTGTTTGGAAGAGACGCAACCAGGAGGATGAACGTGAGGAAGAAACAAACCCATCCAAACAGACATAACCCCCCCATGGCCCATGGGAGCTGGCCAGGACAGGGGCTGCGGCTAATGGCTGCCACCACCCCTGTGAAGGATCATCCTGCGCTGATGCTGGGAAGATTCATTCAATGCACACCAGAGGGCAAGGTCTCACCCTGGCCCTGGCCGGCACTATGTGGCGACGTACTGAGGAGACATTGTCCCACAGCTCTTTGCCACCACCCAGGTCCTGCTTGCCAGTGGCGCACCAGCTCCCTTCTGCAGGTTTCTTCTGCATCCTCTCCACCTCCCCCCAGACATTGAGCAGCAGCAATGAAAAACAGACTTACAGGGATGGGTTGGGGCTGGGACCATTGTCCTAGACTCACCCATGCCAGACAAATTTATTTATACAGATGTTTTCTTATTCATGGTGCTTTTGGGAGACCACCAGCGCTACAGACAGGGTGACCATCGTCATATTATGTGGGATTTGGCTGTAGAGGGACCACAGGACCTGCCTCTCCTTTTTAATGTGGTGTGCAGAAGTTCTGCAGGTGGGGCTGGGTCCCACAGAAAGTTCCCGGAGCACAGGGCTCATGCTACCAAACAGCTCTTCCTCCCATGTGCTACTCTCCAGCTCTTCCTCCCTTGCAGGCTTCAACCCCAGCTTCAGAGCACTGGTGTGTGCTGTCCTGCACTTGCTGAGGTGCAGTGTTGTGATGCTGGTGCATGAAGCATTGGCTTCATCACATACTCTGCTCTCCTGGCTCAAGATTTCAAAATTAATTTGAATTAAGGATGATTTGGAGCTTAAACCAGATTGGTCTGTATTCCAGATCTTTGGTGTATTTATGCCTGGACAGTCACATATTCATGGGATGTGGGGTGACCGGGATGGGCTGGGATGAGAGCAACCACCCCCCGCAGAAAACGCCAAGATCCCACCAGTCATGACATTTTGGTACCTTGCTACTGACTTGTATCCATCGTTAAACTTAATCCTGAGTGAGGCACCAAAGGGAAAGAGAGAAAAAAAAAAACAGGGTCAGGCTTCTTGAAGCATCCCACCAGCAGCGAGGGAACCTGGTGAGTGCCAGGACATCCCTTCCCAGGAGGGGTGGTGGTGTGTCCAAGCCACAGTTCCCCACCACTGGGTGCTCCAAGGCAGCTGATGGGGCGGTAATTTCAGCTGTGTGCACCCAGCCTGGGGTTCTCAGCTCACACTGTCCCCAGCTGGTGACAGGAGCTGCACTTCTGGCACGGGGCACAAGAGCCATCACCACCCTGGGACAGCCAGCACCATCCATTGCTGTTGCTAGATGGGGAAGATCTACACTGGAACAGTTTGGGGTCAATCTAGGTCCTAACGGCTTCCAGGAAATATCTCAGGCTCTTGGAGGCTCTGCCTTAGGACTCACCGCAGCACTCAGCTTTGAACACCTTTTCCTAGCCCTTTTATTGCTTTTCAGGGTCCTCAGCATGCATTTTTTCCCACAAATTTAATGGCACATTGGAAAGGTTGCAAAAAGGATGGGGGAAACCTGACAGGGGAGATCTCTTTGGGAAATCATTTAACTTTTCTTTGCTCAAGATGGAAAAGACTTTGGACTTGCCTGGTTATGCTGATGGAGGCAATGGTCCGGTATGTGACATCCCTAAGATGTGTGCCCAAATGCCACACTTGAATTAGCAATTTTGAACCTTCCTTATCTACTTGGATGGGGAGGTTGTGAACTGCCCACAGCAGTCTTCCACAAGAGCCAAGGATGGAGACGGACACGTCTAAAGACTGAGTCAGATCCTATGTGGGCAAACAACCCTTGGGAGATTCCTCCTTCCTTTGACTATAGGGGCAACCTGGGAAGATCGGGATGATGGCAAGAGCCTTGCTGAGCTTCCTAGGGCCATGCAGGATGGTGCTGGGATGCACCTCACTGCACTACCTCATTTCTACCTCTCCATAGACACAGCAGCTCTGGAAAGCCTCCATGAGAAGCAATAGTGCCAAGCAAATGTGTTTGCACCATTGACCAGCCCAGGATGACCATCAAAGTGCCCAGGCCTGACAGAAGAAGGGAGTCCTCCCTCTCCCACCGTCCTGCTATGGATATTTTCATCACCAAGTTCAACTCCAGTGCTTGGCAATGACCCCAGCTTTGGAGCAAGTGATCCAGGGGCTAATTAGTGGCAGGCAGAGGGTTGAACCCAGTCAGACGTACCTTGGATCCATTGGGCACGCACAAGAAAAGACACCATCAATAATTCACCGTGACCAGATTGCTTTTGGCTGCAGAGCTCTGTCCTGCCCATGAATATTTCAAGGTCAACAGCTATCAGGTGGTGCTTCCTGGGGTCTCAGTTTCAGGGTGGTCAGGAGCCATGACATGCATGGCCTTATCCCACCCAAATTTTGGCAGGCTGGTGGGGTCTCTGCTCTCTCTGAACCACTCCTGGAAGTGCTCATCTCTCTTTCTGGCCACAGAGCAAATCTAAGGGTACGTCTATATTGGTAAATAAATGGACTGAGGTTCATTCTTTGATCATGACACAGCTTGTGTCTGTACAGGTAAAGTCCCTTCTCTCCACAGACTGTTGGAGGTGGTCCCTGGTCTATTATATCATAGTCCCTGTGACATCCCAGACCTACACTGAGCCAAAGCCATGCCAGGGACCATCCTAACGACCTGGCAGATGGGAAGGTGCCGTCCGCAGTGCCCTGGTTTGCTTCATCATATGGATGCTGTGTAGGGTCAGCAGGTTCCTAGCCCATGAACCCTGGTGAAACACATAAGTCTTGACTTAACAGATCTGAGCCTCCAAGTTTTGAGTTTTTAAGCCTGGAAGTTGTCTCTGGAGAGCAAGACTTTGAACGTGCCTCAGCACTGCAGAGGCTGGCTTTCAGGGCCACCATCTGAGCAGGGCTGGTGTGGGTATTTACCTAATGTGCTGCTCTTCTTCTGCATCGTCTCCAAGGCTGGGGCATTTACAGAGAGAGAGGAAAAAAAAAACCCACAGTGATATGAAGATGGAGAGCTCTTCCATTGCGTTAGCATTTTGAAGTACGGGAAGAACTTCAGAACATACCATCACAGCAAACCACTCCATGCATGAGAACCCACAACCACCCAACACTGGCTGGATCCATCCAAGCTTAACTCAATTCATGCCACTCCTAGCTGCACCTGAAGGGTCCATGCATGACCCAGACTGGTTTTCTGTGGCTATTTGGTCAGCTAAGCTTCAGGGAACTGGTCCCCTCCACCCTGACCTCCTTCTTCCCCTCCTCCCTTCTGCTTGGGGTGAATTTGCTCAAAGAGAAAAGCTGCTTTGGCTGGAAAAAAACCTGTGTTGGGTCAGTGCTGTGTCTGCTGGAAGGAGGTAAGATGAATTACCAGCTGTTTTTTCCCTTGGAAAATCCTGCCCTCGCCCCATCCTGGCTGATTGCAGCGCTGTGTGTGAGCAGTGGGCATCAAGCCAGGCTTTAGCTATCCCAAAGCCCACCAGCTCCCCCCCCCCCCCCCCCCCCCCAGCGGGGACACGAGGCCAACATAATACAAACAAACATCACAGCTTGCAAACTCAGGCCCCATCCTGCCAACAACCTGCACGGCACCCTCGGGGGGGATTCAACACCTCTATTAGGCTGCAAGCAAAAGGCTGAGAAGAGCTTGGCAAGCCCAGCGCTATTTATACATTCCTTCTTGCTGCTGCTGCTGCTTTTCCCATTTCAAGGTCTGTTTGTTTCCCCCCTCCCTTCTGCATCCCCTCAGGAAAGGGAATCAGCTGAATAACAAAATAATGTCCCTAATGAGCCAGGGGAGGAGGTAAACAGCTTTGTGAGGGAGACAACACTGACAGAAAGCCTGTGGAAATTCAGGGAGATCTTTCCACTGCCTTCATTCGGATTCAAAGCCCCCCCAGGGGGATGCAGAGGCTGGAAACAGACTGTGGAGACACACAGAATTACAGGCAAAGGGGCTGCCAAGAAGATTTCAACTCCAACGTCTTCCCCAAGGGGAATCAGGTCACCCCAAACCCTTCCTCAGATGTGCATCCAGCTTGTACTTAAGCATCTCCAGGGATGAGAGATGAACCCCCTCCCAGTCAGACCTGAGGTTCCTCTCTCCTTATCCCTACAGCATGTCTCACTGCCGCCTTGCAGAAATCTGATTTTTGGCTGTTCTGTGCCAAAACAATGAGCAGCTCACCCTGAACCCGACCCAACCCTTGAAGGTAAAGTGGGAGAGTGACTTGGCTTTGAACTTGGCTTCCTTGGTTTGGCCAGGTCCAAAGGTTGGTGTGGCACAGAGCAGTGGTACCCACGGGAAGCTGAAGACATTGCCCCATCTAACGCATGGCCTGACGGCTCCTACTCTGCGCTTGGCCCGAGTGGCTTTTGGGGGACTCCCAGGCATCCAGCAGCCTTGTCAGCACACCACAACTGTCCCTTCATCTCCAGGCACCCAGACATCCCAGATCCATCCACAGCAGGAACAGACATGCTTCTGGAGAGTCCTGCTCACTGGACATGTTCTACAGCCATGTACCTCTACGCTATGGAAATTAAAAGTTCAAAGGAACGCTCCCTGCCTTTGAAGCCAAACCCATGTTGATGTTTCCCATACAAAGAAAGGGTTTGGATGGGCAACTCCTGATCTGCCCTTTGGGACTGGCCCGTGGCTGCTGTACCTCCTGACTCTGCCTGGGGATGGCTCGGGTCACGGTGCTAGGTAGCCCAAACCTTCCCAGAAACTGTCCTAATGATTTATCAATGTTATGGGCACTTCAGGTGCTTGGCCTGGCACTGTCTAATTAATGACACTTGCCAGAGGTGTTTACCAGTACAGAGGTGGCCACAAATTCCCACGATGGTGGGAAGCTTGCTCTCTACAAGCTTTGCTCTCTACAACCACTTGAAAGGAGGTTGTAGAGAGGTGGGGGTCGGTCTCTTCTCCCAAGGAACAGGTGATGAGACAAGAGAAAAGGATCTCAAGTTGTGCCAGGGGAGGTTTAGGACGGATATTAGGAGAAATTTCTTCACTGAAAAGGTTATCAAGCCTTGGAAGAGGCTGCCCAGGGCAGCGGTGGAGTCACCGTCCCTGGAGGGATTTAAAAGCCGGGCAGACGTGGTGCTGAGGGACATGGGTCAGTGGTGAGTTTGTCAGTGTTGGGTTGATGGTTGGACTCAATTATCTGAAAGGTCTCTTCCAACCTGGGCAATTCTATGATTCTATAAGCTTGAGGCACTCAGTGACAGGCTGCATGGAGAGGTACTAAAAGAAACAAGCTCCCTAGAAGAGCTGTGTGTAGGACCAACCACCCTCATGTACTTTCTGCCATCACTGGACCCACATGAGTTGAGGAGACCCCCCCCCCAGAATGCTCCTTCCTTTGGCTGAGCTGCTCTCAGAGATATTGGATTGGTCCCTGGGTTTTACCTGAACTTCTCATTTTTGCAGCTCCTCCCCAGACTCTTCCTGGCACATGGTGGGGGACAACTGACAGCACCGCACTGCAAGAAAAGCCACTGCAAACAGGAATCAGATCCTCATGCACACCAACTGGAGCTCTTCCCCATGCACTGGACACAGCTGATCTCTGGGTCTGGGGAAAGCTGTCCCTGATGTGTGGTGGGACCTGGAGAAGGAAGGGGACCTCCAAGGCGAGGCATTTCCCCAGCTGCAGTCTCACCCCAAGGCCCTTTCTCCATCCCACCACCCCTCCTGAGCATCCTTTCCAAAGATGCTTTTCCAGCTGCTCCATCACTTCTCCCCACCAGCTCTCCTGCAGCCAAGAGATGGGAATCCAGGGTCAATGCCTGTGAGACATCCCCGGGGACACAGCAGGAGCAACACAGCACTGCAAACCCCACTGCCACCAGCACCAGTGGGTGCTGACCGGCTCCCTACCTCGTGTTGAGGGATCCCTGGCTAAGGGTATCCCCCTCTCCCAGAAGTTCATCTTCACTGTGGTAATACATCTCGTCCTCTTCCATCCTGCTGTGGGGGTGTGACATGGAAAACATCAGCCCTTTCCCTCCTGGGGAATCATAACAGTAGGTGGTGGTGACATTAATGACCATGGGCCGTGGGGCTGGCAGAGGTGAGGGCAGGGCAGCAAGACACAGCCAAGCCTGCGCTCAAAATGACCTGCTGTGGGACATGACTCCAGACTAGAGGGGGGGGGAAGCTCCCTGGGACGAAAGCAGCAGGTAAAAACAGTTTTGGTACAAATGCCCACAAGGAAACATAAGTTTGGGATGGTGGGACCAGCATCCCTTGCTTTTTTTGGCATGTCTGCCAAGGGATGCTCCTCCCGCTCCTCCTTTAAAGCAGTTGTGTGCTACACTCCCTACAGCGCAGAGCTGCCCACCCTGCTCCTGTGAGCTGGGGCTGGCAAGCAAGGGGAAGGGGCTACAATGGTTCTCTGGGCAGCGCTGGTCCCGATGGCCTCGCTCAGTGGAAGCCCTGTGCACAAAGCGATTTTTTTTTTTTTTTTTTTTGAGGAGAAACCGAAGCCAAATATGAAGGGACTTTCACCAAACTGCGACCACTGGGAACCGCTCTCCCACCTGCTGAGAGCTGCTGACCTGCGGGGGAAGCGCAGAGCAAGGATGGGTGCCAGGGTACCATTTGTGGGTGGCACAAGTGTATTTAACCTCCACAACAGCCCCGCTGCCTCTATAAAATGGTGCTTTTGCTTCATCTCTCCAGCTACATACAAACCGACCTCAAAAAGCCCTTCTGCTAAGCCACCGCGCAGCTCCATGCCCCCAGGCAGGGATGCTCAGCAGACCTGGGTGGGATCTCACCTGCCAAATGTGTCTGTCCTCACCCTCCAGAGGAACTTCTCATCTTAGACCTACTCTACAGCCCCTGGAGACCCAACCCAGAGCCTCAACTCATCATCAGGTGATGCATCAGCCACATGGCATTAATTATGTCTCCGGTGAGAGTGAAGCCACCCTCACATCATGCTCCAAAGTCCATGTGGTGCAGGCAGGACGGTGATTTCCCAAAATACGGGGTGGACAGACAGACTGAACGCCCTCTGCGAGGCTGTGTCTGGTACAAGACCCTGCCATCCCCCTTGGAAATCCTCCAGCATCTTCCCTGTTCAGCAGCATCATGGTCCGCTGAGCCGGGAAACAAATCTGCACTTCCCATTTGCTTGAAAACTCACAGGTTTCAGCCCAATTCACACAGTTAATTAACTGCCTAGGAGTGATGCAGGAGACTGGGGATATCTTCCCTCAGTCTCGCACAGTGGGGAAAAAAAAGAAATTCCGCCCTTATATGGCCACAATAAAGTGCTAAACCCAGACAGAAAGCCAATGCTGCCGGGTGGCACGAAGCCAGTGTGGGGAATGCACAGCTGCCGTGGTGCCCGGGATGTAAATGCTGCTGGAAAAGCAGCCGATTCCTCGGGGTGCATTTGGATTCACAGCCCCAGGCCAGGCTCCCCAGTGGATTCGGAAATACAAGGGCTGTCCCTCTTTGGGACTGGGACTGCAGCCCTCGGACAAGGGCTGTCCTCGTGCCAGGAGAGCGGTGGGTGACCTGAGGAGCCAGATCTGCCTGGGCTGCCTGCACCCTCTGCCTGTCCCACCCGTAGAGTCTCCTCTACCAGCTGATGTCTTTCCATGAGACTTTTAGGAAATTCAGGACTTTGATGTCTCCAGTCTTCCAAATGGAAGAGGCCAATGGGTTCAAGAGCTACTGTCCTCCTATGAGGAGAGGCTGAGACAGTTGGGGGGGTTCAGCCTGGAGAAGAGAAGGTTCCAGGGAGACCTTAGAGCCCCTTCCAGTCCCTAATGGGGCTCCAGGAAAGCTGGGGAGGGACTCCTGATCAGGGAGGGGAGCCATAGGACAAGGAAGAACTGCAGCATCTTCAGTCCTGATCACTCTCCACCCATCCCAGTCACCAGGCTGGGTTTGCAACTGGTTACAGCAGCTTTGTGTCAAGAAATGGAAGGATACAGACCCTGGGCTTGTTTTCATCCAGTGTCAAGTCCCATGAGCTTAGAAAGACACAAGGGTGATGCTAAGGACTCTTAAATGAATAGAAAGCTGGTAACTGCATCCCTTAGAAGAACTGGAGGTGTCCCCACCTGCCATCACAGGATGAGGGGTCCCTCAGATGGTTCAAACAGGGCTCACCTGCCCAGGTGCTGCCTTTGGTAGGGGATTTAATTTAAGCCCGGTGAGGTACAGACCATTGTAGAGGGAGGTTTGAAAATGCCTTTGAGAAACCAAGGGTTTGATTGAGGGTTAATGCTGCAAGGGAGGTGCAAGGGCTCATCCCTTCCTCCGTGTGCCACAATGTCTCTGGTTTCTCCTCCAGCCTCTGCTGCGCCAACTGCCTTGCCATGGGATGTGCACACTGATGAGGCCCCTCAGCACATGAACCTGGGTCAAGGGTGCTGTCACTGTCACCTTCCACCCCAGAAGAATCCACACTGGTGTGGTTTTGTGACCAACATGCCCTCCTCCCCCGGCCCCTGGCTGCAGATGCACTTGCCCCTCAGCACATCTCCAGCTTAGTTCTGGGAGAATCAGGAGCTCCATCAAGATACAAGACCCCACAAATGGCTCTACACCCTACTCATGGTTCTACATCTCACACATGGCTCTACACTCCACACATGGCTCTAATCCCATCCAATATGAGGCCTGACCGATGGTCAGACCTTTAATCCTTTCTGAATCTGTACTTAACTACAATTGCTCTCCAGCATTGGATGCGTGCTACAGACCTCAGTGCTTGTTGGAAGGTTCAGCTCCATGCTGGGCAGCCGTGATGGAGCACCAGGGACCTGCTGGCTCCATTGGGTGGATGCTTAAAGCCCCTCCACACCTTGAGCTGTGATAATGGGTCTTCTGATGGATGGGATATGTGATGAACCTTAGAGGAGCACTGGGGCAATGATGACCTTTCATGACAAGCCAAGCCCTCCCCACCCCTACTGCCATCACACATCTCCAAGTGCTGAGCACCACATTACCTTCTGAAGCTCCTCTCTGCAGACTGCTGGTTGGATTTGCCTGGGGAGATATCCGAGCCCTGCCGGTGGCCAGAGAGGAGGCTGTCTGTCTCTAAAGGGTACCTGCCATCTCCCTCTGAGTGAACACTGGGTGTTTCCAGGAACTCCTTGTCGTTCCACGTGCCCACTGTCCCGTCCAGAGCCTGGTACCTGATCTCTATGGAGATGCTGGTCTGCAACACACAATGAAGACACAATCAGCACCCAGGGGCAGCACAGGAAGGAAGGTCCTGCAAAATCTGAAGGGCAGGAAGAGCTGTTGCATCAGCTTCTTGATCTCTGAGCCTTAACTGACCCCACAGTCTCTTCTTTCCTAGTGCATGAGAGAGTTGGAGAGCAGGTCTTTGGCTTCAGGAGGTGGTCCGACTCTGCTCAGACATGGTGCTGCAGCCTCCCTCCTGCTGAGGGACCTGATCACTTGGAGTTGTTGGTACATCCCAGACCAGCTACATCAGATATGAGAGACACCAAAAGCCCTGAACAGCAGACAAACCCTCAGAGCAGCTGAAGGCACCACAAGCAGATGAAGCCAAGTCATCTTGGTGAGTTTTCCTCTGTGGTGCATCAGCTTGTGCCCTGCTGTTAAGTCCTGGGCTGCCAAGCCCCAAGGATGCAGGGTCCCTTGCTCCTTCCTGGCCCCATCCCATCCCCTGGCAGGGCAGGGTTTGGCAAGGGATGGGCATCCCCAGGAATGTTTGGATAGATCCTGGTTTGGGGAGAGATTCTCCCAGCCTGGCCATGACCAGCACACCTGTGTCCAGCTCTGGAGCCCCCAAGATAAGAAGGACATGGACCTGTCGGAGCGGGGCCAGAGGAGGCCACGGAGATGCTGGGAGGGCTGAAGCCCCTCTGCTGGGAGGACAGGCTGAGAGAGTTGGAGAGTCCCTTCCAACCCAAACCGTTCTGTGATTCTACGATTCTGTGGGAAGGGATCTGGCACTGGGTCTGTCCAAGCTTGATCTAAAGCTTCTTCTGGATGAACCGAGTAAGGTCCTCTCCCTCTTCTATGTGCTCAACTCCCACTTACACTCGCAGGATTGCACCAAGCTGCTGCAGAAAATTCAGGTTTGGAGCTCTCAAACATTTTTCCCCAAAAATATCTTTCTCTGGATTTAAACTGTGATCAAATATGTGAGAGTTCATCTTGCTGCAGAGGAACTGCTGGCACTACCTTTGCCCTCATGTCCAAAGTCCTTCTAAAAACCACAGCTTTGGACAAAGCAGACAGAAAAAAAACTCTCTCCTAAAAACATACCTTATTTTGAAAGGCAAACAGCTGCTACAAAGATCAAAGCAAAAGCAAAAACCCCTTCTCCACCTCCACTCAGCTTCTATGGAGAAATTGTGAGTTATGTTCCATGCACAGGCAATTGATTTTAGTCACAAGGACAAAATGAAAATGCTAAGAAACTGGAGCAGGAAAAATTATTAGAAAATCTTCCTTTTTTTTCTCTTCAGCTATATGTTTAAGAGGAGGTAAAGCATCTTGACTCGCTCCAGCCACAGCTTCTCAGAGGGATGGTAGGAAAGGCTGGAAAATACAAGAGGTGTCCTGGAAGGATTCTGTGCATTTAGCAAATGACAGCTAAAGGGGTGACTCAAACCCCAGCTGGAAACAGCTCTGTGGAAGGTTTTGACTGATTTCGTTCTTCGTTTGGCAAAATACAAATTTGAGTCAATCAATCAAAGCGATTTGCCGCACTGTGCTGACCTCACCAAGCTGTTTCAGATTGTTTGAAAAAGGCAAATGCGGAGTAGAGACAAAGAACCAAGTTGAAACATCAGTTTTTCACATTTTTCCAACCACCTCGATGCTGTTGTGAAAGATTTGATTTTGAAATCTCTTTTTTTAAACTGTATTTAAAGGTTTAAGAATCCTTTAAAAGGAAAGAAAAATTAGGGGTGTAATAAACTGAAAGATCTTGGTTTGGGCTGAATAAAACCATCACTTGTTTGAAGGGAAATTAGTAGGTGTAAGCTGAAACCAAAAGAAATTCACACTGGAAACAAAAACTCTTGATTAATGAGCGGGATGATTGACTGAAGGGCTGGAGGATCGCTCTGTCACTGGACATTTTAAAAATATTTTTATTTGGTTTTTTTTTTTGTTTGTTTTCACCACTTGAGATAATAACAAATTCTGAGACATCCCTGAGCCTCTCTTGTAGGAGGCCAGGAGACACAATCGTAATATCCCTCCCAGCTTTACAATTCCTGGCTCTTTCAATCTCTTTGCTCGGGCAAGTCAATAACGTTAGGGCTGGCTGGAAGCTGCCAGTGAGGTTTTTCAGCCAGCCCAGAAAAAGGAAAACAGATTTCAACCCTTCCTTCACATTTGGTTACAGAAAGATGCCAGTACGCATGGAAAGTGCTTTCTGAGAAATGAGGGCAGTGAAGATGCGCCTCTGCCTTCATCCAGAGCTGGGGGATGATGGCCGGAGCTGGACACACTTCAAAACTGCTGTGGGCTTACCTGGGATGGGGTTGACTTCCTTGCCAGCGGCTGGTGGAGTGCTGTGGTTTGGACTTGGGATGAGATATGGTGTTAGAAGACTGGTGGTTGAGCTCTCAAGGCCATCTGTGCTCCTCATCCCTCCCCACCAGCGATGGGCTGGGGGGCACAAAGAGTTGGGAGGGGACATGGATGGGACAGCTGACCCCAACTGACCACGGGATGTGCAGAACATGGGAGGATTTACTGTCTTACCCACGGGAGATGTGCACTCCTGTAAAATCTGCCTTGCCCAGGCTGCCCTGATTTTGTAGCAATAGAGTCAGTATTTGTGTTTTCCAGAGCACCCTGTGGATACCAACTGAAAAAACTCCAGCAGAACTGTCATGACACAGAGGAGACATAGAATCATAGAATTGTCCAGGTTGGGAGGGACCTTTCAGATCATGGAGTGCAACCATCAACCCAGCGCTGCCCAAACCACCACTGACCCATGTCCCTCAGCACCATGTCTGCCTGGCTTTTAAATCCCTCCAGGGATGGGGACTCCACCACTGCCCTGGGCAGCCTCTTCCAAAGCTTGACAACCCTTTCCATGAAGACATTTTCCCCAATATCCATCCTAAACCTCCCCTGGCAACTTGAGGCCATTTCCTCTTCTCCCATCGCCTGTTCCTTAGGAGAAGAGACCGACCCCCCCCTGGCTACACCCTCCTTTCAGGGAGTTGTAGAGAGCGAGAAGGTCTCCCCTCAGCCTCCTTTTCTCCAGGCTGAACACCCCCAGCTCCCTCAGATACTCTTCACAAGACTTGGTCTCCAGACCCCCCCACCAGCTCCGTTGCCCTTCTCTGGACATGCTCCAGCCCCTCAACGTCTCTCTTATGATGAGGGGCCCGAAACTGGACAGTATTATTGACATCAGGAAGTTGTATGTATTTAATTTTCAGCCATTGATTTTCCTCTCTCCCTGCTATGTTACTGAAGGGTCTTAAAAACATGAGTTTTTCTTCCTTTGGAGGGTCCTGTGGACTTTAATCAGGCAAATTCTCAGTCTGATAAACTAAGAGAACAGCAGGAACTGTTTTTTCTGACCTTGAAATTATTGTTGCACCCTGGGTCTGCAGCCCCTCCATTTTTTCTCCTTCCTCAGGACTGTTTTCCTTGTACTTCTATTGGTTTAATTCCCTCTACCCCCAGAAAAGTCACCTCCTGTCTTCTCCTAATGAAACCATTCGTCTTTTCACTGCTAATTGCTTGTTGTTAGCACAGAGGGTTGCATGCAATTGCGCTTTTCCTTTATGCTGAGTGTAGGAAGCAGCTTGTAAAGGAACAAGAAAAGGGGAGTGGGGGAAGCTGAGTTTTTATTTTTTAATGAAAACACCAGGGTTTTGATACCCGAGAAGATCAGAAGTAGCTGCATTTCCAAGCGTGTTATAAAACTCAGTCTCCATGGGAAACAGCTCCCCCGAGATGCGTTAACCAGATGGAAACGCAGTGAGTTACAGGGGAGCTGCTCTGCAGAGAGGAAGCCTTTCCCTGGGCATGGGGGGCTCTGGATGAGGGGTGCAGACCCAGAGCGGGTGCTATTTCTTATCCTGATTTTTCCCCAGAGGTGTATAAAGAGTAGGAGTAGGGCAGTGATGGTCCCCCTGTACTGGGCACTGGTGAGGCCCCACCTCGAGTGCTGGGTCCAGTTTTGGGCCCCTCACTTCAAGAAAGACATTGAGGTGCTGGAGCGGGTCCAGAGAAGGGCAACGGAGCTGGTGAGGGGTCTGGAGCACAAGTCTTGTAAGGAGCATCTGAGGGAGTTGGGGGGGTTCAGCCTGGAGAAGAGAAGGCTCCGTGGAGACCTTGGAGCCCCTTCCAGTCCCTCAAGGGGCTCCAGGAAAGCTGGGGAGGGACTCTTGATGAGGGAGGGGAGCCCTAGGAGGAGGGGGAAAGGTTTGACACTGAAAGAGGGGAGATGGAGATGAGATGTGGGGAAGAAGTTCTTTGGTGTGAGGGTGGTGAGAGCCTGGCCCAGGTTGCCCAGAGAAGCTGTGGCTGCCCCATCCCTGGAGGGGTTCAAGGCCAGGTTGGAGGGGGCTTGGAGCAACCTGGTCTGGTGGGAGGTGTCCCTGCCCAGGGCAGGGGGTGGCACTGGATGATCTTTAAGGTTCCTTCCAACCCAAACTGTTCTGTGATTCTGTCACCACGCAGACTTCTCTGTTTCCACAGAGTCAGCAGAAATACAGAGAGAGGGACCAACGACTGAAGGGCAGCAGCAACGACTTATTCCTCATGACCTACCTGAATGGCTGAATTATTGTCATCTATGAGCGTGTCCGTCACCTCTACCTGTCCTTCCTCCACCACCTTTTGCAGGACCATCCGGAAAGTGCCAATGAGCCTACGGAACAAAGAAGAGAAAGGTCAGGTGAGCTGTGGTGTGTCCCTTCCAACCCAAACCATTCCATGATTCTATGATGAAGGCATCTAATTGCTCTTAGTGACTCTTGCCTGGGCTCATTATTGCAACCAGGGAGTGCAGCACCATGTACCAAAAGTAGCCACATTTCTTAAATTACAGGTCCAAATAGATGCCACATTGAGCAGAGAACCCCAGCACTCTCTAATAAAAGTCATTACTTATTTGCCAGCTCATGGCTTGTCAGGGAGCTGCGGCTTTATGTTCTTCATGTTCTACACCAGAGGGACCTTCCCAGCCTGAGAAGAGCCAGCTATGAATCAACAAGTGACTCCTGACACGGAAAAAGCCCTGAAACGGTGAAAGCGGAGCTGCCTTACACCATCTGCCTTGCATGTCATCTCCAGCGCTGTGATCCCAGATGACAACGGGGATATTAGACAGCACACCAGGAATATGTCTGCAGTGCTCTGTCGGCGGGGGCCAGCGGGAAAGCTGCTGCTGATTAAGCTTCTTCTTTGCAAACCTTAAGGCATTGCTTTACTGCCGCACTGATTTATCAAGACGTGACTTCAGAGCAGGAGACAAGAGCTCCCCGCACTCTGTGGTGGGATGTTCATAGAATCACAGAATGGTTTGGCTTGAAAGGGACCTTAAAGACCACCCAGTGCCACCCCCTGCCCTGGGCAGGGACACCTCCCACCAGACCAGGTTGCTCAGCTCCCTCCACCTGCTGATCAACCTGAGACCTTCTGGACTCGCTCTTTTTAATGCCCCCCAGGAGACCATTTGCCTTCTTGGCCACAAGGGCAAGTTGCTGGCTTATAGGCAACTTGTTGTCCAGTGGGACTACCAGGTCCCTCTCTGCAGAGCTGCCCTCCAGCAGGTCAGCCCCAACCTCTACTGGTGCAGGGGGTCATTCCTCCCCAGGTGCAGGACCCTACATTTGCCCTTGTTGAATTTCGTTAGGTTCCTCTCTGCCCAACTCTCCAGAAGGTGAGATATAGGTCCTTTCATCGTCCTCTTGGCACATTTTGCAACCCTTTCAGGCTGGCTTATGTCCTTCTTCACTCCCCAACCCTGCTCGCAGACCTCAGGCCAGCTCGTCTGCAAGAGTGTGAATTATTGGGAAGATGCCCCTGTTTTAGGCTTGGGATAACGTGCTCCTTCCTTGGACTCCTCCCAACCCACTTCCCCTGGAAGGCAAGAGCCAAGGAAGAGGGAATGAAATATTCAGCACTTGTCTACACAGCCTTTCATTTCCAAGTGTTTCATAATTCATCAAGTGCCCCGCTCCCCTCCCTGGCATTTCTGCTGATGGAAAGAGAGGCAGTTTTTCTGGGTCACTCGTAATTTTATCAGACTGTAGGGACATCTCTTGTTTCAAACCCAGCCTGACCAGTTCGGTGCTTAGAGCTCACTCAAAGCCTCGCATCGGGGCAGCCTGGGACTGCTGCAACTCCACGACATGCCACGCTTTGCTCTTTGCCCCTGTGGCACGTGCCATCTTTCAATGAAGACATCTGTGTGCCTGAAGTGGGTGGGGGTGACAGTAAATCCCACCAGGCACTATGCAGTGCCCACTGTCCAAGAAAGGGCTCTTGAGGCCAAGACATGCATCTGGCTTTGCTAAGAGCATCCTCCAGCTCATGAAGTCCTCTCCTCCCTTCCCTGCTAGATCAGCCCTCAGATGCTGTTTGCTCCCTGGGCACTTTCTGCTCATGCAGCCAGGGAGGGCCTCTGGTGGGGTGGTGGCATCTCCATCCATCCATCATCAGATCCTGGGAAGTGACAAAAGGCAAGATCACTGCTTCTGTGTCCTGGCTTGGTCCCCACCTCCAGACACCCCTCGCAAGGTAGGGTGGGGTAAGCAGACGGATGCCGCTGCAAGAGCCCAGGAGACTGGAATGAAGACTGAGCTGCCCAAGGGAGGATCCAACCTGCAGTTAAAGACCTCAGGGACAGCTGGTCTCCTGCTCATGAACCACTTGGAGCTGTTGGCTCCATCTAAAATTGGGAATTAGGTGCTGGCTGGGCACTATCCCTCACCCATCCATGCTGAGATACTGCTGGCCAGGGTTGACCAGTCCAATGAGTGGCCCCCAGCCCATCAGAGGGATGCAGGGGCAGGGGTTTTCCCAGGGCTGGGCAGCCCCAGGGCGGTTTAGAGAGGAGAGCTTCCCCGCCTGGCCATGGCCAACCCAGCTGGGGGCTCAGGACAGAAAAGGACCCTGGTCATGTCTGCATAGGGCAGAAGGATGGATAGAGAAACTGAGTCATACCCAAATAAAGCCATGGAATTGAAATTAGGATTGTAATCTAATATAAAACAGGAAAAAAAAAAAGAAAAATTAAAAAAAGTGACCATGCTGGACCATTATACAACCCACACCTCCAGCCTCACCTGCTCCCCACCCAAAAGAACTTTCAGTGCTCATCATACTCCAGGGTGTCTGAGAGAAAACCAGGAATAGTGTGTGGGGAATTAAGGCAGGCAGGAGCAGCCATTGCATCTTCCTGCTTCCTTCCCCCTGCTGGGATGCCTTACCACCCCCTGGCACTACAACCTGCAAACACCAAAGCTTTGGTTACACCCCCCAACCCAAAGCAGCATCTCCAAACTCCTGCATGGTGGCTACAGCCCAGATTACAGACAGAGCACCACCTTGCTCGCAGGTATCCCACTCAACCTGGCACCTGCAAAGGAGGAGGAGGAGATCTGGGGGCTCCTGGTCCTTGGGGACAGCATGGGGGGACAGTCTCTAACCTGGAGACATAGAGGGGAGGGAGAGTTCTCCCAAATGCCTGCCCAGTGCACAGTCTGCCCTCAATTAACGCAAAATTAATGCAAAACAAGCAGCAAGGGACACAACCAATGCCTGGGCTCCTCAAGGAAGCGATCGTGGGAGATGCTACTCGTTTGGACCATCAATGGGTCTTAGATGACCATGTGGCTCAGCCCTACTCAGCTAAAATCTACTGAGATGATGAAACTCTGTGGATTTGTCAGCTCCAAGAGTGATGGGCCCCAAATTCCCACTTCTTGGTCTGTGACCAGCCCACCTCTTCCTTTCTTTACTGATAAACCAAAGAGAGCTGCTGATGGCTTCGGGGTAGGTTTCAATGGCTCTGGCTGCTCCTCTCTGACCAACCCCACTTTTCCAGCACCTTTCTGACCCGGTGGGCTCTGAAACTAGACTTCTTTTTTTGTTTTTCGGACCACAACGGAGCACATAACTCTGTTATTCCTGGGCTGCCAAGCAATTGGAGCAGCTCCATACCAGCTTTCCCATGCTCGGCATCCTTGACTGTGCTGTGAGCCAGGACCAATCCCTGCACTTGGGGAAGTGCAAACCGATGCACGACAGGATCTGGTCCCCACAGGGTTCTGCCGGCTGCCAGCATCCCTGGTGAGGAGGCTCTAGTCCCCACAGGGCTCTGCCGGCTGCCAGCGTCCCCAGTGAGGAACCTCTGCTCCTGTGCATTCACACCTCCAGCACCCGCCATGTCAAATTCCCTACAGAATTTTTTCATCTCTTAATCAAAATATTGCGTGGCACCGAGTCAAACACAAGTGCAGAAGTCTAAGTATACCCAAATTACCACTTCAGCAACCAGATCTGTAATCTCACCCCAAATTAGTTACCTGACAGGATATATTTCAATATGACAGGGCTGACTGGCACTCATTATGCTATTCCTTGTGTCTTCCAGGGTGAAAAGAAAATCCATTTATATTTAATGAGGATTTTTTTGCAAGAGTTTGCTGAAAAAAAAAAGTTAATTCACTGAAGAACTTTTAAGACCTGGAGGCTGCTGAGCTGGAAGAGCTGTTGTGTCCTGCATTTCACCAGGTTATTCAAATGTTTACAAAACAATAATAATTGCATACACTCTGACAGGCTGGGTGCAAAGTGGGTAATTAGGAGGAAAGTGATTTAGGAAGTTTTAAATTAAAGAGCAGGCGATTACAGGTGAAGCTGCAATTTGACTAGTCAGGGGAAAAGGCTCTTTGTTTTGGCCCAAGCCCCAGGGCACTCATTGCATAAGCTGAGAGAGGAAGGGGTTTGCATTTATTGGTGTTGCCCAAACACGGGTTTGTACACAAATGCAAGTGTTGGAGCTTCCAAACGCACCTCTCTGCTCTCCCGGCTAGCCCTACCTGGTTGCAAAGCACCATAAAGCCAAGGGACAGCTGTGGCTGTGGGTTGCTGGTAAGAAGTAAGGAAGTCCCACAGCAAAGAAACCTTTCTTGGAGGCCAGCTGCCCACAGCTTAGCCCCTGCTGTACGTCCCAGCACATGCATCCTCCTGTGCTGGGAGACAGAGAAGTTATAACTCTTTAAAATACTGCAATAGCTAGGAAAAAAATAACTTTTTTCAACTTTTCAACCTACTTTTGGCAAAGGACGGCTTGGGTTTTCAGTTGCGGAAATCTAGAAGCTATATGGAAATGACTGCAACCCATGAAGGGTCATTTTACCAACCCAGGTCTGCAGAAGAAGGGAAGGCTTTGAGGCAAAACACTCAGCACGCGTAAACTCTGCAAGGAGAGAGGGATGGGACATGCTGGGGCAAGGAGGAGACGCACAGCCGACCTCCACGTGACAAACCAAGTCATGTTTGGCACATCGTTGTTGGGTTGTGATCGGGTCTCCTCTTGAAAGCACCCAAACACAAACCCCTCCAGACCTCTAGACAGAGGATCTGAATTTCCAGTGTCACAAAAAGCAAGCAGTTTGAAAGCCAGCAAAGTATTATTTAACTTAGGAGCCAAGCATCCAACCTGCCTCGGGAGGTAATAAAGAAATGAAAGAAAGAGCTCAAACCTCTTCCCCTGCACAGTCTGCACTACACAAGCCCCATCACCCCTTGCTGGCCACATTCAACTTGAGCTGAGCCAGCAGTCCCAGCTGCCTTCTCCCCTTACTCTGGCTCTCAGTGAGCCAAGAAGATTTGTAGTTCCTCCTGGGAAGCCTGGACTCTGCTCGTCTCTGTCTCTGCAGCTTCTCTCCTCCACAGGGCTCAGCATTTCAGCTCTTTTTTCATGTGCCAGCCTTGCCCTGCAGAGCTGGACAAGTTGTACGACATGGTATCACTCACAGAAAGGCTGAGTTGATACCTTTGTAGACATCTGGGCTGATTAGCTTGTGTCTCTGACAAGGTATGGAAACTTCTGCCTCTCCAGGTTCTAGCCCCTGGTGACATCTGTCCTCTCAGGTCATAACCAAGCACACCCTGTCCATCTATCTTTTACCTTCCATGGAAGCTGATGCTAGAAAGTCTTAATGAGACTTCAGACTTGTTTGCTGCAGCCATCCTATTGCAAGGGGCTTCGCGCAGGAGAAAGGTTTCAGGTAGATGATCATAGAATCATAGAACTGTCCAGGTTGGAAGGGACCTTCCAGATCATCGAGTCCAACCATCAACCAAACACTGACAAAAAACATCATATGATACATCTGCTTGTGGAGCAGGCAGCTGTAGATGTACCACAGACACCAAGGGTGGGGAGAACTGAATCTCCTGCATCCCTGATGATGCTCCAAGGGTGGGGAGAACCAAATCTCCTGCATCCCTGACAATGCCCCAAAGGCTGCAACTCAGACCCCGACAACGTCTAAGCGAGATGGGCAGCAGAAAGGCTTGCCTGGCTGTGGTCCAAGGAAACCGTGGCATCTTCTGGTTTGCAAAAGGCAGCTCTTGCAACATCCTACCTGCCCGGCATCTCCCCTCCAAGCCCTGCTCTGTATACGGAGGACACTCAGATGAGAGGGGAAACCTACTGCACCGGAGTTAATAATTTCTTCATTACATTCTTCCTACAGTGACTCTGCAGGGGGTTATTTTCTGTGGATAAAATGGTGAGCACCCTGGTTCCTGCAAGTTGGAGGCAGTTTCATACAAAAGACTTGAATTCTGCAAAGATCTTAATTGCCAGAGAAGTCGGACACAAAGGACAAAACAAAGCTCTATTTTTATCCTGGCTTTATTAAAAGCCTTTGCTATTAGTCCCTTTGTCTCTCTGTCAGGTAAGGAGAGCCAGCTCCTGACTCTTCCCTGTGGGTATCAGTTTTCTGCAGGGGGATGTTATCTGTGCCCCCATCCCGTCGGGGACCCGACGGGTTTGTAACGTGGCTTTTGGTCTTTGGCCAGATCCAGTTACTGCTGCTCACCCTGGAGAGGAAAACGGTGACACTGAGGGAAACAAACCACCTCAAGGCAAAAGCTCTTCATTTCTGTGAAGCCTTCCTCGTCCTTAAGGGATGGGGTCATTGACTGGTGTTGTCCTTGTTTTATGCACAAGGAAAACATGTGGTCCAGAAGAGGCTTGTCCAGGCTGTCCCAGCAGGGCAGTAGCAGGGACTGGACCTCCTGCCTCAGGGATGATGCTCCATGGCCACTGGACCACACAGCCATCCTCTCTGGTGTCTCACCTCCACTTGCTTCTTGCATCTCTGCCTCTCCTGTGCCTACAGTCCTCCACCTCACATCACTCATACATTGTCCCGCAGTGTCTTCTCCTGCTCAGACACACTCACATCTGGGACCTCACATCGTGGACCTGCCTCCTGCGCATGCCTTCTTCCAGGGCCCTTCACTGGGGGACCACATGCTATGAATTTTCACCCATCTTGAAGGTATTTTGTAGCATCTTCCCAGGTGACCAGAAAAGAAAGGACAGAGATGAGTTGAGTTCCAGTTGGAACTTGGTATTTCTACCCAGGTCATCCCACCATGCAGCAGTTCTTGGGCTTCACCACCTGCTTTCCAGGGTGGGATACATGGCATCAGATGAAGCATCTCATGTCTGCAGGATAGGTGTGTAGGACCCATGATTATTGGTCCTTCTCTTGTGTGGAGCATTTTGAGCTAGTAAATTAATCATGAGCAGGATGTGGCACTGTCACTCATCCACCCGCACTGGGACAGGGCATCCCTGGGATGGTTTGGATGGGTCTTGGTTGGGTTGGAGAGTCCCAGCCTGGGGATGCTCTGCCCAGTCAGGGGCTGGACACAGGTTTCTGGGCTGGTGGAACCACTGGTCTATCCCATTTGAGTTGTCCTCATGAACTATCTCCCCACTTCCATGCTCTCCCTCTTTCTTTGGGCACTCAGACATGCAGAGCTCCAGGGAATGGCTCCAGGGACAGCCACCATCCCAGAGCTGAGATCCCCTGGAGCCCACAGCCCCTCCGAGGAGCCAGCACACAATCAGCTGCTTTAAGGAGGCTGAGGCACCTGGCTGGGCCAGGAAAGGATTATTTTACCAGCTAATTAGCTGCATGCTGATGGCCATTGAGGCAGGAAACAAAAGCAACTCAGTGAGCCGGGTGGGCACGTCTGGACACTGGCCCCCTCCATTATTCAGGGTGGACCTGCATCAGGTGTCACGCCTTTATCTGGGGCTTTGATAAATAGCACTAATCAGCTGGCTGTGAATTATTCACAGAGACCATGGCTCACCTTTCCAAACACCAGCGCCAGGGCTCTGCTTCTCCCCGCTCCTCTCCAAGATTTATGTCTGTCTGTCCTCCTCGTAGAACTCATTCCTGTGCAAGGAGGATGGGCTGTAGCCACAGCACTGGCTTGTGACCCTGGGCTTTAATTTGTCCAGATTGGAAGAGACCTTTCAGATCATGGAGTCCAACCATCAACCCAACACTGACAAACCCACCACTAATCCATGTCCCTCAGCGCCATGTCTGCCCGGCTTTTAAATCCCTCCAGGGATGGCGACTCCACCACTGCCCTGGGCAGCCTCTTCCAAGGCTTCACAACCCTTTTGATGAAGAAACTTTTCCTAATAACCATCCTAAACCTCCCCTGGTGTAACCGTCATTGCCCCCTTTGGGATTCTGGTTGTCTTCTGCTTCAGGGAACTTCAGCCTTTTCAGCCCGTCCTTCAGGCACAGCCAGTTCTCAGTTCCTTGTACCCAAAGCTTGTCAGTCCTGGGGCAGGACATGCCTTGCTGCTCCGGACTCTCCCAAACCCCTCTCCAGCCACTGGGGGCTCAGCTCCACCACCTAAACGTGAGTACCTGTTGCCACACAGATGTCCTGAGATGTCTGAGACGAACACAGGGCTGGGGAGCTTTGGATCTACAGATCTTCTTTGGATCTTCTTTCCGGAAGCTGGATACTTAAAGGGCGCTGGAGATCCATGTGGGCACCTGAGCTGAGTCCTAACTCCCCATGGACACCTTCAATGCAGTGAGAGGAGATGAAGCCCCTTTTGGGCTCCTGCTTCCCAGGGAAGATGTCTTGTTTGGTGTTTGCTGAAGGGTCTCTCTGATCCCAGCTCCTTTCATAGGCTGGGCTGCAGCGATGAGCTGCTCCAGTGGCCCAAAGCAAAGACAGGCAGCGAGGAGAGGACACTGGGCTGGGTCTCTTAATTGCTGAGGGACAGACTGAAGGCACCACTGCCACAGACAGGCTTCGGGGTTCATTCTACCACTGCCTGTAAATGCCAGCATGAGGAAACTGTTTCTAACATGAAGGGCTTTTTAATTTAGTAGAGAGAGAGAGAGAGAGAGAGAATGGGTAATTAAACTCTGGCAAAGCTCTGCAGGGAGGTGCTGGACACTCCACCACTGCCCTGGGCTGGTCTAGCGTGGTCCACAGTGGGGTGAGAGGAGACTCTAACTGGGGAGGATGAGCTCTGCATTTCAGTCCCTAAAGGGAGTTTATAAGAAAGATGGGGACAGACTTTTTAGCAGGGCCTGTAGCAATAGGACAAAGGGTAATGGTTTTAAACTGAAAGAGGGGAGATTCAGACTAGATGTAAGGAAGAAATTTTTCACAATGAGGGTGGTGAGACCCTGGCTCAGGTTGCCCAGAGAGGTGGTGGATGCCCCATCCCTGGAAACATCCCAGGCCAGGTTGGAGGGGCTTTGAACAACCTGGTCTGGTGGGAGGTGTCCCTGATCATGGCAGGGGGTTGGACTTGATGGCCTTTGAAGGTCCCTTCCCACCCAAATCACTCTGATTCTGTGATTTCAAGGCAAATGCATCCCAGAAACCGGAGCAGCAGCTGCTGTTCCAGCCCGAAACGGTGCAAAGCAGGTGAATACACTGGATAAATATTTCTGTTGGTTGTTGCAGGCCAGGGGCAGTTTGTGGATAATCATCCTGAAAGAACCAGCAGCCTCTGATCCACCGATATCAATTTTTAATGGAGTTGGAATAGCAGAGAAATCCCAGCACAGCAAAGAGTTCGTAGAGGGAGAACGGGGAGAGCGGGGCTGAGCTGGCAGCCAGCCTGGGAAAAGAATAGGAAAGCTTGTACAGGATCCAATGAACAAGCAATTAAAAACTGGAGTGTTATCGATGGGATTCAAGGTGGGTTTATGAGGAGATAGGGTCTGTCAAAACAAGCTCGGTTTGCCTCCTCGGAGCCGGTTTGTTTGGTAACGGCAGGAAAGGAGCAGGTTCTCGCAAAATGTTTGGTTCAGCCCTGCCTGCAATCAGCGTTACACACTAATAGGAGCAGATTAATGGAAAAACTCTAAAAACGGGGCATCAGCTGAGAATGTTCTTTGAACGACAGCGCTGCGGAGCAATTTCATTATCAAGCCCATGACTACTACATCGGTGACTGGGATGTAAAAATAACTTACAATCAACTTTCCAGATAACGGGAAGACTGACAGAGCAGTCAACCAGGAGAGAGCGGAGGTGGCCGGGCAGAGCAGCAGGGACCGCGGGATGTGCTGGAGCCAGGCAAAAAGGCCACTCATTTAAAAATTACTATCTGAAACATGTATATTTAGCATGCCTGCCCTGCGTGCCATCTGGCTGCCTCCTCATTTTTTCAACTCTAAAGGAAGCTCTGGCATGAACATGTGCCTGGGAGATGTTGAGGAGACCCTGCTGAGCTCCAGCTGGGGAGCCGTATTTCAAGGGAAAAATGTTATTGCAACGCCCAATCACAAGCAAGAGCCCTTCCTTGGCTCTTTTTACCCTTTTCCCTCTTTAATGTCAGTGTAATTGTTCTGTATGACAATTCACGTGTTCCACTTCATGCTTTTGTGAAATGCACCCATATTTTTGCAGCGACAGCATGGATAAAGGTATGAAACACACTAAGGCTGACAGAAGGGACAGACAAACTCTCCTTCTCTCGTGTTCACTGTTAATGTGGGGGCAAAACTTAGTCTGTAAGAAACCTTGAAAAATGTTCATAAATTTGCACAGAATACCTAAGTCCTGGCAACCACCAGAGTATCTATGTGAGAAAAAATTAGAAGAATAAGATAAATAAACACTTGCAGAATTTGCAAGAGCTGGGGAATGACACTTAGGTATCAACTTCCACCTTGATAATTAACCAAAAGACTTCATTTTTCCTAAGCACATGCAAATTGTGTTAAAACAAATGGCAGCACCTTAGGAGAACCATGGCATAGACACAGCACTGACCACCATCAAGTTGCTGGTGGTTGGTATCTTCACTCACTGAGATGTCATGTTGCATCTCAGCTTCCTTGCCCTTCCCAGGAGACACCACCAAACTCTTCCTTACCCTCCAACCTCTACACCAAACAGGGATGTGGCTCCTGCTCAAGCAGGAGCACCCTCTTCCCACCGGAGAGGACTTGGTGGGGCGGTGGGAGGGAAGGATGGACCACGCTCTCACCTGTTGGTGAAGACTTTGCTGTAGTTGAACACCTGGATCTCCAGAATCTCGTTCCCATCGATGTTGCTTGCCACCGGCCAGCGGAAGGTCTGCGGAGAAAGGATGGAGGGAGATGTCAGACTTGTTTCAGGGTGATGGGGATGGAGCTGAGATGACCATGGAAAAGGTTAACCAGCCTAACTAGCCAGATGACTGTGGAAAAGGGTTAACTAGCCTAACTTTTCCCCAGCAAAAAGGCAGCCAGGTCTGTTTTACAGGAGTCTCAGGAAGAATGTGCCTTGATGCCAAATATTTTATATATATAGTACAGAATCATATAATAGAATGGTATGAATATAAATGCACATTGTATGAATATACACATTGTATAAATGTGTATATATATTATATATATATTATATAGAGAGACACATTTTACGTTTATACATCTATAGATATATCAAAAATATATATGTATATATATAAAAATCACTTTCATTTCTGTTATTTTTTTCACTTCCCAAGGCAAAAAAAGTCCATCTGCCAGGCTAAACTACCTGAGCTGCCTTCAGTTTTCCAAGGCAGGGGTCTCCTGTGGGCTCCTGAAGCCAAGCACACCCCGTGGTCAGGCTGCTCGTGGGGCATGGCCGGGTGGGAAGGTGACGCCCCAGCTGTGGAGGCAGCAGGGTTGAGCCCTGCGTCGCTCACGTTCAGGGTCTTGAAAGGGAAGTGCTTATCGAGCAACTTCACAGGAAGAAATTAGTGACTCTTCAGAAATATGCCAGCACTCGTTTTTAAGCTATTTTTACAGTTTTCTGCAGTGAGTCAAGGAAGCAAATGAAAAAAAAAAAAAAACCCACCACCACCATGAAATAGATAAGAGAACTAGAAATGGCCTCACGAGAGTGATATAATTTTGCTTATGGCCCAGCATCCCGCAGCTGGATTTGCTCTGGGCTCTCCATCGTGGGGATGGAACCCAGCCCTGCCCCTCCACTATGTGCACTGCTCTCTGCTCACTCCTGCCCACTGCTTTGATGCTCCACCAGCTGGTACTGGCTAGGTGGATAAATGCAACCATTTGCATTGCATATGAGTCCCTCAAGGGGCTCCAGGAAAGCTGGGGAGGGACTCTGGATCAGGGAGGGGAGCCCTAGGACAAGGGGGAAGGGTTTGACACTGACAGGGGAGGTTGAGATGAGATGTGGGGAAGAAGTTCTTTGCTGTGAGGGTGGTGAGAGCCTGGCCCAGGTTGCCCCGAGAAGCTGTGGTTGCCCCATCCCTGGAGGGGTTCAAGGCCAGGTTGGAGGGAGCGTGGAGCAACCTGGTGTGGTGGGAGGTATCCCTGCCCAGGGCAGGGGGTGGCACTGGATGGTCTTTAAGGTCCCTTCCCACCCAAACCATTCTGTGATTCTCTGATTCAAAGTCCTGCTCTACACTTCGGTCCTCTCTAATCATAAAATCATTCAGGTTGGAAAAGACCTTTAAGATCATTGAGTCCAACGCTGAGCAGACCCCCCAGCTCAAGTGTGGCTCCCAAGATAAGGTACAGAAATAAGGATGTGTAGGCACCCCCGTCTTGGCTACAGGTTTTATCAGGCAGCAAAATAACACATTTGGAAAGTGCGGTGGCCTAGAAAGCCTCCCCGGATCCCCGCTGGACAGCCGCGCTGACAGCTTTCCACACCGAGAAGCTCGTCCAGGGATGTTCACGCCGCAGCCCATCAGCAGCAAACCCCGGGGGGCAGCAAGTGATGCGTGGCTTGGAGGAACATTGTCCATCTGCCGTGCTCTGCGACCTGTCCCATTGTCCCAGGAGCGCTCCTTGCACACCTCCAGCTCCAGAGGGACCTGCCTGTCCTGAGCCACTAACGCAATTTGCTTTAAGCATTCAGAGTTTTGCCAAAAAATCCTGGGGAATGCAACACAGGGCACCATTTTTCACTGTCAGAAATCATCCCTTCATGGTGTTGTCCCTGGTTTCTTGGCACTGGGCTTTGGAAAGGGGCTCAGATCTGAATTCTGTTACAGATCCTCTGGTTTTGCCTAAATCATGTAGGACATAGAATCATGGTTTCCTATGTTGGAAGAGACCTTTCAGATCATTGAGTCCAACCATCAACCCAACACTGCCCAAACCACCACTGACCCATGTCTCTCAGCACCACGTCTGCCCGGCTTTTAAATACCTCTAGGGATGGCGACTCCACCACTGCCCTGGGCAGTGGCTGGGATGCTCAGAGCTTGGTTTGGATGCTCAGAGCGTGGTTGGAATGCTCAGAGCACTGCTGGGATGCTCAGAGCACTGCTGGGATGCTCCACGATCGCTATGCAGCACCAATCACTTGCAGCAGCCGGCATCTGGCATCCCAACAAGCCTGGCAGAGCAAGAGGAGCCTCCAGCCCTTCAGCCCTGGCAGGGAAGGATCTCCTCATTCAAATCACAAAGGGTTTTGAGATACAAGGCAGCTCCACCGGTGCACACCTCCGTGGTTTGTTATTCAAATCAGTTATTATACTAACAAATTGCCGTGTGCAGATCTATAGAAATCTGCATCCCATTAGCATCCGCAGCTTCCCCCGGCTGCCTCGGTTTTGTAGGAACATGGTTGGAGCCACATCTCCAGCCACCTCCTCGCTGTGCCTCACCGACCCCCCGCAACCCTGGGGGTTGTGGTGGCAGATCCCACCCCACCTGCACCCTGGGCTTCTCCTGCCCCTTCATCCTCCCAGGAAGTTTAGGGGAGCCTGAGGTTAAGCTTTTCCCCTAAAACCTGGGGCGAGGACTAACCCGTGCCAAGGCCACCAAGGAGCAGGGGCAGCTGGGTGTGCCTCTGGCCACGCAGGCTGGGACCACCACAGGATTCATCACCCCACAAAAACATCCCGTGCCTGGAACCAGGATGAAACCTTATTTTTTCTAAAGGTGGGGAAAGTGTTAGAAAGCGATAAACAATTTAAAGATCTTAATATTCCTCATAGCCTCTTGTGTTCTCCAGCCCCTGGGAACGGGTTTTCTTCCATGAGAAACACAAAGCAATCGGAGGGAACATCCATTCCCTTTTGAAAGCACATTTCCATTCTGAATGCGACTTCTTAGCAGCACCTCCATTCCCTGCTTGTGTGGGTGCCCTGATTTCAATCAGCTCCGAATATTTTCCTGGCAACTGCTTAAGAAAAGGCTGCGTTTTAAAACCACCCAGAACTTGGGTTTCAATTCCTTCTCCCTCCCTTTCCAAGCCCAAAGCCGAGCACTGAAGGCTGACACATCACCTGATGGGCACCCAAAGCAGGTGAATCGGTTTGTCACCTTTGGAAGGAACCAAAGGATGCAGATGGAGTTGGGGAGACTGGGGGCTGAGCACCAATAACTGAGGCTCCGGGAATTTGAAAGAAAGAGGATTTTTTCCCCTTGAAGCAAGGACGAGCAGAGCCAAGAATCCAGTGGGATTTGCCCAGTGGCGACAAGCAATTTTTCCTGCAACTTCAGTGCAAACAACATGAATTTCTTTATCTGTTTTCTAATTAACCACCCCAAAGGGAAATGCTGTAGGGCTGCTCCTACACCGTGGGACACCCTGTGTCCTGAGCCCCAGCCAGACCACAGCCAAGAGACCCATTTGGAACCTGCCAGGAGAGACCCTGGAGCAGACAAGGAAGATGCCAACACACTTAAATCAGGGAATGGGTACGTCCACCCGGACAGGCAGTCACAACAAAACAAACCAGATGTGGGAGATGCACCGGGAGGAAAACACATCTTCTCTTACCTCATCAAACCTGGCCTCATCCTCGCAGTTTTCAAGCACTCGGGTGTAGAAGGAGAGCCCTGGAGAGGGGAGGGGAGAAACAGGTTGGTTGCAGTGAAACACCATGGAGTTCAACCAGGCCAAGTGCAGGGTCCTGCAGGTGGGTTAGAGTAATCCCAAGCACAAATCCAGGCTGGGGATGGAGGGATGGAGAGCAGCCCTGCAGAGAAGGAGTTGGGGGTTCTTGGGGGAGGGAAAGCTGGCCATGGGCTAGCAATGTGCGCTGGCAGCCCAGAAAGCCCCCCCCACCCTGGGCTGCATCCCCAGCAGCGTGGGCAGCAGGGAGAGGGGGGGGATTCTGCCCCTCTGCTCCGCTCTGGGGAGACACCCCCCAGTGCTGCCTCCAGCTCTGGGGCCTCAGCACAGGAGAGACATGGACCTGTTGGAGTGGGGCCAGAGGAGGCCACAGAGATGCTGGGAGGGCTGGAGCCCCTCTGCTGGGAGGACAGGCTGAGAGAGTTGGGGGGGTTCAGCCTGGAGAAGAGAAGGCTCCGCGGAGACCTTCGAACCCCTTCCAGTCCCTCAAGGGGCTCCAGGAGAGATGGGGAGGGACTCTTGATGAGGGAGGGGAGCCCTAGGAGGAGGGGGAAGGGTTTGACACTGGAAGAGGGGAGATGGAGATGAGATGTGTGTGTGTGTGTGTGTGTGTGTGCAAAGATGGTGCAGACAGGACACAGCCCAGGAAAGAGTCTGAATCCACCTTCTTCTCCCCCACACCAGCACTAAACACCACATTAACCTGCTTTAAGAACTAATTAAGAAGGTTCTTCATGAGTGCATTTAATTGTTCTGTGTTCGAGTCTTGTCCCATCTACTGCAGAGCAGATGAAACAGAGCACAGGGATGGGGATGGCAGCAGCATCTGCCGTGGCTTTTACATTGGTTGTACAGGGGCTCCTCAAGCTTTGGGTCTACACACACCAGAAGTGTCCTCAAAGCCAAGGGATGAGATTTAGCACCAGCTGTCGCCCCCAAAAACTCACCCCAGCTCCTGCACAGAGCAGAGGGTCCACACAGAGCAACCTCAGGGATGCAGCCACCTGTTCCCACCCCGATGGCAGCATCCCTCCACCAGCACTGCCCCGGGGCAGGGACTTGGGGAGGACCAGGAGCTCGGGATGCGATGCCTGAGCAGGCAGGGGGGCCTCGAAAGCCTCCCATCAGCAGGACAAGAAGAGGAGCTGCTGGGGAGGGGAATCCCAGGGAGAGCAGCCAAGCTTGGGCATTAGTTATTAAAATAATCAGGTTTTCCCAGGGAGCCCCAGCTCAAAGGTTGCCCCGTGCTTCCCGCAGCTCTCGGTAGGATAACCTTACCCACTCACGCTCCCCCCCCGCCCCAAACCAATATTTCTAGTTAATATCCACTTCATAACTCTGCAGGAGGAAAACTTATAAAAATGCTAATATTTAATCACTGAATCACAATTGAGGCTTTCCCTTCCAGAAAGGAAAACTGTCTCCTGGGTAATTAAAAAACAACCTGAGTGCATGAGCCTGGTTTGGGACCAGCATCGCACAGACAATGTGTCATCGGGGAAAGGGGGTGCCAGGGACCCCCTTACTTCTGTGGGGTCAACTTTGACTTCATTTTACCAAAAATTTGGGATATTCTGATGGCACGGCTCTTGGCAGGGGATGCCCCATCCCCATAGCTCGTTCCTTGTAACTATTCCGTGTAACTATCACACAAGGAGAGCCAGAAAAGTATTTTGTCACATTTTCTGCATCTGACCTGGGTAAAGCAAACCCAGGAGGTGCATCCTGTGTCCCAAACCACCCTCCCAGTGCCCTGCCCTGAATCACTTCACCAAGGATGCACGAGTTTCTCAGGGATTTAGGCACACCACTATATTAATTTCATGCCAGGTGACTCTGGGTAAGGGTGGAGAAGATCTAAGAACCTCCCTGGCTGCCTTCCAGTGCTGGTTCCCTCCTTGCTTTCCATGGGGTGAGATGGGAGCTGCAGTGGGATGCAGCCCACCCCACCTCACCCAACAGAAGGGGCCCGTAATAGGAATGGGTCCACTCCTCTTCTGGGATGAAGCCACCAGAAGTAGGGCCACAGAGATTCTGGGAGGGCTGGAGCCCCTCTGCTGGGAGGACAGGCTGAGAGAGTTGGGGGGTTCAGCCTGGAGAAGAGAAGGCTGCGGGGAGACCTTGGAGCCCCTTCCAGTCCCTCCAGGGGCTCCAGGAAAGCTGGGGAGGGACTCTGGATCAGGGAGGGGAGCCCTAGGACAAGGGGGAAGGGTTTGACACTGAAAGAGGGGAGATGGAGATGAGATGTGGGGAAGAAGTTCTTTGGTGTGAGGGTGGTGAGAGCCTGGCCCAGGTTGCCCAGAGAAGCTGTGGCTGCCCCATCCCTGGAGGGGTTCAAGGCCAGGTTGGAGGGGGCTTGGAGCAAGCTGGTGTGGTGGGAGGTGTCCCTGCCCAGGGCAGGGGGTGGCACTGGATGGTCTTTAAGGTCCCTTCCAACACTTTTAATGATTCTAGGACCCCACAGCCTCCCAGGTGATGGGACAGGCACCAGGTGCCAGAGGCACATCAGCATCTCAGCCTTGGTGTGGGCTCAAGGGGAGGCTGCAGAGCGCCCTCACGTAGATACAGGACCAAACCTAACGAGGAGACGTGCACAGGTCAGGGGGTGAATCAGCTGTATGGGAACACACAATGGAAGCAGTGTCTGGGAGAAGACATTCCAAGGGGGACAATCTGCCACCTGAAATATTTCTCCTAAGGGCATGGCTTAAGACAAGCCAACACGGTGGGACCCTTCCAACTCCGTCCTCTCCCAATCAGCAAGCATCATGGCCATGTTTAATTACAGCTGTATCATTATCCACCAGTGCCCAGTGGTGCTCCAGGGGATATCCGTGAAAGGTCTCCCTTATTTATGTGTAAAATCCAGAGAGGAGGCCTCTCCAAGAAGCTCTTTATAATTCCATCTGTGATCAATTAGCTGACAAGCTCTCTAATTGCACCAGGGCACAAGTCCTCTCCTTCACAAATGCAATTAGGCTGGTCTAAGAGTGAAAACTCTTTTACGGTCAGGCCACGACGCACCCCCGAAATGGGCAGGCTGGAGAAAACCCACTATTTTTCTGTTCTTCCCCTGCAGCCTGCCTGAAGAGCAAGGATTTGCAGAAAATGCCAGATTCCTCCCTAGTTGAGTTTCACCAGCAGAGCCAAGAGGCAGAGGTGGAGAGCTGCAACAGCAACAGATTTGGGGTGTTGGAGCCCTTTTCAGCCAACCTGGAACATGCACAGGGTGGCTGCTGGGGAGTGATGGGCACCTTATGGGTCACTGGACTTCAAAACCAGCCCCAAATCTCCTGTGAACAACTTGGGGGGGGGGTCATCAAGGCAAGGGATCTCATTAGTTAAACCCCCCCTCACCTCGACCTCCAGGGGTAGGAGCATCCCCTGGGAGTTTGGAGAGTCAAACCCAAGGCGATGGTGGGAGATGAGTCCCTGATGCTCAGGGGTGGGAGTGGATGTTGGCCGCCTCGCAGAGCCCACCTCTCCCCTTCCGCTTCCAGACCGGGAGCCGGATAACCTGGCACCTCTCCCCGGTGGGTCCAGAACTGGGAGCTTCAGCCCCTGCCTCAGTTTCTCCTATTAAACGCCAATGGTGCAGCTATAGCTGGTGGGGGCTGCTGGGAGCGCGGGGATCCCTGGGAGAAGAGGAGCAGCGTTCTCCCGTAGCCATCCCACACGGCTGTCACTCTCAGGGACGCTTTTATCAAAGGTTGTGATTTATGCGTCTCCCACCTGAGCTGAAGCGGAGCAGCATTCAGGAGTGCTGCCCACCCGCAGGGATGCACATGGCAGCCTGTCACACCGGGGTCCAACTCTTTTCTTTAATGTCTTTTTGCGCAATAATAGATGATTTTGGCTGAATGAGCAGACACTCACCTGAGGAGCTTTTCCCGAACCCCCAGGCTGTGCTGCCTGCAGGAGGAGGATGGGTGGTAGCTCGACTCCATCCCTGGAGGGTTCAAGGCCAGGTTGGACAGGGCTTTGAGCAACCTGGTCTGGTGGGAGGTGTCCCTGCCACTAGGGCAGGGGGTTGGAACTAGACTGGATGGTCTTTAAGGTCCCTTCCAACCCAAACCATTCCATGATTCCATGACTAGCGAAGAGCATCCCTCTCTGCAATGCTCAGTAGCTCCAGAAAAACCGGGGCGCTGAGGAGTATCAGCAAAACACCCGACCTATCAGTTGCTGTAAGGAGCACTGAGGGAGGCCAGGCTGGTGAAAACCAACACACTCCACACTAAAGGGGTCTAAAGTTCCCTCTAGAGGCACTGGAGAAAGGCAGGAGACTCTTCCCTCTGGAGACTGTGGCACCAAAACCCAACCATCCACACCAGGATGTTCACAGAATCGTAGAATCATAAAATCATAGAATAGTTTGGGTTGGAAAAGCCACCTTTGAAAGCCATCTAGTCCAACCTCCCTGCCATGATCAGGGACATCTTCAACTAGACCAGGTTGCTCAGAGCTCCTGGATGGTCTTTAAGGTCCCTTCCAACCTAAACTGTTCTATGATTCTACGACTGTATGAAATGACTGTGAAGTTTAGTGTCGTCCTCCCTGGACGGTGTGACAGTGATGGCAATCCCGCACGGGGTAGGAGCCAGCTCACACCTGGGAGAACAACGGGGATGGGAATATGGGGACCCTCATGGACATGACAGGGACAAGGCAGGACCCCAAAGAGGGTGCCATTCCCACCACCCGTGGGTCGGACCATCAGGTCTCATGGTGGCGCAAAGATCTTGAGAAGGGACAGATCCTGCCAGTCTGACAGGGACTGTGCGCTGGGTTCAGGACCAGGCAAGCTCAGGATGGGAAATGTGGGTCCTCCTGAGGCTCACTGGGAAAACCTGTGGTGGCTTTTGGTCCTCCTGCAGATGCCCCCTCCCCACTGCCAAGGGAGGTGGTGGGGTGTCCCCAGGGGGTAGCTTAGGGCTGGGATCTCTCTGGGCTTCAAGCCGGCCAGGAGTACGACCTGTTCCCAGAGACTGGTGCTGGGAGGCATGGACAAGGAAATAAGGGGGTAATTACACTTTTTTAATGACATTATGGTCACTAAGGCAGTGTGGGGAGGGCCACTTCGGGCAGTGCTGGCTGGGAGGTGATGGAGATACCTGCTCCCCCGCTTTTCCCACAGGAGAAGGGAATTGCTATCCCTGCCAAACCATCCTACACCTGCCTCTGCCCACCAGTGGGCTCCCACCTGCGGGGGGACGGATCCAGCCCCACGCAGGGACCTCACCCCGAGCCTGCCCCAAGCCCTCGGAGGGTTCGGAAAAGGGTCGGCAGCTGCCAGGGTTGTGCACCCCTGGAGAGTTTTTTTTGCTCTTTTTTTGCAGCTTCCCTCAGAAAGCTTTGGAGCTGGGGTGGATCCGAGCAGAAAAAGCCAAGCTGCAGCATCCTTAGAAGAAATCCAGGCAGATGCCGGGTCCCGGCACAAGGCAAGTTCCCCTCCTGGCCCTTCCAGTGACACTTTCTTGGTGGCACAGCATCGTGACCCTAGGGCTGAAGCCCAGCTCCCCCCAGCTGGGGCACAGCCCCTTTCCCGGGGGTGGGTTTGTCACCCTGGGACTTCACCTGGACGAATCTCCCTTCCCAAGGGCTGCCCGTGGTGGGGTGACGGGGGGCGCTGCAGTGTCCCACACCGGGTGCGGGCAGGCAGAGGGGTCCCCAGGAGAGCAGCTCAGGGCGGGGGGGGGGGGGGAACAGAGGGGAGAGGGAAGGGCAGGCTCACGTCCCTCCTTCCTAACCCAAGCATGGTGGGGAAACTGAGGCACGATGGCGCCAGGGCAGAGCCGGTGCCGGGATCCCCCGTTTCCGCTCTCCCTCCCCGCCCCCCCGCGTCGCCCCCGTCCCCGGTACCTCGGAAAGCCGCTTTGGCGATGCGGTCGGCTCTGCCGCGGAGGCCGGAGACGGTGCGGAGCTGCAGCAGCAGGGCCATGGTGCGCGGCGGCGCGGGGCGATGCGGGGCTGGCTGGACGCGGGGGGATGCGGTGCGATGCGCGGTGCCGCGCTCCCAGCTGCGCTCCGAAACCCGGTGCGCGGAGCGGTGCCACCCCCAGTGATTAGTTATTCAGCAGCGGCGTGGCCGGCCCTCCCCTCCCATTCCTCCCCTCCCTCCTTCCCCTCTCCTTTTCTCGCCTCCCCTCTCCTCCCTTTCCCCCTATTTCTCCCCCTTCCCTTCCCTGAAGGGAACCAGACCAGGTTGCTCCAAGCCCCCTCCAACCTGGCCTTGAACCCCTCCAGGGATGGGGCAACCACAGCTTCTCTGGGCAACCTGGGCCAGGCTCTCACCACCCTCACACCAAAGAACTTCTTCCCCACAGCTCATCTCCATCTCCCCTCTTCCAGTGTCAAACCCTTCCCCCTTGTCCTAGGGCTCCCCTCCCTCATCAAGAGTCCCTCCCCAGCTTTCCTGGAGCCCCTGGAGGGACTGGAAGGGGCTCCAAGGTCTCCCCGGAGCCTTCTCTTCTCCAGGCTGAACCCCCCCAACTCTCTCAGCCTGTCCTCCCAGCAGAGGGGCTCCAGCCCTCCCAGCATCTCCGTGGCCTCCTCTGGCCCCGCTCCAACAGGTCCATGTCTCTCCTGTGCTGAGGCCCCAGAGCTGGAGGCAGCACTGGGGGGGGTCTCCCCAGAGCGGAGCAGAGGGGCAGAATCCCCCCCCTCTCCCTGCTGGCCACGCTGCTGGGGATGCAGCCCAGGGTGCGGGGGGCTTTCTGGGCTGCCAGAGCACATTGCTGGCCCATGGCCAGCTTTCCCTCCCCCAGGAACCCCCAACTCCTTCTCTGCAGGGCTGCTCTCCATCCCTCCATCCCCAAACTTGTCCTTTATTTCAAGGAAAATGATTAAGGCATGCATTTGGGAAGAGGAAGAGCACAGACACAAGGGCCTTTCAGCCTCACAAGTCTTCTTTTCCTGCTCGGGCACTTCCGGGAAAAAAAAAACCATCTGTGGTGAAGAGCGAACCCAGGAGAGCTTTAGCACCATCAGAGAGACGGAAGCGAGGGTGAAACCTTCATAAATGGATAATAAAGCACTAGAAATAAGATATCCTTTTCCATCTACCACATCAGGTTCTGCTAGGGAGGCTGGATTGCTGTCCTCCTGCCAGTGGAGAAGATCATTATGCTCACTCATAAGTGCCTGAGAGTGAAGAAACTTGTGGGGATTAACAGTGTGTGCTGTTTCTCGTTAGGTTCTTAATTACCTCCTGGCAGCAGGGCCCGGAGGAGATGGTGGGGAAGACAGCAGGGTCCTGGGTGCTGATTGTTGCTGGGGGCTCAGGAGAAGGCAGGGTTGGGATAATATCGGGAGGGGAAGGTGCAGCCTTGCCCAACTTGGCCCACATCGTGTGAATGAGGGCTTGGGGCCATGCAAGAGCTCCGGAGGTGAGACCATGCAGAAGCCAGAGATGGGTCCCGTGTGACTGATACTGCTAAACCAGCATTTCTCTGCCTCTGGTTGGTCTTTCTCATTGAGCCATCCTGGCTGGTGCTGCTTCTGCAACCCCTTTCACCCTTCTGCCTTCAGTCTTGCTGAAAAGCTGGAGTTAGGAGATGATGAGGGTTTCTCTGAGGTTCATCCTGGAGCTCTCATGGGTTTTGCAGCATGAGTTTTGAACGTAGCCTGACCTTTTTGAGGTGCTTGGCTCTCCCCTGCTGTGTAGTCAATGTGCAGCTCTATGAACGTCAACCCGAGATCTGTTCTGACCCTTGTCATTGAGCAGCTCTGGTGGAACACAACAGCCAGATGAAGCCCCTTAGTCCCATACTGCCCATCTTTTAGAGTGATCCAGCAGAAGATGTCCCCACTTTCATCTTCCCCAGCTCCACTTCTCAAATTCACTTGATTTGATAGCAAGAAAATGACACCAGGAGGTATCGTTTCCAGGAGGAACATTTGTTTCCAGGAGGCACCTTTAGAGCAACCCATGTTGCCCTAGAAGCACAAGTATGACAGAAAACACCTTCTACATCACGTAGTTAATTTTAAACCTCTTATTCAATATCAGAAAGTGGATAATGAAGTTTGAAAACTCCAGCATAAGGGGTGTTGACTGAAGATATTCCTCACAAGAGGCAGTAGGATGGCTCACGTAGAGCTGTAACAGTGGTAGGTGAGTAATGCTCAATGGCCACCACGAAAGCACCAGCCTGAAGGACCTGATGAGGGTTGTGACTTTGTTTTTCCTGATTTTATTTTGCATGAAATCCCAGACATGATTTAACTGTTCCTGCTGTAAAGGTACAGGTGGAGGGCTCTTGGGGAGTGCTAACCCCTGGTTTTAACTCACAGGCTTAAACAAAGAGACACAGAAAAGCATTAAAGAAGAACTTGGGACAGAAGACGACATCGACATGGGACTTTAATGTGGTGGCATTAAATCTGACTGCAGTCTGACGACCAGAGTTGCTGAAAGCAGGACAAGAAACCACTGCCCTTGGGCTGCTGGACATCAGCATGCTCTCAGGAGGCCACAGCCCAGCAAAGTTTGGCTGCTCATCACTGGAGACCTCCAGCTCAATGCTCTTCTAAGTGGTGGAAGCTCTTCACTTGCAGCCCTGGTGATGTATCCACCCAATTCCACCCCTAAATTGGGTAATGAAGACGAGCAGGAGCGGCACAGGAACCCAGCTGCAGGGAAGCCACAGGAACACAAGGGCTGTCAAAGAATCACGGAATCACAGAACAGGGGGATAACAACTGTTCCCTCCAGCTGGAGGTCTACGGAGGCTTCCCTGCCATTAACGGAGCAAGATGAGAAAATGCTCATTATAAACACTAATTTCAGTTTTTCACAGCGTCTCTGCAATTTTCACCTCGCTCCATGTGAATAAAATCACACACCCACCTCTGAATCACTGATGATTGCTCTTATTTACTACGGTTTTACACCAAAGGCGAAGGGGAAAGGACTACTTGCCACGGCAGGATCCGTCCCTCCGCGTGCGCCTCCCACAGCACCAGTATCCCATTAAAACAAACCAAATTGCACAGGCTGAAGCAATAGTCTTATGATGATGCTACAGAATGTTAAGTCCAAAATTATTGAAATTTTCTTTTCTTAACTCTTTTTCTCTATTTTTTTTTCTTTTCTCCCCCAGCTCTTCTCTTCCCACGCTTGGAAAAATCATATCAGCCTCCCCGTTTTTCAAATCTTTCATATTAATTACAGAAAGTTGCCATGTTTTTCTTTTTCAGCTTTGGTTTTGTTGTTTTTTTTTTTTGTGGTGACTGAGAGCCAGACAAAGGGGCTGATTTTGGCCCCTTCCATCGGCAGGAAAATCTGGGTGTGATTTTCCAGTGATGTTTAGATGCTGATGGGGGATGTGAATATATCGTGTAAGTGTGTGTGTGCGTCTACAGAGCTGTAGATTTTCCCGTGTTCTGTTGCTCTTCTCGTGCCATTCGGGGCTGCTGTGTGAAATCCTCAGGTGCCCAAGAGCCCAAGCAGATCCAGGCTGAGATGACACCACCAAAAGGTGGCACTTTTCCTTCCAAGTAACACAACTGCAAGAAATGTGCCAAATAATCGGCTCCAAATTTCCTTCCGGTTGCTAGAAAGCCTTAACGGACACCTCAGCCGTCCTCTTTTCATTGCATTTGTGGACTGGAGCAGTGACGCTATTTGAGGAATTTGGGGTTTTAATGAAATGGGCAGTAAGTGGGGGTTCCCCCCACCAGGCACGGATGGGGAGGTGGCTGTCTGTGGGAGCCATCAGCTGTCCCAGCAGAACACATCCCACCCCACCGCCTGCTCTCCTCACTCTGGGAGGGTGCAGGATGCAGGCAGAGCCTGGTGATGTGGACAACGGAGCCCCGAGGAGGGTCCTGGTGCCCTGCTGGCTGCAGGCAGTGTGTTCTGGGGACACTGAGCTCTGGGGACTTCGCTTTGGGGGCAACTTGCTTTGGGAACGTCATTCTTTGGGGACAGTGGGCTTTGGGGACAATGAGCTTTGGAGACAATGAGCTTTGGGGAAAATTATCTCTGGGGACAGCATGTTTTGGGGACAGCTCTGTTGCCCTTCTCTGGGCATGCTCCAGCCCCTCAAGGTCTTTCTTGTCGTGAGGGGCCCAAAACTGGACACAGCACTGGAGGTGGGGCCTCACCAGTGCAGCTCCTCAGGCCAGGATGAGCAGGGTGGCACCTGGGGCTCCACATCATCTCCCCAGGCCATGGTCCAGGGCACAAACATCCTGGGGCAAGCTTGGCACTGGGTGGCATCTCCTTGCAGGTCTGGGACCCTCCCAGCACGTCCTCAGCAGCTTTACCCGCTCTCCCTAGAGAAATCCTTGAATGCAGCAGGTCCCACCTTTGGCTCCCCAAGAACCTTCCTCCTCAAGCTGCCTCTCCCTCCACCACAACCCTTCTTCTCTTCCTCAGCAGCTTCTTCACCCCCTTCAAGAGCTGCTGTCCCACCAGTAGCCCCTCTCCCCTGCCCTAACCCCAGCTGCAGGAGGGACAGTCCCCTTCCCCAGTCAGAAAATCAGCAGTTTTCAAAGAAATCATTCTTAGCAGGGCTGACTTTTGGTAAATCCGTTTGGCCTTTTGCATTGTTTTCCATCTACTTTCTTTGTTTTCCCATTCTATCCCCCAGGATAGGTTGGAAAACCTTGGGGGTGCCTGCAGAGAGGCAGACAACCTTCTCACGTCTTCTGAAATGCCAGAGCTGCTCTTGTTTCTCAGCACCCGAAGCAAAGCAGCAGCTCTCAAAGAGTGGAATTTTTTTTGCTATTATTATTATTTTTTAAATTCTGACATGGAGATTTTTTCCCACGTTCTTGAATTTGGCACAATTAGCAAACTGAGCTTTCCTCATCTCTCTGCCCCACAGAGAGGAGCCCAGCCATGAGGGTTTCTGCCTGGGGTCTGCTGTACCCATAGCAAACTCCCGGTGATGGATCCCAGCCCTCCCAGTGTCTCCCCAGTCCCGTGGTGGCTGAATCCACATCTCAGTGGGAACTAGAGAAAACGACAGCAGGAGCTTGGCCACTGAGATGGGGATGCAGGACTTAACCCATAGACTCCCCAGCAGATCCATCCTCCAGGAAAGGAATGTCCCATGGGTTTTGGGAATGCTGAATCCTGAGGCTGAGGAACCTGGTGAGACCAATAGACACCTCTGCTGCATGACCCACCTGGGAGAGAAGGTGGCCTGGACACTCCCAGAGCTGGCACTGTAACGTCCTAACATGAGGAAGGTGCTGAAAGCCCCTGGATTTCTATTTTCTTCACTTTTCTTTTTCTTCACTTTTCTTTTTCTTCTTCTTTTTTTTTTTTTTTTTAATTTGAAATATCTCAGGGCTCAGATGCAAATCAAGAACGGCCTCTCCAATTCCCACACCTCCCAGTGCCCCTTACAAACAAGGATCATTTAACATGGATTATTTTAATAGAACATGCAGACAATTTTTTTAAATTTAGTTCTTAGTAGGTAGCTGACCCTTCCCAAAGCCTTTGCAGGACAGGTCCCTCGTTGCCCTCCTGGGGCAGAAACAGAACCCACTATTCCCCCTACACAAGGAGCTGGGGAAAAAAACCCCAAAAGCCTAAAAAATGCCAATCTGGGGATGTTTGTGGAGGACAGGGGGTGTGGGGATTGTTGGGGAGGGGTGAGGGCAGTGGTGAGGGATGGATGGGTGCAGGCACTGGGTGCAGGGGATGTTCAAGAGAGGGTGTTGGGTTGTGCCAGGGATCTAAAGGTGCTGGGGGGGGGTGGTGTAGGGGGTTCTGTGGGGTGTTGCCAGGCTCCCACAGTTGCCCAGTGATGGTGTTTGTGACCCAGCTGGGGCAGGCAGAGCCCAACAGGACAGATCTGGGGGCAGCTGCAGCACAGGAACCCTGCAAAGCCCAAACAGGACTGAGAGCAGGTAGGGGCTGAGCAGGGACAGATTGGCGCCCCAGGGACCCTCATCCTGCCCCATGGACCCTGCACCCCTCATGGATCCTGCACCCTTCATGGACCCTGCACCCTTCATGGGTCCTGCACCTTGCCCCAAAACCCTGCACCATTCATGGGTCCTGTATCCTGCCCCATGGACCCTGCATCCTTCATGGGTCCTGCACCTTTCATGGATCCTGCACCCTGCCCTATGGATATTGCACCCATCATGGGTCCTGCACCCTGCCCCAAATTCCTGAACCTTTCATACATCCTTCACCCCATCCCAAAAACCCTGCACCCCTCATGGGTCCTGCACCCTGCTCCATGGACCCTGGCCCATGCATCCTGCACCCTTCATGGATCCTGCTCCCTTCATGGGTCCTGCACTCCATTGCATCCACCCTTTATGGGTCCTGCACCCTTCGTGGATACTGCACCCCATTCCAAAACCCCTGTACCCTTCATGGATCCTGCACCCTGCCCCATGGACCCTGTCCCCATCCTCTTACAAAACTGCATTTAATGTGGGCTGTAGGAGCCAGGCACTGCAGAGACTCCATCTCCTGACCGCTCTGCCCTCACAACCCCACCTCTTCGTGTTTCCTCGGGCTGTTTTACATGGGTCACGGGTTGTCCTTTTTATCGGTGGCTGCAGAGGGTGGATTTCCTCACCTCCTCATGTGTATCGCAGGAGGGCAGTGAATAATGCATGCAGCCTTTGAGAGAGGCAGACATCTCCCGTGCTCCCTGCTAACGCACTCCTCTAGTCCTGGGAGGATTTTGGGGGGTTTTTTCTCTCTTCGATGGACCCCAAATGTCTCTTGCCAAAGTGAACCGCATTCATTTTTGGCTTGTCTTCCCCCTGCCCTCTCAGGTACAGCGTCTCCCCCAGCCCCTTCCCATCTTCACCCATTTTTTCCCCCTCTTCTCTTGTTTTCTTTCACGTCTCCTTTTGTTTGTGTAACCACGGATTTCATGCCGCAGCCAGGGCTGGTCCAAACTGCCAGGGGATGCCCTTGCCCCGGGCAACCCTCGCCCTGGGTGAGAATGCCTGTCCCTGGCAGATTTCCCCTGATATAAAGCCACCCTGGCTGCCAGGGCTGTGTGTCCCGTGCAGCCAGGAGCTGCACCTGGAGGTTCCTTGATGGTGGGGTTCTGTGCATGGCTGGAGTCCATCCCTCTCCCTGCTGCTCTCTGAGCTGCTGGAGTCCATTTCTTCCTTCCAGGCAAAGCTATATTTGTAGGAGATAAATATATATATATTTATTTTTTATATATATATATAAAAAATTTTTCCTCTGGTCTTTTCAGAGCATCATTTTCAGCTCTGGCTGACAGCCCTGTCCCGGTTCACATCTCACCCCTTTAACCCCCAAAGAGGGTTTGCTGCCCAACCTCTTGCTTTTCGTCTTCTTCAGTCGCTCTGGCAACCAGCAAATGGCAGCCAGGCTGCAGAGAAATGCCCCGGCTGATGGGCTCCTCCCTGCCTGCCCCCGGGCTGCAGGCTGGGCTTGGCTCTACGGGGGCTCGCGGGCTTAAATCGCATCCCCCAGTACTGGCACCTGGAGCAGTTCACACAAATATTCCCAGCACTGTGAAGGGTGGCAAGAAACAGGATATTTACATATCAGATATCTTTATTTACTGCTTTGCTTTGGATTTGTGGCCTGTTGATACCGGTAGAGGTGAACAGCATTGCAGGGCAAGGTCACTGGCCACACACAGAACCATAGAACAGTTTGGGTGGGAGAGGACCTTAAAGCCCATCCAGTCCCAACTGGATGGTCCTTAAGGTGCCTTCCCACCCAAACCACTCTATGATTCTATAAAAACCAGCATTTTCTTTCAGAAACATCTGTAGGAACGCCACCATGAGATACCTCCCAGCTCCCCACACCGTGACGGGATACCAAGCAGAGGACAAGGAACTGTACCCACACATTCCACTACGCACCCGCTTCAACCTGGATGGTGGCCGATCCCAGGTCCTGAGCAGGTTTTACCAGGTGAGGACAGAGGGGAGACCATGGAGGGAAGCCTGGGTGGCCACAGGTCCTGGTGGCTACTGAGGGCTGGAGACAGATGTCCCCTCCCCTGCAAGGCTCCCTGCCCAAAACCAAGCAGGCAGGGATGGCACTTCAGCTGCCACATCTGACTTCAAGCATCTTGAGTGTCTGGAGCAAAAGTCTTGTGAGGAGCGGCGTAGGGAGCTGGGGGGGTTCAGCCTGGAGAAAAGGAGGCTGAGGGGAGACCTTCTCGCTCTCTGCAACTCCCTGAAAGGAGGGTGTAGCCAGGGGAGGTCAGTCTCTTCTCCCAAGGAATAGGCCATGGGACAAGAGGAAACGGCCTCAAGTTGCACCAGGGGAGGTTTAGGATGGAGATTGGGGAAAATTTCTTCCCCAAAAGGGTTGTGAAGCCTTGGAAGAGGCTGCCCAGGGCAGTGGTGGAGTGGTCGTCCCTGGAGGGATTTAAAAGCCGGGCAGACGTGGTGCTGAGGGACAGGTGGGTTTGTCAGTGTTGGGTTGATGGTTGGACTCAATGACCTGAAAGGTCCTTCCCAACCTGGACAATTCCATGAGTCTATGATTATTAATTTTCCCGGTTAGGGCAGCATCCCCAGTGTGTGAGGGCAGCTGAGGACCACGGCTGTGGCCAGCATTTCTCCATGGATAGAGCGGGGAGGTGATGGCCTTGTGCTTGCAATGGTCACCCCTGCAAAATCCTGCTGCCAACAAGATTCAGAGCACTGAGCTCAGGCTGAACCACTGGGATATTTGTCTTTATCTGCAGCTGAGCCAGCAGCACCGTGATTTTTACCGGGACAAGAGTGGGATGTTGCAGATTGTTCCCTACTTTGTGCTGCCTGTGAAGGAAAAGGACAGATATCCTCATCCGCTCGACCTGTGAGTACCGATGTCCCCAGGACATGGTGGCACCCAATTCCCAAAGGCTTGGGCTGGTGGGATGAAAACAGAGAGGTGTAGGGGAGAGCCAGCCCCACAGCTGATCCTCCTTCCCCTCTTCACCCAAACCTTCTGTCCTCAGAAAAAACGAGAGCAGAATAAACCAGAATAACCTGAAAGGGAAAGGTAGGTGGGCAGCATGCCCCAGCCCAGCTCCAGGTTTTGGAAAGGGGGCATCTCATTCTGAGGGCTGGAGCCCCTCTGCTGGGAGGACAGGCTGAGAGACTTGGGGGGGTTCAGCCTGGAGAAGAGAAGGCTCCGCGGAGACCTTGGAGCCCCTTCCAGTCCCTCAAGGGCTCCAGGAAAGCTGGGGAGGGACTCTGGATGAGGGAGGAGAGCCGTAGGAGGAGGGGGAAGGGTTTGACACTGAAAGAGGGGAGATGGAGATGAGATGTGGGGAAGAAGTTCTTTGCTGTGAGGGTGGTGAGAGCCTGGCCCAGGTTGCCCAGAGAAGCTGTGGCTGCCCCATCCCTGGAGGGGTTGAAGGCCACGTTGGAGGGGGCTTGGAGCAAGCTGGTGTGGTGGGAGGTGTCCCTGCCCAGGGCAGGGGGTGGCACTGGATGGTCTTTAAGGTCCCTTCCCACCCAAACCATTCTATGATTCTATGTTTCTAAAACCAACAGAGACCACCTAATTCCACAGCCATGGGCTGTGCATTACCACCTGGGATGCTCTGTGACGCAGCCTGGGATAATATCCCACTACCTTTTTGGATGGACACCCACAACACTGACAGCCCCCAGCACCCTGCTCAGCCCGCCGGGGACCAGGGGAGCCATCAGAGGGATGTATCACTCTCAACCAACGCCAGTTATACCTGGCATCCAAAATTCCCTCTCGCCTGGAGCTCCGAGCACAGCACTGGTCTCCTGCGGTAATTTGACTGGACCCGAAATGGGGCTGAAAGTGCACCCACAGAGCTGCCAGCCCAGGGCCGGGAGCTGAGCTGTGGTGGGAGCCGCCGCCAGCAGAAATACGTGGGTGCCCTCTAGTGCTATATCCCTGTGGCTCAACAGGAGTGTAAAAAAAAAAAAGCCTTTAGTCACCTTCAGAGGACTTCAGATAAATCTCCCGTCTTTCAGTCTCAAACCCTTCCCCCTCGTCCTAGGGCTCCCCTCCCTCATCAAGAGTCCCTCCCCAGCTTTCCTGGAGCCCCTTGAGGGACTGGAAGGGGCTCCAAGGTCTCCGCGGAGCCTTCTCTTCTCCAGGCTGAACCCCGCCAACTCTCTCAGCCTGTCCTCCCAGCAGAGGGGCTCCAGCCCTCCCAGCATCTCTGTGGCCTCCTCTGGCCCTGCTCCAACAGGTCCATGTCTCTTTTGTGCTGAGGTCCCAGAGCTGGACACAGGGCTCCAGGTGGTGTCCACATCATGTGCTCTGGCCCATCTCGGTGGCCCTTGCTGCAGCATGTCCATGTCTTCCTTGCATGGGGGAGCCTCGGACCAGCCACAGCACTGGAGACACTGCCCAGGGGGGCTGGGTGCTCCCTCTGCCCCATGGACAACTGTCTAGCTTGCACAGCCCAGCAGGCTGCTGGACCTTCCTTGAGGGGATGTCACAGACAAGCTGTGAGCTATGGCCAGCCCTGGAAGCCCATGAATCTGCAAAGTTTTTTGTGTGGAGCTCAGAGAAGCTGCTTAAATGAGCCCATGGAGGGTTAAATTGATGGACATGGAAGGTTTCATCCTGGCTGAGTGTTGTGACTATCTCACGCCTTCTTATCAACCCTCGGCTGCCTGTGAGAAATAAGCAGGGGTGGGGGAGGCTGTCCTTCACCCAGGGCAGGTCTCATGGCAAGGGGGAGAAACGTGTGGGACGAGGAGGACAGATGGAAGGGGATGGAGCAAACCAGATGCTGTCAGGGCCACGAGCGCATCCCCCTTCCAGGAATTTAGCTGGCACAGGGCAAGGTCAGCCCTGGCTGATAAAAGCTGTTGTGAGCAAAGCTGGAGGTGATGGCGAGCACCTCCATTCCTTTGGGAACTTTTTTTAAGCTCCAGATTTACCACCAGCCCCCACCTTTGCAGCTGAACCACAGCTGGCTCTGCACCCAGGCTTGGACCTCCTCCACTTCAACCCGGACATGGGTCTGGGCTTGACCTTAGACCTACCTCACTGCTGAGTAGCCCTTGGGCTGGGTCTGACCCTCACCACCATCTCCAGACCTGATCCTCACCCTGACTTGCTGCTATGCACCCCTGCTCCTTGCTGCTGAGGTCCTCACTGCTCCCTGACCCATCCCCATGGAAGTGATTTGACTTTGGCCAGCTTCTGGAGGGTCAGGCAACGTGTCCCCAAAGGGGCACAAGCAGTTGTGGCCTTGGAAGGAATCTCTACCGTCCTTCTGTCCCTTCAAACACTTCCTCATCCCCAGGGTCCTTCCTCATGCAGATCTGTGACTGAACCCACCTGGGTATTGCCAATATGTGGAGCTGCTTCTGCATTAACCTTTGTGGCCTGGAGGTCAGTAGTGTTTGCAAAGAGGAGAGCACCCCTTGGCCTTGCAGCAGCAGCTCTGGACATGGCACAGGCAAAAATCTCCCAATTCTAATTTCTTTTCCTTGCACTTGGTGGTGAGTGATGCCTGTGCCTGTGCAATCCCCGAGGACAAGGCTTTGGGTGACATTTGGGACTCAGGAGCCAGCAGAGCCAGCAGGAATCACAGAATTTCTGGGTTGGAAGGGACCTTTCAGATCATCGAGTCCAACCATCAACCCAGCACTGCCCAAACCACCACTGACCCATGTCCCTCAGCGCCACGTCTGCCTGTCTTTTAAATACCACCAGGGATGGAGACTCCACCACTGCCCTGGGCAGCCTCTTCCAAAGCTTGACAACACTTTCCATGAAGACATTTTCCCCAATATCCATCCTAAACCTCCCCTGGCAACTTGAGGCTGTTTCGTCTTCTCCCATCGCCTGTTCCTTGGGAGAAGAGACCGACCCCCCCTGGCTACACCCTCCTTTCAGGGAGTTGTAGAGAGTGAGAAGGTCTCTCCTCAGCCTCCTTTTCTCCAGGCTGAACAACCCCAGCTCCCTCAGCCGCTCCTCACAAGACTTGGTCTCCAGACCCCTCACCAGCTCCGTTGCCCTTCTCTGGACACACTCCAGCACCTCAAGGTCTTTCCTGTCATGAGGGGCCCAAAACTCGACACAGCCCTCGAGGTGGGGCCTCACCAGTGCCCAGGACAGGGGGACCATCAATGTCCCACTCCTGCTGGCCACACTATTGGTGGTATAGGCCAGGATGTTTTTGGCCTTCTTGTCCACCTGGGCACAGTGCTGGCTCATATTCAGCCGGCTGTCAACCAACACCTTCAAGGTCCTTTTCCACGGGGCAGCTCCAGACACTCTTCCCAAGCCTGGAGCATCCATGGGATTGGTGTGACCCAAGTGCAGGACCCAGCACTTGGCCGTGTTGAACCTCACACCATTGGCTTTGGCCCATGGAGGTGGGAATCGGGAGCCTTGGGGTTGCATTAGCCCAGTGCAAAGTCAGATCGAACATGTCTTCTTGGGGGGACAACGTTGCAAGCTCACCAGCTTCTGCGGCTCTGTTGGGGTGAAGGGTGCCAGTGTGATCTTGGAGCACACCCCTAGGTCCAAAGGCATGCCTGCACCTCTGGAACCCCTGCCTGAGCCTCCTTACTTCTGCCTCCACCTCTGTAACTATCCTTGATGCTCTTCTCCTCCCCAGCCCACCCCTCAGTGCAAAGACCCGCTGGCATTTGCTGCGATTGTCACCGACGAACCTGCGGGCCTACCAGACCTTCCCCTCAGGGAAGAGGGTCCCCTCGAAGGAAAGAGCCATGCGAGACAGCTTTTTCGAGTGCCGAGCCTAAGCCACGGTGTCCACCCTGCCCTCGGTGGAAACCTTATTTTCCAGCCGGGAGAGAAACAACGGGAAAATAAAGGCAAGGGAGCTGAATGCTGTCTTGGGCTCTGTGTGCCATGGGGACCTGCCCACACATGGCAGGGATGGTCTTTGTGGCCTCCAAGGTGAGGGGACAACTGCCCACCAGGCAGCCTTTCCTGCCATGAGGTAAGGTCACCCAGGACCCTCTCACTTGGGCTGGAGGGGTTGCTGCAGCATTGTGATGGTGGGGAAGAGCACACAGACTTCAGTGTAGTCACCAGTAACCTCAGATGGGGTCACAAGGGACTCTTGATGAGGGAGGGGAGCCACAGGACGAGGGGGAAGGGTTTGACACTGAAAGAGGAGAGATGGAGATGAGATGTGGGGAAGAAGTTCTTTGCTGTGGGGGTGGTGAGAGCCTGGCCCAGGTTGCCCAGAGAAGCTGTGGCTGCCCCATCCCTGGAGGGGTTGAAGGCCAGGTTGGAGGGGTCTTGCAGCAACCTGTTGTGGTGGGAGGTGTCCCTTCCCAGGGCAGGGGGTGGCACTGGGTGGTTTTAAGGTTTCTTCCGACCCAAACCATTCTAAGAGCTTGTGGATGGCATGAAATCCTCCAGGGTAACCAAGACAAGGCTGCAGGAGGGTCTCTAAGGAAGATGCTGCTGAATGACTCACAGGGTCCCAGCCCAGCCGTACCACCCAGCAACCAGACCATGGGTTTCCAGCAGGTGGGTGGCTGGCAGTGGTCAAAAAAGCAAATCAGCCTGCACGAATAATTAAGAGAAGAGTGGAGACGAGAGCAGGCAGCATTGGAGGCCAACAGGGGGTAGACCTCCCTGTCTGCCTGTGCATGACAGGGCTGTCCTGCCTCCAGGAGATGCTGGAGCAGGAGAGGATTTAGAGAAGGACATCAGAGCAGTTGGAAGTCCACAGAGCATCCCTGCAAGAAACAGCCATGCAAGCCAGAGCCCATCAGCCTGGAAAAGAGAGGTTGGGGGGCCAGTGCAGAAGGTCGGTGGGGTTGGTTGTCCACTCTCTCAACCCACACAAGAGCAGAACAACACCCCGGGAGGTTACCACTTGTTAGGCTCAAAGCAAACCCAATGGGGTGAATCTTCTCAACCATGGGGCTCCCCTTCCCAGGCTGCTGCACGCAGAAAAATTCACCATGGTTTCAAGAAGCTGCTGGAGAAACCAGTGGAAGAAAACTACTCTGAGGATGACTGACTACAGGGACATTGAGGCTGGGGAGGGGGTGCTTTGCCGGGAGGAAGGGGACCTTAATTCCTTCATCCTCTGGAGGGGCTCGTGCTCCCTGAAGAGCACATTAGGATGGGTTAAGCCACAGCAGGGTTGGTAGAACAGTGTCCCAGCATGGGCAAGAGGCAACGTTTAATTTATTTGAGAAGATATTTTTTCCTCCAGTGATTTGGGAAGTGGGTGATGTGGTAGGGCACGGACAAGGTCTGTCACTGGTGGTGACAACTGGGGGCCCTGCCCCTGTGTGCCACCCATCCATGAAGGGTCTGGCACCTTTGGGCCACCAGCGAGCTCCCGTGCAAGAATGAGACATCTGGTTACCACTGAAGAGCATTTCCCTGGGTGCCAGCCTGTGTCCTTTGCCCATGGGGCTGGAGAAGGGGCCCTGACCCCTCTTCTGCACCAGAGCTCCATCTCCTGCCCTGCTGGGAGGGAGGCAGAGGCAGGAGACGGGGGGACAGGAGAAGACTCATGTCCTCGCCCCTCTGCAACCCCATTCTCCTGTCTGGTTCCCATTCCCGATTCAAAACACAAAAATACGCCAGAAACAAGGGGTTCTTTGCAGCAGCTATTTTGGAAACCCAGAGATGGGGTTTTAGCAGCTTTTTATTGATTTTTTTTTCCCTCCACTCGCTGACACCTGAAGCGAAATAACCCTTTTAAACTCATCTACTCCTGACTCCCCGGCCAGCACGTTCCATCCAGCTGATGGGGGCTAAGTATTGCTGCCCTTCAAAAGCTCGGGTTTAACACACCAAGGAAAGTCCTTCTGTTTTTTAAGTGCATTTCTAAAATCACTTTAAACTCCAGTCGGGTCACCACTCGCAGTCAGACAGAGCTGTGCACTCTTTTTAGGGCTTGTTCCTTGGCCAAGATCAACCAGGGAGCATGTACAGGGGAGGGAGGACGTATCCAGCAGCCATGAGGAAGAACCATAGAATTACAGAATGGTTTGGGTGGAACCACCTTAAAGATCATCCAGTTCCAACCCCCTGCCCTGGGCAGGGACACCTCCCACCGGACCAGGTGAAGAAACTCGCTTTGTGCCAGTGGTGCAAAGGCCAAACACCAGGAGACATCTATTTATTTGGACTAGAAGACAAAAATTCCCTAGTGGCATCATTTCCACCAAATTTCATTTGCCCCCCTTTGCAGGCTGTCCCTGATGTGGCTGCTGTCCCAGGGAGGTCCATGTTGGGGTGCTGTGTCATACGATGGACCCCTGAATTAAAGAAGAGGTTCAAGATCTTTAATTTGGAGACCCAGGCTGGGTGGGGATCAGCAGCTCACAGGGGTCACCCCTTGCAGGTCCAGGGTCTCATGCTGGAAATTGCTTTTAGGCACTGAAAAGGATGGGAACGGAGCAGCTGCCTACCCTACCTGGGCGGCAGAGGGGGGCTGTGGGTATCTCAGCCCTCACCCCCCTCACAGGAGCTCTCTGGTGGGTTTAGTGGAGGCTTCTGGGGTTCATGGAGACCCCGTGCCTGCTCTCCCCAGCTCACAGCTCCCATCCTGGGGTGTCTGAGCCCAAATCCTCCTTCCTTGATGGCTGTGGAGCGCGGCCAACTCGGAATCCAACATTTTTAGATGCCAAGTGAGGATGGTTTTTGCCTTTTTATCACCTTTCAACACCCTTGTGAGCCCCCTGTGCAGCTCCTCACCCTCAGCCTGAGTCCCTCAACACCACCAGCCCCCTCCCTGCAGATGCTGGAGGAGTTCCATAACCCTGTCCTTGAAGCTCCCCGCAGCTCCCCTGCACATCAAAGCCGGTGCTGCAAACAAATCTCTCTTCATTTCTTGGCTCTGGCCGAGACTTCCAAGAAGAACTCATCCTTCCAGATGCCCTGGCACATAGAGAAAACCCTGGTCTTTAATTCCTGCACGGTGTGGTCAGAGCACCAAACCCTACAAGGTGGTTCGCCATCTGTGAGGGCGAGAAGAGAGAGGCTTCACTGTAAGGTTCAAACTAAGAATTTATTTGGACTTCACTCCCAGGTCCAATACCTATTGTGGGTTCTATGGATCTGAAGGAGGAATGCACTTTTGGAGCTTAAAAAGTAATTAATGGGACACACTATTACAACCTACAAGTGATTCTTGGAATGTCCTAACACAAACCACAAGCGTGTTAGATATTAATACCTTGAAAGAGTACACTAATTATGATCTTAAAGCATGACAGGTACCATACACGTGTTCCTTAATCACCTTCTCTCACGTAAGGCCTCCTAATCCTTGGGAAGTTACCGTTCCCCCTCGTCCTATGGCTCCCCTCCCTCATCAAGAGTCCCCCCCAGCTTTCCTGGAGCCCCTTGAGGGACTGGAAGGGGCTCCAAGGTCTCCGCGGAGCCTTCTCTTCTCCAGGCTGAACCCCCCCAACTCTCTCAGCCTGTCCTCCCAGCAGAGGGGCTCCAGCCCTCCCAGCATCTCTGTGGCCTCCTCTGGCCCCACTCCAACAGGTCCATGTCCTTCTGATGTTGGTGACCCCAGAGCTGGAGGCAGCACTGGGGGGTCTCCCCAGAGCGGAGCAGAGGGGCAGAATCCCCCCCCGCACCCTGCTGGGGATGCAGCCCAGGGTGCAGGGGGCTTTCTGGGCTGCCATCTCTCAAAGCCATATGAGTTTTGCCTTTTGTGCTCCCAAACCTGTTTATCTGGGGGATCCCACACACCATCCTGGGGAAACCTCTCCCTCTTCTCACCCATCCATGGTGGCAGCAGTCAGGGAGCCCAGCGGTTACCAAACCACGTCCCCAGGAGATGACTTGTCCCTCACCACGACCCCAGGAAGGGCTGCCCAGCAGGGAGCTGGCAGGGGACGTGATCTTACCGAAAATACCCGCCATGGGGACTATTTTTATCCCGGGGCAAGCTTTGTTCCTGCCTGGCACATCCTCAAGTGCAGGACCATGGTGTCCGGAGAGGATGGTGCAGGTCCAGTGCCTGGCAGGAGTGAAAAGAGGGTTGCCTGAACACACCCTGCAGGGATGAAGTACAGGAAAGCGAATAAAAACAAATTTCAAAAGTATCCCGTGGTGAAGAAACCTTCTTGAGAACATCGAGGTGGGTTTTCCAAGCTTTAAACCAAGCTGGCAATTATTGTGTCCTGTCTAACGGAGGCAAGAGCAGCTTCAATGGCTTTCCTGGCTTCTTCTCCCCTCCACCTCCCTCGTGAAGGCACTGAGAACTCCTTGGCCCTTCCAGGAGATGTTTTGAACAGGCAGTTCTGGTGTTTCCCCCTTCCAGCAGCCCTGGAGCACAAGGAGAAATGAAGATGTTTGCAGTGTGTGAGCACCTAAACCCTCCCGAGGGTGCATTCCATCCTCGCCACGTTTCCCAATGTCTTTAATAGGAAATATTGAAGGTAGAGGAAGGCCAACGTCCTGCAGCATCACCTTGCCCAGCTTTCCCCACTGCAGCTGGAGCATTAGGGTGAATTATGGGCTTTTTCAGCCCATGCCCCCTCCCTGGAGGTCTCACACCCATGATATCTGCTCTCCATCAGCCCAGGAGGGTGGGAGCATCTCTCCTCCCTCTTCCCAAGTGGCACAGATCCAGCAAACGGCCCTGTTTTCTGGTGTTTCCCTCATGGCACAGGGGTTTGGGGCTGCAGCAGATGGGCTGACCACACCAGCAGGCTGGCAATCTTGGGGGGCTGAGGAATAACACCATCCTGATGAAATACACTAAATTTTTTTTTGGCCATTTGGAGCTGTAAAAACTCTCCCTAGAAGAAGCAGCAAATTAAAACCACCTCAAATTTATATCCTTAAAACCTCTCTCAGGGTTTCTGCGGCTCATCAGGACTGCGATAGTCAGGTCCCTTTGCTCTGCAGCCCTGGCATCTCACAGGGTCAAGACCAGGGTGCTGGGGTGATGCTGCTGGTGGAAGGAGACACCCCCCCCACTAACCAAATCCCTGCTGTGTTTCCAAAGCAGAAGACATCTGTCTTGCAGTGGGGTGTCTGTCTTGGGGACAAGCCTGCTGGGACTTTTTTCCCCTGCGCTTCTCCCTTTAGAGGGCACCAGCAGCTCACAAACTGTGCTCAGTGGTCACCTCAGGCAGAAGGTGGGTTATGGGACCCCCAGTCCTTTGGGCTGGTTTCCCAGCTGGACATGAAATTTGCCTCTCTGCATCTCCGCTCGTGTTTTATCCCATTGCTGGTGCCACGAGGACATCAAACCACAGAATGGTTTGGGTGGGAATGGACCTTAAAGACCATTCTTGACACCTGCCCGTGCTGAGTTCCCCGCCCCCCCGGGAAGCCCCACTAGGCTCATCCCAAGGAGGTCCCTGAGGAGGTGGTGGTGTTGGGGGCTACCTGTAGACCCCATGAGAGACATGAGAAACCTGCTGGGGGGTCCTGTTATGGAAATCCCACGTGCCAGCCACCATCATGGGGCTTGACTCCCTGTTTCCACAACTTCCTGGATTCCTTTGTGAAAATACTTTTTATTAATAGCTCCAGATCCGGGTATCTCCAAAGAAGGACCCCAAACAAAGAGATGCCCAGGCAATTATACCCTTACAATGGAAGTTCCCCACCCCTCATGCCATGATTGGGACCAAGAGTAATATTGGGGTCTGGGGTCTTCTTGCTTGTTATTGGTTTGATTCGTTTGCTGTTTTGTTTCTAAGCAGTTGCTACGTGGTCACCTTCTATGACATCCATCTCTTAGTTCAGGTTTCAGCTGGTTCTGTAATTAGCCATCTGGCGTGTTTTAACGGGATGGTTACAGTTGACACGCCACCATCTATAGGCCTTGTCCACTCTGGCTGTTCATATTTAAACCATGAATGGTGCTAAATTTCCACTAATTTTTTTTCTACAACACCTGGGTGGAGGAGCTGGTGGTCCAGGGCACCCTCAGCAGGGACCCAGTGCCCTGCCCTGCAAGGACCACTGGAGCCAAGCTGGATTTATGGCTTGGAGGTGGAGGTGGTAGGAGAAGGTCCCCCATCCCGGGATGCTCTGCAGAGAGGCCAAGCAGAGCCCCAGGAACCAGTAAAAGTTCACTGAACCTGAGATACTGGGAAAAAAAAACGTAGCGAAACGTGGAGCTCCAGGGACCGCATTTTCCGGGAGAATTTCACTTGGCTGGAAAAGCTCCAACCATCAAAATGATGATGAAGGGATAAAATCCAAAGTGTCAGGGAGGGCTATATAAGGTGGTGCGTAGCTGGTACAATGTCGTCAGTCGTTAAAACACGCCAGGGAGCTCCAAGGTGCGCTGCCACAGCAGAAACTCGAGGGCCACCACCTCAAAGGTGACCCTGGTGTCACCGGGAGCACCCTGTGATTCCCAGGTCCAGGAACTGCACTGTTGGCTGGTGGGATCCACCACTGGATGTAGGAGGAGGAACAGGGACATGGTCACAGTGCTGATGGAGAAGAATCGCCCACTGACGGGGACAGCGTGAGCGTCACCAACACACCAACACACACAAAGAGAGTTGAAATCCACATTAAACCTAAGGGACATCCCAAGAACTCTCCTGCAGCTCTAGGGAAGGGGACACCAGCTCCTCCAAGCTGCAAGTGAAGGTGTTCCTCTACCCTGAGCGAGGTTTCATGGCAAAGAGGTCTACATGGGATTGGATGCATCCTTGTGGCTGTTGTTTGGGGACCAGAGCGTGCATGCCACCATCCTGGGGTGCTGTGTTGGCCACATTGAAGGGGTGGCTGCTCTTGAACAGGATGAGGTGAGGAGCTGCTCATCTCAGCTCACCCAGTGGGAGCTCCTTCTTCATCTTGCCAAGTTGCAGGCTGGGTTTGGGGTGTCCCAGCCCACTTGGTGCCACTTTTCCATGTCACCTGTGAGCACTGATGGAAGCTGCTGTCACCTGGAAGCCACGTCACCTGTGAGCTGCTGGGAGGAGGACCCGTGCCCACCCATGCTCACTTTATCTGCTGGCCTCCAAGCATCTCTAGAGCCACAGGAGGATGCCCCAGCTCATCTAAGTGGCTTTCACAGCATCTGCTGTGGTTCTTGGTCAAACCTGCCTGGAAAATCTGAGTATACCCTGAATACTGGCAGAGATTCCTGCCCTTCACACAAACATGGGGAGAAAGCAAGTGGAAAAAGGGAAGGAAAACCCTTCATCTTCTTCATCATACGTTGTCCAGAGAGGTGTGGGATGCCCCATCCCTGAAAACATTCCAGGCCAGGTTGGACAGGGCTTTGAGCAACCTGGTCTAGTTGAAGATGTCCCTGTTCATGGCAGGGGGTTGGACTAGATGGTCTTTAAAGGTCCCTTCCCACTCAAACCATTCCGTGATTCTGTGATCCACCGCAGCAGAGACGTCAGGGATAAATGACAGGGTTGTTTACTGCCCTCTTCCCACCCTCCAGTGTCTCCCATTAATTAAGTCAGGCTCAGTGTTTTTCAAACACAGGTTGATTTTGTCCAGACCCAGATTAGCTCCGAGCAAGCCCCGCTCCTCCTCCTCCTCTTCCTCCTTCTCCTCCTCCTTCTTTTCTGCCCCTGGGAAACCTCCTCTCCCTGCCCCTTCCCCACTCCATCTGCTCCCAGATCCCATCCCAGACCCCTCCTCAAAGTGGTGTCCCCCCTAGACACCAGCCCAGGCATCGTTTGGCACTGTTTAACCTGGCAAGGGTTAACCCAGGTCTGCACCCACCCTGACAGCCCCCGCCGTGTTTTCCTGGCTGCGGAAGCAGGGCAGGTGGATGTTTACAGGATCGATCTGATGTTCTTTTACCATCTTTGACAACTTGTTTAATCTTTCCCTGCTCCGTCTCCTCCCTCCACTCCCTGAGCCGGTGACACTGGCTTTGCCCCCACCTTCCCGTGTTTAGACTGGAGCTGGTTTGGGCTGGGAGATGTGTTTTATTGCCTTTGCAGCCAGCCAGCACCACCAAGCACGCCTGGTGTTAGGCAGGGCTGTTGGAGATTTGCATAAAACAAATGATCCGTAATAACAATAAAGCGTTTGTTTTCCGACTCCCAACATGAAAAAAAAAAAAACAAAAAACAACAATCTTCTCTGCCCCCCCCCTCTCTGTGCAAAATCCAGTTGTACGAAGGCAAACCAGAGCCCTTCCCTGGTGGAGCTGGGGTGCTTGGGGCTGGGTGGGTTATCTGCATTGGCAACCGAGGCGGGGAGCCCGAGCTGCCTCCCTCCTGCTATTAGGGGAACACGCACGGCTGTGTCTTCTTTATTGCCTGCTCGGAGGGTTAATGACTGCAGCGGCAGCCCCAGGGAGAGGCTGGCTGGAACGTTTTATAGCCCTCCCGAAATGCTAAAGCGCTCATCTGAAATGATCCATGGCAGACGTGCAGCCAGACGAGACTCTGGCCGTCTCCCCCTCACTCCATGCCGGGGATGCTGCAGGAATAAATAAGAAGTGGAGGATGCTCAGAGCCTGTCCTTTCGCCTTGAGGGGGGCTGGTTTGGTTTCCCAAGGGTGGAAGATTTCTGCTGGGGAGGAGGGAGAGAGCTGCAAGGCATCCTTGAGGCCAGCACCCCAAATTAATCATGGAATCACAGAATGGTAGAATCATAGAACCCCAGGTTGGAAGGGACCTCAAGGATCACCTGGTCCAACCTTTCCTGGCAAAAGCATGGTCTAGACAAGACCAGGGAGACTTGATGAGGGAGGGGAGCCACAGGACGAGGGGGAAGGGTTTGACACTGAAAGAGGAGAGATGGAGATGAGATGTGGGGAAGAAGTTCTTTGGTGTGAGGGTGGTGAGAGCCTGGCCCAGGTTGCCCAGAGAAGCTGTGGCTGCCCCATCCCTGGAGGGGTTGAAGGCCAGGTTGGACGGGGCTTGGAGCAACCTGTTCTGGTGGGAGGTGTCCCTGCCCAGGGCAGGGGGTGGCACTGGATGGTTTTTAAGGTCCCTTCCCACCCAAACTATTCTACGATTTGATGATTTGATGATTTCAGAGGGTGCAGCAAAGCAGGGAGATGTACAATCTGGCCGGGGGGTGACTGTGTAGGAGGCATCTGTGCTCGTGGTGGTGCACGGCGCAGCAGAGCTGCCCTCTGCTAGAAAAAAAAATAAATTAATTATCACATCAGGAGAAGCTCATCGCTAAGAACCAGCACGATTCCTGGCCTCTGGGAAGGGGCTGCAAAAAAAAATAATCAGTGAACCAAGAGGCATTGCCCATTGGGAATGGATCAGGACTGAATGTTTTCCTCTCTCCCCCCAGCCAGAAAAAGCCCAGCCTCGGGATGCTCCAAGTGAGCCTTCCCCAGAGGAAATCTGCTTTTCGGGGCAAGAATTCCCTGAGCAGCAGGGCTGGGGATGGGGATGCTCCCACCCATGGAGGAGGATGCTGGGGGGAAGCAGGGGAGGAGGCAGGGTGTTTTGGGGGGATGCAGGGCATTTTGGGGGGAGGCACAGTCGTGCCAGGCTGGCAATGCTCCTGGCTGAGATGCCACTGGCCGCCGCCGTTGCGGGGGTGATCTTAGCGGTGCCGTTGAAGTGGAAAGAAAAAGCACAAAGTCTGCCCCGTTTGGGTGTGTTTACATAACTCCAAATGTCAAGTGGGGAAGGCGAAAACAGCGGGAAGGGATGTTAAAACACAGGGTCATTATTACGGGCTCTCAAGCAGCGGCGGGGGTGACCGTGGTGACAGCGGGCACGGGGGGAAAGCCACCTGGCGCCTGGCCCAGCTGGTTTTGGCATCACTGAGTTTGGTTTAAATGTGTTTTTTTCCCCTCAAAAATGGTGGGGCACTGAGTGGGCACTGCCTGGCACCAGCACCTTGGCCCTGAATAAACAACTTCATCTGTTGCTCTCTCCCAGCCCAGGAGGGCTTCGGGAGGGCAGGATGGTGATGCTGCCTGTCCCTGTCCCTGCTGCCACCTCACCACGGGGCTCTTGGGGTGAAGGGATGTGGACACCGTGGTCAGAGAGTACCAAATTCTCACGGTTTAACCCCAGATGGCACGTAGGATCACACAGCCCCTCACTTACCCCCCTTTTCCCTCCCCCAGAAGGGTAGGGAGAAGAGGGAGAAAAGGAGGAGAAAGGGAGTCACCCCCCATCCCTGGAGGGGTTCAAGGCCAGGTTGGATGGGGCTTGGAGCAACCTGCTCTGGTGGGAGGTGTCCCTGCCCAGGGCAGGGGGTGGCACTGGGGGGGCTTTAAAGGTCCCTTCCAACCCAAACCATTCTAGGATTATATGATTCTATGGAAAAAAAAAACAATTTGTGGATTGAGATAATGACAGTTTAGTAGAACGACATCAGAAAAGGAAAATAGCATAATAATAATAATAATAATAATAATAATAATAATAATGGCAAAAGAATAGACAAGACACAAGTCACTCTCACTACCCAGTAAATTGATGAATTGGTGCCATCCCAAGCAGTGACACCGAGTACTCACCCTCCCGGCTAACCCCATTTATATTCCGAGCATAATTTCTAGGGTACAGAATATTCCATTGGCCATTCCGTCCTTCTGTCTATGCTCCTTCTCAGCTCCTCTGTGAAGCTGAAAAAAAAGTCCTGGAAAAATATCAACATCGCCTGGCAACAAACTACAACAGTGTACGCTATCGACATTCCTTTTGTACCACAATATGAAAACACAGCAAGGACTAGAAAGAAAATTAACTCTGTCCCAGCTGAAACACAAGTGCAGCATCCGATGGGGATGTGGGAATGGGGCATCTCCCCCAAATCTCATCAGGAAGCCGGGGGGGTGGGTATGGTCCGGGGTCCATTGATATCAATCAATATCCAGAAAGCAAAGAACCTCCCCAAAACACACCCCTCCACCCCACTCTTCCTTCCCATTTTTTCACTTTTCTTTTAACTTTTAATGCCTCCAAGAGCTCTTCACTCTTAAAGCATTTGTTCCAGGAGCTTGTAAAGTTGAGCCGTGAGATTTGTGCAGCCCATCACGCAAGGAACTTTAATTAAACATGTGAAAGTCAAAGACACTCAGTGTAATTCAGACTGACAGCATATCTAAAGATATTTAGTTCCTGGATTTTAATTAAATCCTCCAGAGCAATTGTTTGATTCCTTAAGCACAACTCAATCTTTTTCCTTCTGACTTTTTCAGCTGTTCCTTGGGACAGAGGAGCGTGTTTCCAGCCTGGATGTTTGCCTTTGTATGGTTTCCCATATTTTATGTTCCGGACAGGTGATGGATGCTCTTGACGTCAGGAGGAAACCTGGATGAGTCCCAACAAGAGACTCTTTCTGGTTGTAGAAAAGGCAAGGTGGCTCAGTTTTTACCTGCCAGGAGAAACAATATATTTTTTTCTGAAGATCATAAATATCCCAGAAAAATCCCGCCTGAGACGAGCAGGAGGGAGACGTCCCAGCGCAGTTTGATTTGCTCCATGGCTGGAGTGGGATGAGGGATGGAGAAAGGCCCCCAGGGAGGGCCTCCAACCCCCCTGAAGCAAGCTGTCCCCAGATGATCCTCTCTTTTCTCCAACAGCAAATTTGTGGTATTAAGTGAAATAGGGGTATTAAGTGAAACACATTTCTTCCCTCTTGCATCTGCCCTGCTTTTCTCTAATCAGTGTAATCCCAGTAATTACATAGTTAGGGCACTGGAAATCGGTGATGGCAACTGCGAGACCCTTGTGGGGACTACTTGGGCTCTGGGACGGGCTCGTGCCCGGCTGTCCCAGGGGTTTGGGCAGAGGGATCCTATTTCCCAGTATCTCCCATTTGCTTGCTGGGGCTTGGGGCTCGGTTTGGGAACCCCTGCCCCTTGCTGTGGGCTCGCTGTGAACATCTGTCTCCCACCCCCGCCCCCTGCCCGTGCCATCTGTCCTGCAGAGGGGAAGTAATTAAATGGGGCTCTTCATTAATAAGTCCTTGATGCGACAGCACCCTGCAAAAGGAGAAGCCTCTTCCCTGACAGGGACTTGTAATAATACAGCTGAGAGAGGCACAATTTTACATGTATAGCCCCATGGGTACAGGGAGAAACTTTGGGGCCATCTTATTACCATCATTTTACGCCTCTTATTACCATCTTTTGACTTTTTTCCCCCCTCCCAGCCATTTCCCCTCCTTTGCCTCTTATTTGGGGCAGCCCCTGTGCATCATTGCTTTTAGGGACCTGCTCTTTGGCTGGGGGTGATGCAAGGTGCAAACCCTACCCGAGGCCACACAGCAGTGACCAATTTGGGGACCCCATATCATGTATTTATTTTTATTTATTTATTTATTTATTTAATTTTGGCAAACAAGCTCCAGCGCAGCTGTTTGCCCACGGCAGGAGTCGTCTGGGAGGGCCTGGAGGAAGCTCTGCTGGAAAGAACAGAGTCGCCCTGGGGTGGGGAGCGTGAAAAGCAAGTGCCAGCTGAAAATGCAAGGTCAAGATTCAACCAGGACGATTGGAGCTGGCAGGGGGGAAAGAAAGCAAAATCCAGGAGCAGTTCTTAAATAAGCAGACGGTTTTCTCGGGTTTTGTCTGTAAGAAACAGCTTTGACAGCTCCTTTCACTGCTCTGCAGCTTTCCCAGGGCTGGGAAAACTACAAAGCAAGGAAAAAAAAAAACCAACCTCAAAAAAATAATAAGGAAAGCAACAGGGAAGATGTGAAAAAAGCTGAGTCTTCAGCTTCATGATTTGTTTGTATTTTGAGCCAAAAGAAGAGAGAAAATCCCAGTGAATCCTTCCTGGGTTCTGCAGATGTTTGGAGAAGCTGCGTGGAGGTGAGGTCAGGGGTGGCCAAGTCCCCCCATAGGGTTGCTTTGGCAGAGGACAACCTTTCGCATGAGTTCAGGGCCAATTCCCAGCTCCTCATGGATGAAAAAGAAGGATGTCCTTGCTGTGGCTGGGACACGGCAGCTTTGCCTCCTCCACAGCTGCAAAGGCTCGGGGAACCCATGGTGGCTGCAGAAACCCAGCATCTTCCCGAGTCGCTGCTGTCAGGAAGGGGATTTGCCCTCAGAAGAAGTTTTGCAGTTTTAAGACAAGAGGAGATGGGCACAAACTTGAATATAAGAAGTTCCATCTAAACATGAGGAGGAACTTCTTTCCTGTGAGGGTGGCAGAGCCCTGGAAGAGGCTGCCCAGAGAGGTGGTGGAGTCTCCTTCTCTGGAGACATTCAAACCCCGCCTGGACACGTTCCTGTGGGACCTGCTCTGGGTGACCCTGCTCTGGCAGGGAGTTGGAGGAGATGATCTCCAGAGGTCCCTTCCAATCCCATATCATTCTGTGATTTAAGGTTGGCTCTGGGAATGCTGAGCGGCACGGGGCTGGGAGCCATTCGTTAACCTCACTGCAGGAGCGTGCGTTTCCCTTCCCGCTGGGCAGACAAGGCAGCGGCAATTCTGAAATCTCAACATGTGTCGTGCCTTTGTTAGGGAAACACAGGCATTATTCACAGCCCATGTAGAACCGTTCGCATCGTGTCATCTCATTCAGGGACACGGGATACGCCTAACAGGAATTTTCTAACAAGGCGTTTAATCCCTAAAGCGTGCAAAATGATTAAAAAAGGGGAAACGACAAAGAGAAAATTAAAAAAAAAAAAAAAAAAAAAAAAAGGAAGCCATGGCTGCATGCTCTGTATATCTGATCCCCTTCAGACGCAGCATAGCAGGCGGGTTAACACCAGGTACCCGCCTCTCCTGGCCCTGCTGTGCTGTCTGCATGGAAGATGCTGCTCTCTGCAGATTGGGGAAAACGTGTTCAACCCCACAGACCCTCCATGGGAAGCTCCAAGTGGTTTTCCGATCATCCTCCAAGGCCCTTGACTGTGTCTGCCTTGGCAGGACAGATGTTTTCCCTGGGCGGGAGGTGCCTCGAACAAGCTGTGCTCGCTTGCTCCTGGATGGTGGCTGCTGCCAGTGTCACCTCGCACGACCTAGGTGTTGGTGTCAAGAGGATGGGGCCGGTCTTTTTTCAGTGGTGCCCAGGGACAGGACAAGAGGTAATGGCCACAAACTTGAACATAGGAAGTTCCACCTAAACATGAGGAGGATCTTCTTTCCTGTGAGGGTGGCAGAGCTCTGGAAGAGGCTGCCCAGAGAGATAGTGGAGTCTCCTTCTCTGGAGACATTCATATCCTGCCTGGACACGTTCCTGTGCAACCTACTCTGGGTGGACCTGCTTTGGCAGGGGGTTAGACTAGATGATCTCCAGAGGTCCCTTCCAATCCCGTGTCATTCTGTGATTCTGTGATTCTGTGACCTGAGCTCAGTGGTACCCAAGGAGCATCCACGCTCCTCCAGGTCCTCCTGCTCTTCCCTAGGAGCCGGGATCCTGGTACATCTCCAGCTGTACCTGGGAGGGGGAAGAGATTTTGCATTTACCTCCCTGCCTTGTCCCCACATGTCGCTGGGGTCCGAAGGGCTGTGGCTGTTTCCCCAATTGCACGTGCTGCTCCCTGGATAACACAATAAAATTCCCCTCTTTCTCCTTTTTCTCCATCTTTCACGGCCAGTATAGCCTGTTAGGAGGCATAAGAAAATCCAAACGAGAGTATGCTACATATACTTAATGAATGCTGCATATACTTAATGAATATCCCTCTTCACAGAGTAACTGGGGGTTTTGACTCCTCGGTCCAGTCGCTAAACCAAATTATCCCTTATTTACCCTGCTCTGCTCAGCATCACTCTTGTTAACGTCCTCCTTTCAATCATGGCAGCTTCAGAGAGCGGGTTTCCCAGGGCAATGGATTAGACGTGAGTAAAATAACCCATTTGTCTCCCCTCATTCCCGCTGCAGATCACACTTATCCTAAACACAAACCAGAAGGAGCAGTTGCACACGGCGGGGTTTAAAGAGTTGTCACTGGGCCAGAGCCACGGAGAAAACACTGTTTCACTGGGATCGCTGGGGTTCTGCTGGATTTGGGGGGAGATTAACGGGGGGGGGAAGGTGGGTTTGTCTTGAATTGAGAAGCTCTGCTCGTGGGAAATGGAGACATTGGAGCATTTCCCACTTCAAAGAGCTGGAGCTTCTCGACACGCAGGGCTGAGGGTGGCACAAAACGTCTTCGCAGCCTCCCCAGAGTATGCTGGTGCTGAGGGGATGAAGGGAAAAGTGATGCTTGGTCCTTTTCTGTAGTTTGGGATGAGCAGGGTTAGGAAGGAGCGGGGGACCAGGTCCTAACACCTTTCTCTTGACACCTTTCACAGGGGTCCCTCCTTGCTTTGGGGTCCCAGCATTTCCACAGACATCCCAGCCTCACACTCTGCTGGTCCCAGCTCCCCCAGGCACTGCTGGTGCTTCAGAGTTTCTTGGGACTGGGTTGTCTCCTCCAGCATCAACCCTTGTGCTTTTACCAGCAGGCTGGCAGCTCGCTCGTGCCCAGGACTTTGTTTTCCACCACCTTGGGAGACAACAGAGCCACTTCTTCTCACCCCATGGGGATTTACAGGTGGCGAGGACACTCAGCGCCCTTCAAGGACAGGGACAGCCTCCCTCCCAGCAGTACCTGCTGCCCCATACCTTTAGTGTGGTCTCCATGGTTTCCCTGCTGGGTGTTACCATGGTTACCTGATCCCTTTTTTCATTAGGAGACACAAACTCTGATAGTTCTTGTCTTGCATCTGCCACCTCCTCCAGCTCCCTGGGCTCTCACACAGGCTGGTTGGAGGGGACGGAGTGAACTTTGCCTGGGACAAAGGTGGCAGTGGAGCATCCCTGAGCTAATCCAGCCTTGGGAGACCAGGGGTGGACCTGGAGGCTGTTGATGGCCTTGAAAGACCGTGTGAACCTTCTGCATGTTGGCTGGGGGGGAAAGAGAATGGAAAGTGGGTACTGTCACCTGGATTTTCTCCCTGCAATTAGGTTGCACTGAGTTGTGCCTGGGGTAAGGAGCATCCTTGCTCAACAGAAGTAAGGCCATCAAGTAAGACCAAAAGCCTCCCCAGGGGCACGAGCTGCCACCAATGTCTCCACCTCCTAGTCCAGATGCATATTTTCTCTGCCCTCTCCCCTCTCATAAACAGAGGAGCGAGGCAGGAAGACGGATGTGCTTTTAGCAAATCTAAACAGACTTCACCCCCCTGCATCCATTTCCTCCTCGGGCAGTTGGAGGACAGACTGATGAATGTTGCGGCTGTTGACTCACTTCCAGAAAGCGCTTGGAGAAGATGGAGGAGGAATGCTATCAACACCTGCCTGAAAACATCCTCTTTGGCTGGGAGCGGCGTCTGGGCCAGGAGTCCCCTCCAGATGCAGATCCCAAGCTGTGTCCTGGCATCTGCACACGCTCATGGTGCCCAGCTCCTGTGGAGACCTGACCTGGGGAGCAATAGCTCTCAACTTGGGCTTGGGCAGCTGAATTGCTCTGGGCTCTGGCCCAAAGTTCAGACAAAGGCACAGAGCTCCCCTAAAGCCCTCTAGCCCTGTGTGGATGCCTCTGCTACCCACAAGCACCTCTTCTTGTCATGGTCTCCCCTTCAGTACTTAAAGGGGCTCCAGGAAAGCTGGGGAGGGACTCTTGATGAGGGAGGGGAGCCCTAGGAGGAGGGGGAAGGGTTTGACACTGAAAGAGGGGAGATGGAGATGAGATGTGGGGAAGAAGTTCTTTGGTGTGAGGGTGGTGAGAGCCTGGCCCAGGTTGCCCCGAGAAGCTGTGGCTGCCCCATCCCTGGAGGGGTTGAAGGCCAGGTTGGAGGGGGCTTGGAGCAACCTGGTGTGGTGGGAGGTGTCCCTTCCCAGGACAGGGGTGGGACTGGGGGGGCTTTAAGGTCCCTTCCAACCCAAGCCATTCCATGATTCTGTGATTCCTGACATCCCCGCCTCCCTCAAATAATGGAGCATCTGCTGGGGGAAACAGCTCCAGCCTGGTTAAGAGGATGGAGAGAGGCTCCTGTCAGCTTTGTCCCAAGCACCCTCCTGAAAGGCTGTGTGTGGAAAGCACCAGTAGCCTGAGTAATACATCGCAAGTGCCATACTTGGAGGAATTAATTTCTCTGGGGAACTGGATAGATAATTATTGCCCTTTTAGTGCGTTACTTGGACGCGCTGGCTCTCTCCAGCCTCTCTGGCCCTGGCTTGGCTTGCCTGCATTCTCTCAATCATCAAACACATTTGGGCGGTGAAATTTCCAAGAAAATGTAATAAACTGGTCCTCAGAGACTCCATTTCACGTCGTGTCGGAGATGAAAGCAAAGAGGAGCTGGGTCACACGAGAACTTCCTGCACTTGCAGATGCTGTCTCCACTTGGAACATGACTCAGCCTGTCCTCAGCAGAGGACGATGCCAGGCAGAGCTGGATGATGGGAAAAGGCTCATCAGGCCATCCCATCCAGATGTGGAGGTCTGGATGTCCCCTCCAACCCTCCAATCACCCTCTGCCACGTGGGCTCTGGGGCAGCAGCAGCAAAAGGGACCTGGGTGATGCTCTCCAGGCATCACTGGGAATCACTGGTAGAGATGTCAGCAGGTTTATGGGCAAAAATATTCTCAGCAGCTGGAAGAGGTAAGCAATGTCCTTTCTGCTGTGCAAGCCTGCTCCTGGAGCAGTGTAAGGAAAATATTTGGAAGCAATGAGAACAAGTGAGCACCAGTTGTCCACACAAGTGCAGAGCCTGAGCCTCTTCACCTCTCCACAACCCAGCAAGGGAAACACCCTCTTGCTTTTCTCCATTGTGAAAGAAGCTGGAATGTTTTGCTGCTCCTCCGTGCGTGAATGGAAGCGAGGGCTCTCCTAATTAAATTGTTGTTGGGTGGATGTATGAGCCGCTGAGGAGTGTAGAAGAATAAAATAAAGTAGGTTGCAGCTTCCCTGAGATGTTTTCATTCAGGAGGATGAAACTGTGCAGGGCTGTTATTTTTTCATCCTGTTTTGGTAAAGAAACAATTAAACTCTCCTCTTTGTTGAAGCAGGACTCCAGAAGGCAGCAGAGTGAAAACATCTTTTCTACCTGTTGAACACCGAGTATAGAAACTGTTGCTGCTTCTCACAGGGATGTGAAAAGAGAGGGGAAAAGGGGGAAACGGGATATACATTTCTTCACCACAACAAACATTTGCTTCAGAGTTCAATTTGCTCGGCAAGCTTGGTCCTGCCAGGCAGGAATGAGTGGTTCAGCATGTTTGGTGTGTCCTGCCGATGCTTGGGAGAGCTGGGGCATCCCATCAGGGCAGGGAACCCTTTCCCTGCTCCAGCTCCTGGGGGTTCCACCTCCTGGCAAGTGATGCCGCCTTTGGCTGCTGTAGCTTCCGTCCCATTGGGGGGCTTTTGATGAGGACCGGGATAGAGCAAGTGGGTTGTATACTCAAGGACTCTGTGATACCCAACACTGTCTCATCTCATCATCTCATCATCCCATCATCCCATCCCATCCCATCATCTCCAGAACCTGAACTAATTCAGGCTTAACAACACCGTTTCTTGACCTCTTGCTCCAGAACTATTCTGCCTGAATGAGGAGAACAGTCTCTACGTAACCATCCAATGGGAGCTGTGAAAGAAGCTGGAGGAACTCTTCCACCAGCCATCACCACAGACTGATGCAGACCCTTTCTTGCTGAAAGAGTAAAAAAGTTCAAGACACGAGGGAAATCCCTTTTGAGGACTCGTGCTTTAAAAATGCGGGTATGACTGATGGTGCAGGAAGATCTGAAATGATCTCCGATCACTGAAGCTGAACAAAAGAGAAGAAGAACAGCCGTCGGTGTGGGGAGAAGGTCCACGTGGTCCGGTTATCTGTTCCCAGCACATCAGTAGATGTCTGAGAGCCGGGGCAGAGAGATGTTTGTTGCCTTTACCCACCCTCCATCAAACTGTGCTTCAAGGAGCTGGAGATAGAGTGGGCAATGGGGCAACACCCTGGTCTTATGTGCTTTTCCTGATCAATCACCACTGAAATTAGAGAGGACATATTTGGTCGAGATGAGCCTTGGTATGGGCTGAAAATGGCCATTTTTAGGTTATGAAAACCTTCCAATTCCCAGCCTTAGTTCAATCATTTGCAGCATGTTTCTATTCCCTGTTGTGCCGTAGCTTGGCCATCTTGGCCCTACCCGCCATGCTCAGCACCACACGTTTATTGGGAGGGCTCCTGTCTCAGCCCTGTTATCTCTCGCAGCTGCCTTTCTTTCCCTGAAGTCAGTAATTTGGTCCTGACAAACAGCCTGGCAGATGGATGTCCTGGTGTTATCCGGAGCGGGTTGGACTTTCAACCTGGGGAGAAGATAACCGGCCTCAAACACAAACAAGGAAGTACTTCTGCACATCGCATCTGTCACTAAAGGGCATTGAAGACATCAAAAAGTCTACGGGCATTCAAAACAGAGCCATGGGGGGACAGGTCTTCTGTGGTGCATGCAACGTCTGGCTCAGGGAGCCCTTCCTCTGGCTGCTGGAAGAGAGATGATCTGAGCATCAGATCTGAGCATCAGATCATCTGATCATCTGAGCAGAGAAATGATCCATCATATGTGTCCTGTCCTGGGTTTCTGCTCCTCGTCATGCTTGGAGGCAGCACCCAGGGCAGGAGGATGCTCCTACAGCTGATCTTGCGTTCGTGATGCAAAAACCTCCCCCAAAACCACCTGAAGTCACATCAAACCTTGCAGGCTCTGGCCCTCAAAGGGTGCTGGCAAACTGCCCGCACTGCCTCCCTCGCCAGAGGAGGTAGAGAATGGCTCAGATGACCCAAAATGGGGTTTTTCAACAGCTCGGCAGAGGCAGGAGAGGCCAGCAGCTCCAGTTGAATAAACATGACCCCCCTCTCACTGCCTGCCAGATATTTTGGTTCCCGTCCTCCCGGGGATTAATCTGTTTGTTTCCATTGTCCATGGTGGAATCAGGTTGTGCAACGTCCCTTGCCTCGGCGTTATTATGCTTTCAAAACTTCTCCATTTCAGATCCACTTAATCCACTTGCTACCATCAAATTCAATTAGGTGTCTCAGGCAGATGTCCCTCCCCATTCCTGCCAGAGTGTTTATTAAACTGCTGCGGCTACTGAGGGTGAGCATTTCGGCTCCCGTCCCCTGTGTCCTGGAGACAGAGCAGCCTCCTCGTTGCTGTTTGAGCTCCGAGAGAGGCAGAGCCCAGTGCTTGGAGCTGGCACTTGGAGATGTTCAACCTGGTTCCGTCACCAGCATCCTCGCTGGGTGCTGCACTGGGGGCAGGGTGTCTTTATTTTAGGTATACCTTAGTACTGCACGTGCTCAGCTCTGTGCCGCGGCGGGCTCAAGCCCTTTGCAGCTGTCCTTGTTAATGGAAACCCCAATCTCCGTTCCCTCTGCAGCAGAAATTCACCCAAAGGCTACTGTGCTGAGGCCACCCTCTTACCCTGCAAGGTCCAGGCCTGAAGGTGCAGTGCTGGAAGCTTTTTCTGCTGTTTTACGGCAGACGCTCCTGCCCTGTGGTGATGGAGTCCCACCACGTGGGCTGGGAAGAGCTGACGCTTCCCAAGATTCTTCCTCACCTTTTCTGCATCCCTCCTTCTTCCCAGTCCCACCAAGACATGTCGTGGCTGTTAGCCCTTGGGCCAGATGCAGTTCTGGGAGCAGAAGGATCCCCAGAGGACACCTCCAGTGCATCCACCCATGGGCAGAGCCAACCTGTCCTATGTGTTTAGAAGTGCTGGATGGGGGAGACAGGGTGAAGGGATCTTACTGCTGTCCCCACCCTGTTGGCTGCATCCATACCAGTAACCACCGGTAGCAAGTCGGCTGGTTCCAGACCAGTAACCACCAGTATCAAATACCACCTGCAGTCAAAAAGGTTGGGTAATGGGGAAAGCCCTTCTCTGAGCTTGGATAACTTTGGAAAACCTCTGCTTGTGTGTCAGCCCAGACGTTTTGTGCCCACCGCAGTGTGCAAGGAGGGTGTGCAAACACCAGTGGTAACCAGGAGGGCACCACCACACCGGTGAGAAGACTCTGCAGAGGGAAAGAGCCTGCTCTTCCCTCTGTGCTCACCAGGGCAAGGCAGGGATGGGACGTCCTGAGTGGCACCAGAGGGTGAGGTTAGGTGACATGGTATGGGAAAGTTGAGGTTAGGTGACATGGCACAGGAGGCTGCAGTGAGGTGACATAAGGGTTGGAAGGGACTTCTGATCTCCAAAGGCCCCTGCCAACCCCTATCATTCTCTGATTCTATGATTCTGAGACTCTGTGACATGGTATGGGAAGGTTGAGGTCAGGTGACATGGTATAAGAAGGTTGAGGTTAGGTGACATGGCACGGGAGGGTGAGATGGCACAGGAAAGTGAGGCTAGGTAACATGGTATGGGAAAGTTGAGGTTAGGTGACATGGTATGGGAAGGTTGACGTTGGGGGGCATGGCACGGGAAGGTTGAGGTTGGGTGATGTGACACGGGATGGTGAAGTTAAGCACTGGAGGGACAGTCTCAGGCAAGTGAAACTCCAGGATAGATTGGGAGGGGTGATCATCCCCAGCGTGGGATGATTAGCAAACATCTCTCTGGAGTGACACGTGAAGAGCTGATCCCAATTTGGGGCAGGACCATCCTCTCCCAGCCCCACCAGCCCCAGCCCTGCTGATTCTCCCACGGCTCCAACATCGAGCGTTCGTGCTCCAGGTGAAGGGAGGCTCTCGTGTGCCCTGCGGACTCCACCGTTACACCACGCTCCAGTTTTCCAGGGAAATGGGAGTTGGTTTTCGCTGCTGGTTCCTGTTGCCACGGCTCAGCATCCTGCTCCAGGAGCTGTGGGTGTGGAGCTCAGGACTGAAGCTTAAACCATCCTGCCTGTGTAATTGAATTAAGCTCCTTAATAAAGCCAGTTGTTATTTCCTTAATTCCCCGCAGACTCCCTAATGCTATTACCTCAACACAACCCTGTTTAACTAGCTTATTATCGATTAGTTTGCAAAGCAAACTTGCTGTTCATGGTGGCGCTGGGCACCTGGGAGACTGGATCAAGCTCAAGTGGACAACATCACCTGGTGTGCAAGAATGCAAAGGTGGAAGCAAGGTTGAACCCAAAGTTAAAGACAGCCTGAGGCGGTGGCTGAGACCACACCAGGGTGTCTGCGTGGCTGGTGAGGCACAGCCTGGAGCCATCTACTCCAGGCCAGGATCTTCTGCTCTCCAGACTGCTTCAGGTTGGATGGAATCCAGGCTCTGGATCTCAACTGTACTCAATGCCTTCAGAGCAAACAGCAGCTGGATGCAGTTCCTTCCATTGTGTTGTGGCTGTTCTCAAGCAACGGAGGGGTATGAACACCTGAGTGTCTTCAGAGCTATGCCCACCAGCCTCAGCCTCCTTTCAGGGGGTTGTAGAGAGCAAGAAGGTCTCCCCTCAGCCTCCTTTTCTCCAGGCTGAACTCCCCCTAGCTCCCTCAGCTGCTCCTCACAAAACTTGGTCTCCAGACCCCTCACCAGCTTCCTTGCCCATCTCTGGACACACTTCAGCACCTCAATCATGCCCCTCATGCCATGTGCCATGGTTGAAGCCACAGAGGCAGAGTATCACAATCCAGGCAAGAGCCGTGCTGGTGGCTTCTGACTTCATGAGACTCATCACCAGAGAAGACCTAACACCAGCTGCTCCTGGGGCTGTCCCTTGCTGCCCACGCTGCTGGCGTAGCTCAGCGTCTTGCAGAAACCAGGATCTTGGCCTGTCCCAGGTATCAATGTGCTGACGGTGCAGAATTAGGCTCTTACCCAGAAAGCTGGTGAAGGAGGGAATCCAGGAGATGACGTTTCCGTTGACTGGTGATTATTATCAGGAATTGTTTTTGGTGACCGACCAAGTATTAAGCAGTAATTACATAACCATGGCAATAGGGTAGTAAATGTTGATGAAGGACTGACGTAAAATTGAGTGATTTGAGTAGTCTATAAGAACTCAGTATCCTCCAGAGTAAAGCAAATATAGCTCAGAAATAGCTTAGCGGTCTCCAAGGGCAGAAAGACCTTATCCAAGGGGCAGTTCCTTGGAGCTGCTGTGGACAGGAGGTGATTTTGTACCAATACATCCTGCTCCCGTTTCCCTCTCCCAAATGGAAAGGGTTGATGATACCATCAGAACTATCAGCTGCTTGTCCTGGATCAACCCTTGCCTTGGCCCAGGGATTGTGTTGACCATGGTTTGCCCATCCCAGGGCCATGCTGATGGACAATGGGCTGTAGCAAACAGCTTTGGCTTCAGCAGAGGGGTAGCAAAGCTAACGAGCATCTCTTGACTAACTAACCCTGTTCTCCACACAGCAATTTTGGGACATTTTGTCTGGGACCGACCTGGCAGAAGCACCAACACTTGCATGGTCCCACCTGCGGCAACAGGTTGAGTGAACCTGGGCCCCCTTCCCTGGTGTCTCACAAAAGCAGCCGACGGCAGAGTTCTCCAGACCCAAGGGGCTGAGTTAAGGTGGTAGCAGCAACCTGAAGTCCAGCTGACCCTGGCCTTTGAATGTTTATATTTCTCCTTCTTTTAATGGCTTTTGGCTCTCACGGTTCTTTCTACCTTCCTGGACTTATTTCTGCGACACAGGCATTAATTATTCTCCCCATGCAGCCAAACACTATAAATTGACTCAAACAGATTAGACCAGGTCAGAAATAGTATCTTTGCAAGGATCTTATTTATCCAAGGATTTAGATTCTGCAGGAAGAAAAATAGAATTCTTTAGAGGAAAGCAGAGTTTAAAAATAAGCCTTTTGATTGCTTCAAAGGCGAAAAAAGAAAAATCAATTCCTCATCATTCTTGAGAGCAGCCAAGAACCTGACACAGAGCAGAGATGCCAATTAGAGCCACGGAGAAAGGGACCGATGTGCTTTGCCATGAGGCACAGCACGGAAAGATGAAGGACCGGAGAGTCTTTTACCCACAGTGGAAAGTCAAGGGGAAAACAGCCAAAGAATGTTTTATGCCCTAATTTTCTTTCATTCAAACCTGTCAACCCCATCCTCCTCCTGCCGCCAGCCGCCGGTTCCCACATCCCATCTCCATCCCCCCTCTGCAAAGGGGAAAAGGGATGGGGGGGATGCAGGAGAGGCTGGAGAAGGGCAGGATCAGGGCAAAGCTCCTCGCTCCCCCCAGAACCCCAAACCTGCAATAAAAAAAAAGGGATTTATTTATCCCTCTCTGCTTCGGAAGTGCTTATGTTAAATAACAGTGATTGAGGAGAGCAACCTCAGCACTTTCTGGGTCCTGTCCTGCTTCTGCCAGCTGCAGGGAGGCTGGGAGGGGAGGAATGGTGACATTTTGGGCCACCCTGGGACCCAAACCCAGAGATGGAGGACCCTCAGCTGTAATGCTGAGTGGTAGCATCACTTCCCTGACACACATCACTCTCCAAAGCTGCACCAGGGAACTGAGGTGCCTGAACTTCGGCTGTTTCCCTCTTTCCATCCAGGGTGACCTCCGTTCCTCTCCTGCCATCTGCGAGCAGCTGGTCACCAGACCTTGGCTATGTTTGGTTTTTTCTCTGGGTTGCCGCCTAAAATCTTCCTTCCCCTCACCAAACCTTACCCAGTGACACCGTGGTGGCATTATCTGCAGGGTTTATCTGAACAACCAAACCTTGCCTGCAGGACCTGGCGAGTGCATGGCAGTTGGGAGCTGCAGCTGCCCCACTGGCCTGTTTAAAAGCATTAATTGCATTTTGGGGACCTGTTGCAGCAATCTCTGCTTTCCATCAAACACCTGGCTGGGCTAACAAGCCTCTGCTTGCACACACCCAGCTGGTCCTGGCCCTTGGATCACTAGAGATGCTTAAAACCCAGCCTTGTTGATGCTGGTGGCAGGGATGCTCAGATGCAGTCAGGACAAGTGTAGCTGGGTCTCATACCTGTGTTTGGCTCCATGGCTTTATCCAAGGGCTCTTGGGCAGAGGGATAAAAAGGCCTGGAATATTGTTCTTAAAACTGCCCCCAGGAGGGAGACGGGGGTAGGGGAGGGACCAGGGGAGGGATGCAGGAACCTTGTGCTGTGTGAGACACAGGTGGTGCAGCATCCCTTCTCCCAGGGCACCTGTATTGGGTTTGCATGGCAAGGTTTTGGTAGCTAGAGGGCTACAGGGATGGCTTCTGTGAGAAGCTGCTAGAAGTTTCCACCATGTCTGATAGAGCCGATGCCAGCTGGCTCCAAGAGGAACCCATGGAGGTCCGTGGTGGAGCAGATATTACCCTGCAGCCCACGGAGGAGCAGATATCTACCTGCAGCTTGTGGAAGACCCCATGTCAGACCAGGGGGATGCCCAAAGGAGGCTGTGACCTCATGGGAAGCCCACGCTAGATCAGGCACCTGGCAGGACCTGTGGCCCCCTGGAGAGAGGAGCCCACACTGGAACAGGTTTGCTGGCAGGACTTGTGACCCCATGGGGGACCCATTCTGGAGCAGTCTGTTCCTGAAGGACTGCACCCCATGGAAGGACCCACGTTGGAGCAGTCCATGAAGAGCTGCAGCCCATGGGAAGGACCCATGTTGGAGATGTTCATGGAGGACTGTCTCCTGTAGGAGGGACCATGTGCTAGAGCAGAGGAAGAGTGTGAGGAGTCCTCCCCTGAGGAGGAAGGAGCAGGAGATACAAGGTGTGATGGACTGATCACAGCCCCCATTCCCCATCCCCCTGAGCTGCTCGGGGGAGGAGGAAGAGAAATCGTGAGTTGAGTTGAGCCTGAGAAGAAGGGAAGGGTGGGGGGAAGCCGTTTTAAGATGTTATTTTTATTTCTCAGTACTCTACTCTGGCTTCTGATTGGCAATAAATTAAATTAATTTCCCTGAGCTGAGTCTCGTTTCCCCGTGACAGTAATTGGTGAGTGATCTCCCTGTCCTTATCTCAACCCATGAGACTTTTGTTGTATCTTCTCTCCCCTTTCCAGCCAAGGAGAAGTCAACCAGCCTGGTGTCCAGCCAGGGTCAACCCACCACAGCACCCCATCTTCTGGCCTCCAGGCAGGGACGGGTTGCCCCCTGAGCTGGCCTTTTTTGGGTCAAGATCTCTGGAAGATGCCTTCTCAATGTACCTTCCTTCTCACCTCTCCCTGCACAGGCAGCTCCGGGCAGGAGTGGACGGGGTTGAAGGTGGTCCAAACTCTGCTCTGAGCTTCAAGAACAAGACCTTTCTACAGCAGAAATCAACCAAGGAGAACAAAGACTGATTCTCTCCCCGTTATTTGTCCATCACCCAGTTGTTAGCCACCTCCCTGCTCATCATTTTATTGCTATCAGGGTCTTTTTAATTTTTTTTTAATGAATGTCTCAGTTTACCTTAGGAAGATCCCATCTCAGATACAGTCTGAAGGGCTGGAGGAGGTTATTAGGAGGGAGGCTGGGCTGCTGTGGCCAATGGATGTCATTGCCCAGCCTCCGAAGGCAGCTGAACCTCCTTGCATGGACAGAAACAAGGCTTCCTGCTCCGCTCGTACAACCCGTGGCTCTGGCAAAGCCAGCCCCAGCTCTTGATGATAAATGAGGAAGCACCATCCTCCTAAAGAGGGTCAATAAGATAATGCGTAGCCAGAGGGACCGGCACAGACGTACAAATTTAAGCATTACAAGGATAAATGCTGGTGCTTGCCACTGCCTTGTTGGGAAAGATGGATTGTTTTCCACCCCAGGCTCCCAGAAGGAGTCACGGAAGGAGGGAAGGAGAACGTCGCTGCCTGGAAGGGCTGGGGGTGCTTGGAGGTGATGCCAGCTCTGGGAAGCTCCCACCTCCGAAGCTGATGTGCAGCGGTGGAGCCATGCAAGGAGCTGTTTGAATGAGGATCAAATGCTTCAGCCATTTCCTTGTCATAGATAAAATATTTCCATCTTTATTAATCTGAGGGACCAGGGACAGGACCGGGCTGAATTTAAGGACGAGGATAAATGTTGGTGCTTCCCACACTCCTGTTTGGAAAGAGGGGTCATTTCCTTCAGGAAATGGTTCAAAACTGGTACAGGGGAGGGCTTAGGCAGTGTTTCTTTACTGAGAGGGTCATCAAATACTGGAACAAGCTTCCTGGAGAGGTGGTTGATGCAGCAAACCTGGCAGTTCTTAAAAGGTATTTGGACAATGCCTTTAATACCATGGTTGAACTGTTGGTCAGCCCTGGGTTGGTCAGGCAGTTCAATCAGATGATCGTTGTAGGTCCCTTCCGACTGAAATCTATTCTATTCTATCCTATCCTATTCTATTCTTTCTCTTCCAGAAAATCATCATCCCTAGCATGAGGCAGAAAGCCGAGCACTTTTCAACACCAAGTTGCCGTTATTGGAGCAATAGGACAAAGATAACCCAGGAAATGGGAGAAATAAAGAATTTAGCTGGCAGAGTAAGGGAGACTGCAATGCCGAGGAACCCTCTGAGGGGACCCAGCTCAGGTCCTGGGGGTTTATTGGCTCCGAATCAGCCCTTGGAAAACCTCATGGAGATCCAGGCAGGGTGTTTGCATGCTGGGGTGGGTTTTGCCCTGGCTAAAACACAGCTCTAACCCTTCTCCTGTCCCCAAAGGACGGACAAGCACAAACCCCAGCCCTGGAGACACCCAGGACCACCCGTGTCCCGCAGGACAGAACACCCGTGCCAGGGCTGCCTGCAGGGATGTTTATTCCTATGCAGGGATGCTGCCAGCTCATCTCCATCCAGGGGCACACACAGCAGCCATCGGTGTCCTGTTTCGGTGGCCGTGACCCTCTTTGTCGCCCCCCCCTGCAGCCAGCCGAGACAAGCAGCAGCAGCTGGATAAGCCCCCGCAGAGGGGGCCCAACGCAAGATGGCTCAGATGATAAAAACAAAAGCTTTGAGCACCCCCCCCCCAGCCCCGTGTTCCAGCCCTTCCTTTTGGGGGAAAAATTTCTCAAGGACTGAGCAAAAAAAAATTAGGATTTTGTAGCCACGTAGCTGCCGGAGGGCTGCAGCATCCCTGTCCTCCCCCCAGCTTCCTCCTGCTCCCCTGCCCCACGGTGCAGGCAGGGCTCAGCTCATCCCGGAGCAGGGTCTGGGTTGGCATCTTTTGGCTGTTGTGCCTGGCATCGCCTCCCCAGCCCCTCGCGGCCACTTCTCTGCCCATCCGGAGCTGGCAGCATCCCACCCGCCCAGGGGCAGCCGGTGCATCCATCCCTTCCCCGCTCTCTGGCACAGATCGAAGCCAGATTTTACAGTCCTGACCTGCAGACGGGCCCGGAGGGCTGCTTCTGTTCTGGCAAAGTAACCGGGACAGGATGGTCCCTCTGCCTGGGGCAGATTCCTGCAAAGTGAGTCAGGGACACACAGAGCAGCAGCCAGTCCTGCCCGGGATGGTTTCCCCCTAAATATCCTTTAGTCCTCTCTTTACAAAGCTCTGGCACTCAAGGCAGAGCTAAAATGAGCCTGTGATTCAGGTGGTTGGCCACGGTCTGCATGTCTCCTGCGAGAGGAGATGAGCAGCGTGTAAGGGGGGTTCTCTAAACAATCCCTGGTGGGGACCCACTCTGCTTTTGACCCAACCACAAATCCAGGCTGGGGATGGAGGGATGGAAAGCAGCCCTGAGGAGAAGGACTTGGGGGTGCTGGGGGGGGTGAGAAGCTCAACACGCCCCAGCAACGTGCGCTGGCAGCCCAGCAAGCCCCCCGCACCCTGGGCTGCATCCCCAGCAGCGTGGCCAGCAGGGAGAGGGGGGGGATTCTGCCCCTCTGCTCCGCTCTGGGGAGACACCCCCCAGTGCTGCCTCCAGCTCTGGGGCCTCAGCACAGGAGAGACATGGACCTGTTGGAGTGGGGCCAGAGGAGGCCACGGAGATGCTGGGAGGGCTGGAGCCCCTCTGCTGGGAGGACAGGCTGAGAGAGTTGGGGGGGTTCAGCCTGGAGAAGAGAAGGCTCCGGGGAGACCTTTGAGCCCCAGGGCGGGGGGTGGCACTGGGTGGGCTTTAAGGTCCCTTCCAACCCACGCCATTCTGTGATTCTATGACAGACCTTACTACAAAAATGCTGGAAGGAAAACTGAAAGGCTGGAGGGGAACCCACCTGCCTGAAACCCCCTGAGGTCCAGCTGAATCACCCCCGGATTGGGGGCTAAAAAAAGCCTTGGGAGAACAGTAATATAGTCAGTGTTAGCATTCTGTTTGTCTGGCTGGGGGTCTGAAGCATGGGGGGAGCTGAGGGGGTCAGCACCGGTGGGGCAGGACGGGGTCTTCCCAGGGATGCACCTCCTCCCCACATCTCCCTCTCCTTCGGATGAGGATTCAGGTCCCCATCCCCGCTCCAGCCCCAAACTGTCCTTGCATTGCACATGGCTCTGAAATTCAGGCAGTACCTCCCTTCCATGGGCTAAACCCCCCTTGACCCCAACTCCCCCAGTCCCTCCAAGTCCCTGATGTGGCAGGGATGCAGCTTTTGTCCTTGGCCAGCCCCAACCTGCTCCCAGTGTGGACACAGAGGAGGCAGAGGAGGGTGTGAAGGTGGCAGGATGAAGCCCAGAGCTGCCCAAGCCGGAGGCTGGAGCTGGACGAGCATCTCAAGCATGATCCAAGCATGGTCCTCACCTGGGTGAGTCACCAGCCACCAGCGAGGGCTGGCAGTGAGCTGGCAGGCTGCCTGTGAGCTCTTATATGCTGTCTCTGGTGAGGATGGAGACAGCAGTGACCTGTTTTACCTCTCAGAGGAGGTATCCCCCCCAGCCCCTCGCTGCCCTTCCCCACGATGCCGGGTGGCAGGGGGTACCAGCATCCTTTCTGGGATGGTCCTCTCTGTAATGAGCTTCTCTTTGCAAAGGGGAAGGAGAACCAGAGTGACGATCTCAGTCCAGACAAGCAGGACTATGGCTGCTGTCCCTGCCTGCAGCGCTGCCAGCTCCCTCTCAGCTCTGTCCCGCTGCCGGAGGTGACACCGGGACAGTCTGGCAGGGTTGCCAGCCCCTCTGTGCCCACCCTGCCTTGCCGGGGAAGGGGATGGCATCACCTCCTCCTCTCCACACCCCAGCTGAGCCTCCGACACCATCCCTGCGTCCCCGTCGAGGAGATGGGGACCGGCCAGGGCTGGAGAGGAGTGGTTCGGCTGAGGATACCTTGGCCGGGCCACCGCAGTCCCTGGAGGGCTGCGTCCTCCCTGCCACCAGCTCTGCCTCCTTCCCAGTTCCCCCCGCCGCCGAAAGCTCCCATCCAACACCATCCCAACCCTGCCAGCTTTTCTTATTTAAAGCCCAAGTTCCCTCTCTTTTCCCTGCCAGGAATCCTCATCTTCAGGGCGAAGAGGCACCAGGTACGTCGTGCTCCCAGCCCTGGCAGATGCCAGCAGCAGGACAAAACAGGGGACAGCGATGTCATTTGGCCTCTGTGCCGCAGTGGGACTGCTTAATACCCACCACACCATGGGCTTCGGATGCCGCATTCGGTAGCTGTGCCCAATGAATTATTTATTCCCTGCCCAGCATTTTTATTCCCCAGTCCGAACCCCCGGTGGGAGGAGGGTTTGGGGAGAAGGGATGCCGGCAGATGGCAAGCGTAAAAGACACAAAAAAATAAAAAAGCCTGACATGACAGGATTTTAAATAAAAGTCAGAAGCGGATCTTGCTGGTGACTTTCTCACAGTGCTGAAAACCAGGGGAAAAGACCAAATGACTTAAAGAGGTGGGTGACACTGCCTTGTGACTGCAGTTGCCCCCCTGTTCCCGTGCTGGGTGCCCTTCCCTGGGCATCCCCGTAGGAGATGGAGCCCCTGGTCCCGTGTCTCTGGTGTCCCCAGGACTTAGCTGGCCCCAATCCCGGTGTGAAGGTCCTCTGGTTATCAGGGAAAAACCTGTGTCTGGCCCTAAACTGGGAGACATCTTCGGTGGGCCTGGAGAAGGCAGACCATGGGCTGTGCCTGCTCCGCCTTGGCTGGGATCGCTCCTGTTCCTCGGGGGCTCCTGCAGGCAACCACGAGCCTGGGCCATGTAATTAAGGATTGAGTCATCAAGCGTGCAGACAAGGGGGTCCAAACCCGTTGCCCAGGCAACCGGGATCCTGGCGCTTCCTCCATTTCGGATACTTTTCCTTTTTTCTTTTTTTTTTTTTCCTTTTTTTGCATCATTGGTGTTTTCTGAATGGAGTCACTGGGGATGACGGCGTCACCTCCCACATGGTGAAGCCCTCTGACAAACATCTGGGGATCTTCCACTCTGCCCACTCCTTCCAGGGGAAGCCAGTTATTCAAACCGGGTAATTCCAGGTCGAATCCACCATTTCTGTAAGCGAGGATGAGCTGGGCTCTCCAGACCCTCTCCAGGCCATTCAAGCTGGACGAGTGCCCACTTGGAGTGGGGACTCCTCCTGGTGCTCCCCTGTCTTCACTCGAGGACACCAGCAGTAGCTGGGGGCACTGGGCTACCACTGGGAAGAAACTGGGGGATTTGGGAAGGGAGGAGACACACCCTGCATGCTGCAACCTCTGGCCTGCCGAGCAACAAGTGATGCTCCGCTGTCGTGCTCCAATATTTCCCGGCTCTGTCCCATCCCAGGACAGCATCAGGGGGGTCTGCCAGAGCAGAACCACCCACAACCCCACACAAGCCCATATTTATGGACGTCTGGGGTCCTGGCAGAGGGCACAGAGAGCCTGAGTCTGAACATGTTGCTGGCCAGATTAAAGATGTGGATTTGAATCCTGGGGCTGCTTCTCACCTTTTTGGATAGAGGGGAAGGGGAAGGGGAGGGGGAAGGGGAAGTGGAAGGGAAAGGGGAAGAGGAAGGGAAAACGGAAGGGGAAGAGCAGAAGGAGGATCCCAAATCTCCTCCCCTTGGACTTTTGGGATTGGGAGCTTTGGGCAGGGAAGGACCTGGGTCTTGGGACTCCTTTGTATCCCCGTGCACCCCTTGCTGACTGTGTGTGTCCCCCCCACCAAAACACAGTGCTCTGGCTTGCCATGTCCCTGCCATAGAATCACAGAGTGGTTTGGGTGGGAAGGGACCTTTAAAGGCCATCCAGTGCCACCCCCTGCCCTGGGCAGGGACACCTCCCACCACACCAGGTTGCTCCAAGCCCCCTCCAACCTGGCCTTGGACCCCTCCAGGGATGGGGCAGCCACAGCTTCTCTGGGCAACCTGGGCCAGGCTCTCACCACCCTCACAACAAAGAAGTTCTTTCCCACATCTCATCTCAATCTCCCCTCTTTCAGTGTCAAACCCTTTCCCCTCGTCCTCACTAGACTCCCTGATAAAAAGGGTCCCTCCCCATCTTTCCTGTAGGCCCCCTTCAAATACTGAACGGGGCTTGAAGGTCTCCCTGGAGCCTTCTCTTCTTCAGGCTGAACCCCCCCAACTCTCTCAGCCTGTCCTCCCAGCAGAGGGGCTCCAGACCCCCAGCATCTCCGTGGCCTCCTCTGGCCCCGCTCCAACAGCTCCATGTCTCTCCTGTGCTGAGGCCCCTGAGCCAGATGCAGTACTCCAGGTGGGGTAACCTGTCATCTGCTTTCCATCCTATGTCCTCTCCAGGCTTCTCTGATGGCTTGTAGTGGGGTTTTGTCTGATGGTGGGATGTCCGCTAACATCCCAGAGGAGAGGACATATCATGCAGGCTTCTTGATGGGCTCCTTGGAGCACAGGTATTGGGGCTCTCCTGCTTTCGTTGGGAAAATAACCCCAAAACTCAGTCTTTGTGATCCCACAGGGACCAGTGCGGCCACGATGCCCCGGGAAGCCAACGCCACAGCTGGAGATGTTGTAAATCAGGGAGAGGCGGTTTTAGCTGTCACCACTCGGAGGCAGGGAGGGTATTTTTAGCAGCTTTGCTCTGCAGGCTTGTGGTGGCATCATCCAGGGTGCTCACACCACGCTCGTCCCTCACAGGGACAGTGGAGACAGGGGGTGCAGGCTCGGGGCCGGACACCTTCGAACATGTCATGGGGCTGTCTGGGATATTGGGAACTGTGCTGATGGTGGCAAGGGACACTGGAAAATGTTCAGGAGAGGACCCTTGTTCCAGGAGGACCTTCATCCACAGTGTACCTCTAGGAAGGGGGCTGGGCTTGTAGGCACCCAGCCCAGGGACCCTCTCACAGAGTCCTGAGACCTCCTTGGGACTAAGAACCAACATGGGCTTTCACCATGTGCGCTTCCTGCAGAGACCCTAAAGGCAAGGAATCAGGATCCCGTCTTTAACAGCAGCCTTGAGCAGGTGCTTGGAAGTGATTAAAAAGCCCAGAGGAAGAGAAAGGAAACTCTAATCCCCACCAAACCCTCTCCATCTGCTGAAAATGGCTGAGCCAGACCGTGGTCCTCGGCATGTCCCAGCTCTGATGGATGTCCTGTGCCAGGAGAGTCCTGCCCAACCGTCTCATCCCCATCCCACCAATGTCCCAGGTACTCTGCAGCATCTCCTGCTGAGTCTGTGTTCTTCACGCTGCCATTCCCCATGTCCTTCAGTCCTGGTGGAAAACCATCTGCAGGGATTGTGTGGTGTCGTAGAGGGGGAGCCGGTCCCTGCATCTTGGGATCTGATGGCTTTGCTTCTCCCCAGGTGCCTGGAAAGCATGATGGCAAGCTGGGACATGCTGAGGAGGGTGCAGAAAAGCACCTGTTTCACCAGGCGAAGTGGCTGACCGTCTGCAAGAGCATGGACCAGTGTCATCTCCAGCTCACGGCTGATGGGACAGGGACAAGGGCACCAGGGAGCTCCCCGTTTCTGTTCCCAGCACTGCCATCGATCGTCTACACGACTCTGGAAGAGATGGAGAGCATCAGCCTCCCCGCCCTGTTGACCACATCCGGGCTCTGAGGGCCTCGTAAATGGAAAGCATCAATATTTGATGGCTCCCAGCAGCTGTTCCGCTCTCAAGGTGAAGTAGAGAAGACCCCTGCCTGTGTCTGCGCAGTGCTGGGACATCACAGAGGGGCCAACGCCATGTGCCTGCATGCCAGAAGCTGGTCCTCACCCCACAAAAAGCATCACCCCAACTCATACGGAGCTGCCGTCCACTTCATCCCATCCATCCAGGTGGGATGCAGCAAGGGAGCTATGATGGGGTGCGAGACCACCAGCCTGGCCACAAACCTTCTTGCCCCATGGGCATGAGGCAAGAGCCACCGTCTCCTGCAAAGGTGACTACCCGAGGAGACGGGCCTGGGAAAACCCTGTGGTATCTATTGCCTCTGATGGCAAATAGTTTTGCCTAAATTGGGCATGGGGCTCAGTTGCAGAAGACAAGCGCGCTGCCGCATTGCCGTGCCATTTTGGCAGAAAGGCGGGCTTTTTTGTGCATTAGGTTGTTCCCCTTAAAATAGCTGTTTGGAGTTTGTTCTTCAGATCCCTTTTCATCAAAACAATAAAGAAAGAAACAAAGAAAGAAAGGGGAGGGCATTGAAGCTGGAATTAAAGTCCACTGGTGCATCGCCAGCATTATCAGCCTCTATCAGAGGAGGGCCTCCAGGGCTTCTATCAGTGTCCAACTGGCAAAGTTGATGTTGGGCATGATCCTGGTGGGGATGCTCCTTCTGCCAGCCAGAGCAGTGCCTGGTCCTGAGCATCCAAGGCTGGCCAGATGCAGTTTCCATCCTTCAAATGTGCTGCTTGAGCCCCAAAAGTGGCTCTGGAGGAGTCACAGGGGACAGCTGGAGGATGGGGGTGCTGTGTCTGTCTTCTCACCCCTGCTAGCTCTCATCTGCTGGATGAATGGCAAAGGGAGCTGCCTGCAAAGTGATGATCCATGGGGCTGGGGACCCAGCAGTGGTACATGGTGAGGGCAGCTCCTGGCACAAGGCACATGGGGCAGAGCCTCAAGGGTGATGGAGCAGGCAGAGGATGTGATTTTGGGGATGAGGAAGCTTCTGTGGCAGCTGCTGGACTGGGGATAGTCACCCACAGCTGGGATGGGATCTCCCACCCATGGGGGAACACTGTAGAGTCCGGGCCTGCCTTGGGGAGTAGGGGTGGAGGGCACAAAGCAAGGGCAGGAGGGTGGCAAAGTCTCCTGCAGCCTCAAGGTCTCCTCAGCTCAAGATCCAGCAGGAGATTAGCCAGGATATGGCTTTTGCACCATTTCCAGGGTGATGGTTGAGTCACCATCCCTGGAGGTATTTAGAAGACGTGTAGATGTGGTGCTGAGGGACCTGGTTTAGTGATGGAGTTGGCAATTCTAGCTTAAAAGTCAGACTCTTAAAGGTCTTTTCCAACATAAGTGATTCTATGATTGAATTTGCAAGATTTACTGTGAAGCAGAAAACTCTCTGAGAAAGATTATAATTAAGAAGGAAAACCTCTTCAAAACATTGTATGTCTGCAGGACCCTGAAGCCAGAGAAAAGGAGCATGAAGCTCTCGCTGACACTGTTGTTGCTTAGACCCTTCCTCATCTGCACCCCAAGACCCCTCTCCCTGCCCAGGACCCCACTGTAGATGCTCGCGTGGATCTGCAAGATGCATCACCTGCAAGAAGGGGTATTTTATCTGCGAGGATGAACATGAAGAGAGATGAAACCTCCAGGCTCTGAGGGGAAGTAGCTTGTTTTCAAGAAAGCTGGTTCCCTGGTCCCCAGGCACCGAAACTGCCAGGCTGCATCACCAGCAGCGAGGAGAAACCCATGGCAGACAGGATGCTCGCTACCTGCTGGGAGCCGCCTTTGCGCCATTATTTGTGTAATTAGAGAGGAAAACACAAAATTACACTGTTGTGGGCGTGCTAACAAAATGTGAATTGGAAAAGCTGGGGACTGTGAATTGGAAAATACTCGGGGAGGGTGGGCAGGAGATTGGCCACAAACAGCTCCCCACCTCCCACATAGTAGAAAAGCATCGTGCCACTGGTGGTTTAATCCTGTTTTTCCTCAGCTGGGGTCTTGCCATGGCCACGCCAACCAGCTCCGTACAACCTGCTCCCCTCCTGCCCCCCAAAGCTTTCCCAGAGCAGACTGTGACACCCCCAGCAAGCCCCTCCAAGATGAGCTATGGACCTATGGTCTTCTTTGCATCAGGGGAGCACCTTGATAAAGCAACTTCATCGTGGGGAAGGAGAGATGGTGAGACTGGTGGTGCAACAGAGCCCAGCATCTGCCTCTTGAGCCTCTCCAGGCTCATCCCCCAGCAGAGACTCATCTATATAGAGTTGTAAAATGGTTTGGGTGGGAAGAGACCTTCAAGACCATCCAGTGCCACCCCCTGCCATGAGCAGGGACACCTACCACCACACCAGCTTGCTCCAAGCCCCATCCAACCTGGCCTTGAACCCCTCCAGGGATGGGGCAGCCACAGCTTCTCTGGGCAACCTGGGCCAGGCTCTCACCACCCTCACAGCAAAGAACTTCTTCCCCACATCTCATCTCCATCTCCCCTCTTTCAGTGTCAAACCCTTCCTCCTCCTCCTAGGGCTCCCCTCCCTGATCAAGAGTCCCTCCCCAGCTTTCCTGGAGCCCCTTGAGCGACTGGAGGGGGCTCCAAGGTCTCTGTGGAGCCTTCTCTTCTCCAGGCTGAACCCCCCCACAACTCTCTCAGCCTGTCCTCACAGCAGAAGGGCTCTGGACATCTGAGCATCCCTGTTGCCCCTATGTCCATCTGCACCAGCTCTGCAAAGCAGGGACCCCCAGCAGGGAACTTGCTGGAAAGGTCTCAGCCAGGGGACCAGGAAGCCCTCACACAGCCAAACATCATCCCACTCCACCCCTGCCACCGACACCCTGATTCTGGCTGATGTGCAAAAGGTGCCCTGGTCCCCACTGAGGTCCTCAGTGCCGTCACAAGGCTGGGATGGAGCCTGAGCCCGTCAGGGCTCATTAGCTCTGACACAGACCATCCCTGGCCCCTCTGGGCTCCTCTCTGCTGGTCTCCAAGGGGTTTGTAACCATGGGCACCATGCACAACCCCAGGTAATGAGATGGGCTGGGACCGCAGCCCTGGGAAGGGCAGAGCACGAGACTCTGCAGGGGACATCTCAGGGTCCCCATCCTCCCTGGGGACCGTGACCCCGGGGCTGTGGGATGTGCGCTGGTGCCTGTCAGGTTGGGTTGTGCGCATCGCCTGGGGAAGTGGTGGTTTCGGGAACACACCGTTCCCTTCCTCCCCTCGCTTGTCAGGGTTTATTTTTTGCTCCCCGGTGGAAATTGGATTTTCTCTGATTTCATTCCTCTGCTGTCATATCAGGCGGTGGTGGCTTTCATGCCTCTCTCCGCTCCCCGACGCTGTTCTGTTCTTGCTTCAAACGACTCTTGGTGTGACAGCTGAGAGCTCGGTCATCCTCGTGTCTTTCATTCCCCTGCACTCACCGCCAGGGCCAGTGCAGATGCTCTTGAGATCCCACATTGCTTCCCCAGTGCCTTTGCTCCAGCTGCTTCCAGTGGTCCAGAAAATATGACCTGCGGGCAGCAATGGGGAGGAACGAGAATTGCTTTGGTGTGGAGATGAGACGGTTCCAGGATGACCTGACCCTGTTTTTCAAATGCAAAGCATATGTCTGCAAATAGGGAGGGACTATCCTGCCTCTGGTGGTGTCCTGGTGGCCAGCGGAAAAAAAAAAAACAAACCCAGGCTGGAAATGCAGCAAAAGTGAAGGGAAATCTTTCTGGAAAGAAGAGGGAACTGCTGATCTGGACCCTCCAAGGTCAGCCAAGGGGGATTTTCAAGAACAGGTTAACGAGGATGTGTCAGGAAGAGCTCAGGACAAGCAGAAGGTTTTGTCTGGGGGCAGGAGATCCCAATTTTACATCCTCTCTTACTCCACACACCACTTAGCCCCCTTGGAAGCCGAGCCCCAAGCCCCATGGGCTGCTGATGTGTTGAGACCCAACAGCAGCTCACAAGCCAACAGAAGTTCAGCTGAGCATGGACTGAGCCCTCTGCCTTCCCCCTTCTTGCCCAACAGCATGTGGCATTAGCTCTGGGCTTGGGGAGTTGCTTGGGTCATGCTTTTGCAGCCATCACTTGGGCTGCCCCCACCATCTTACACAGTCTGGTGGCCACTGGAGGTGTTACAATGGACCACACTACCTCTAGAAGACCCAACCTGGTCTTCTCAGCATTACAGGTAGGTCCACCAACCAGTTACACCAGCACCTGGCTATGGACTGAACTTGCAGACACAGCCCTCATATGAGGGTCTGTTCTCCTGACCCACCACTTTCTCCACTCTCCTCAATACCACCTCTGGGTTGGGTTTGCTTGCAGATGTCCCACATGGACGGACCCAATGCACCCATCCCAGTGCCTGGTGCTCCTCATAAAGGTATTTCCTGGGAAAGTCCTGTCCTGCAGGCCAACTCTTGAGCTTGGCAACTCCTCAGCATGGTAGCTTCCACACCCAGCTTCACACACCTCCACTGAAGCTGCTCACCCTCCCACCCATTGCAAGTCCCTGGAGAAAAGCAGGAATTCCTTGGTGCAACGAGATAAGCTTGTTGTGCCTTGATGAACTAAGATGAGCTGCTCTTTGGAAATGCCTCTTGAGCAGAAGGAGAGTGTGAACAACCTCTCATGATGTAATGGAAAAGGTGATGTCAGTCACCCAAATGCAGGTGGCCAGATCCACCTGAGGTACCCAGGGGACCTGGGAGGTGCTCAAGACATCCCCATGGGCTGGCTGAGGTGACAAAAAAACTGATAGGAGATCCATGGCTTTCTGGACCAGCGGATGGGACCTGAGGGTGTCACGAATGGCAGTAGACACCTACTCATGGACGTCTGGATCACAACCTGGGATCACCAAATACCTACTTTTGGTCTGAACATGCTTCCCTGAGTTCTCCAGCTCCCAGCTCAGGGTTGTTTTAGGAAACTACAACCCTCTTCATCTTCAGGTGCTCAAAACCAGACAGCAAAAGGAGCAAATGGATTCTTTGAAAAGCAGGTCCTCTTGAGACATCTGCTGACCCCATGCCACCTCCAGCTCACCTTGGCTTTGCTTGCAGCTCCATGGCCCACAGACCCACAGCAAAGCCACAGAGAGGAGCGCATCTCTCATCCCCTTTTGCCAGGCACCGTGGTTCGCCTTTTAACTCAGTGCTTTGCTCCTGTGGCCTTTTGGAAAGCAACCTCTGGTTGTACCCTATGATTCACGCCACATCCTTGAATAATCCCTCTCTTCTTCATTCCCCTCTTCCCCCCCCCCTTTTTTTTAAAGGAAAAAACCCAAACGTTTGTATTTCCTCTTGGCAGACGGTGGCTCCCAGCCTTGGATCTCAGCAGGACAAGTTGATTATAGATTTCAGTTCCGTATTTCCCCGGACGCCAGTGCCTGTGACTCACCTGTGATGCCTCTTGCCCCTTTGCTGCAAACGCCAAAAGCTTCCTGGATACCGCGGGAGCCCCTGCCCAGTTTTTGACTGGAGCGTGACTTCCAAGAGGTGAGGAGACACCCCCCCTCTTCCCAGCCCAACAACCACCCCCTCCTTTCTGCTCTTTCCCAGGATTTTTAGTGCAATCCTTGGCTGCTCCAGTGAGGATGAACCGCTGCCAACAGCGTGGACCAATGCCCAGTTTCAGGCTGGGTGGAAGGGAGATGAATTGGGGCTTTACCCTTCATACCCACACGCAGTGAAATACCTGGCATGGGCCGATGCCAGCACCGTACGGGCATGAGCCAAGGTGGCCAGAAGCCCACTGCGTTCCCAGCAAGGGCTCTCGGGCAGCCACGGCGGGAGAAGGGACGTGATCTGGGTCACAGCATCCCGCAGATGAGCCATCTGGATTGCTGAGCGGGACAGGGGAAGGGGCCGGATCCAGCTCTGCCTGTGGCACTGGTCCTGGGACACAGCTTGGATGCCGGGCAGCGGGCATCCAGAGCAGCTCCATCCCCTCATTTAGCTTTATTAGAGCAGCTCCATCCCCTCATCCTTCCCAGCAGCTGTGGGAACACGGTGATCCCAAAGGCCAAACCATGGCCAAGGACTGGCTGATCTGAGAAGAGATGGCTCCAGGACCAGAAATGGTGGTGTCCAAATGGTGTCTCTCATGACATTTGTTTCTCCCTGGCTTCGCTCCAAGGTCCTACTGCCCACACTTGCCCACACCATGTGCAGCTCCAGAGACTTAGAGATCCTATGGCCTCTGGCAGCATGGACGTGCTCAGTTCTCAGAAAAAAAGAGTCCTTTTAGGAAAACCCACAAGGGAGCCTGAACAATGTCCCCAGACCGGTGGCCCCCACTCCAGCTTCGGGGAAGGGATGATTTCAGCTCTGGGCTGGCTGCCTCACCAGGGGACCTCCTTGGGCACATATGGGGAAGGAGAAGAGGACTTCTGCCCTGTGGAACCACCACCTGGACTCTCTTCCTTCACAAGGGCTCTCTGGGGCCCATTGCACTCCCTTTTCTCCAGAGATTTCCCTCTTCTCTGCAGAACATCCAGTGTTCAGATGCTCCCAAGAGCAGAAGGTTTCGTCCCACCATCACCAGAGCCCATCCCAGCCCTGGTAACACCCATCCCATGTGCTTTCCTCCAGTAGGTCTCTTATAAAAGTCATCCAGGTCCAGGTCTAGGTCCAGGTCCAGGTCCAGGTCCAGGTCCAGCCTGCCAGGGAGAGGGCTTGCTTGAGAACACTTTGGGAAGGGAGCTGAAATCCAGGGTTGTCGTGACAACAAACAAAACGATCTGAGAAATAGGATTAAAATCCTCAGCTCCACAAGCAGGACGATGCATTTTGCTGCTGGGTTTCAGGGGGAAGAGGCTGCAGCCATCTCCTCCCCAATTCCCCAGCGATGGTGGGTCAGGGTGGGCTTCAGTCTTACAGTTGCTCTTCCTGGTGTCTCCTGGAGGGTCAAAGAGATCCCACTGCTGGGATTCCTGCTTCTCCAGAGATAACTGGAGTGGGCTTGGCTGTAGGGGGCAACCAGTGTCATCCCATTTTTATGGCACTGCCCCATATGTCAACCCTCCTTTTTGTCTCTTTTCTCCTGTCCCCTCGTTGCCCTTGGCCTCGTAAGGGAGCAGCATGATGGCTTGGATGATGGCTTTCTTCCACACTGTGGCCAGGGAGAAGCTAGAGGTGGTCTCACTTGGCTCATTGGTGGTAGGAGTTTACAGGATCTCAAGACAGCAAAGGAGGGATCTTCACAACTTTCCAGCTGTCAACGACCAGCAAACACCAGCCTGGGATGCAGGGGGGTCCCATGTGCCTTCACCGTCCTTCTCTTAGCCACACGTCTCCAGCCCATCTGAGCCAGCCTTCCTCCATATGCTTCCTCGCACTCTCGTTAGGCTGGGTCCATCCCCAGCATAGAATCATAGAATTGTCCAGGTTGGAAGGGACCTTTCAGATCATTGAGTCCAACCATCAACCCAACACTGACAAACCCACCACTGACCCATGACCCTCAGCACCACGTCTGCCCGGCTTTTAAATCCCTCCAGGGATGGGGACTCCACCACTGCCCTGGGCAGCCTCTTCCAAGACTTCACAACCCTTTCCATGAAGAAATTTTCCCCAATATCCATCCTAAACCTCCCCTGGTGCAACTTGAGGCTGTTTCCTCTTGTCCCATCACCTGTTCCTTGGGAGAAGAGACTGACCCCCCCCGGCTACACCCTCTTTTCAGGGAGTTGTAGAAAGCGAGAAGGTCTCCCCTCAGCCTCCTTTTCTCCAGGCTGAACACCCCCAGCTCCCTCAGCCGTTCCTCACAAGATTTGGTCTCCAGACCTCTCACCAGCTCCGTTGCCCTTCTCTGGACATGCTCCAACGCCTCAATGTCTTTCTTCTCATGAGGGGCCCAAAACTGGACCCAGCACTCGAGGTGGGGCCTCCCAGTGCCATCCCAGTCAGAGCCAACACCATGAGCACTGCCGGGGTCTGGCATGGCGTGACCGTTCACCGTTTATATCCGTCTCATAGGTAACCCAGGACTTTTCCCAAATGCAGAGATCTTTCCCAAAGGGCCGGGTGGGTGCCAGCAGTGACTCCTCAGCTGAGCCAGCCTCCTGGCAGGTGCTGAAAGCCCATGCCCTGTGCCCTTGGCAGAGGAACGGGTCGTTGGCAGCAGCTCACAGCTCGTCTTGACCTCGGCCAGCCAAACAGCCCTGCTGTTATTGCAGCTTTGCTGGGCTTTGCGTAAGCCTGGCACAGCCCTGCAGATATCTTCCTGGCATGGGAAGGCAGCAGGGAGGAGAAGAACTTGCAGGCATGAGGGCAGATCCCAGAATCACAGAATCATAGGGGTCAGAAGGGACCTCTGAAGACCATCTCCTCCAACCCCCTGCCAGAGCAAGGTCACCCAGAGCAGGTTGCACAGAAAGGTGTCCAGGCAGGTTTTGAATGTCTCCAGAGAAGGAGACTTCACCAGCTCTCTGGGCAGACTCTTCCAGGGCTCTGCCACCCTCACAGGAAAGAAGTTTTTCCTCATGTTGAGACGGACTTTCCCGTGGCCCAGCTTGTGCCTGTTGCCCCTTGTCCTGTCACCAGGCACCACTGAGAAGAGTCTGGCCCCATCCTCTTGCCACCTGCCCTTTAGCTATTGCTTAGCATCAATGAGATCCCCTCTCAGTCTGCTCTTCTCCAGCTGAACTGCCCAGGTCCCTCAGCCTTTCCTCAACACAGAGATGCTCCAGTCCCTGAGCATCTTCATAACCTCCACTGGGCTCTCTCCAGAAGTTCCCCGTCCTTCTTGAACTGGGGGGCCCAGAACTAGACCCAGTGCTCCCGCTGTGGCCTCCCCAGGGCATAGCAGAGGGGGAGGATGACCTCCCTCCGCCTGCTGGACATGCTCTTTTTAATGCACCCCAGGAGACCTTCTGTGGACCTTCTTGCCCACAAGGGCACATTGCTGGCTCATGGTTAACTTCAAGAACATCCCAAGAACACCCCAAGTTTGCTGTACCTCACTGAATGCCACCCATTTTGGGGCACTGCTGCTGTGTTAGGTGTCCCGGGGAGGGAGAAGATGCTGCTCTGGAGTGCACACGCAGCTCCTGAGTGACGCTGAGGGCACAGGGCTGGGGGACACAACATCTGTCCCCCATCCCAAGCAGGCACAAGGTTGGAAGCCCCCTCTGGAGCCAAGCTCTGGAGGTACAGCAGGGTGTAACCATGGCCAAACCCAGGCAATGCCTCCTGCTCACCCACCCCAGGATGTGCCTGGCTCCATCCCACCCTGGATGCACCCGGCTTCAGGTGGGAGCTCGGGGCTGGGGGACAGGACACCCCACCCCTTATTTCTTGAGCAGAAATGATGCCATTCTGGATATGCTGGTGGTGCACACAACAGCTCCACGCACAAGGACCACGGTGCCAGCACGTGGGGCAGCCACACGTTGGTCTCCAACTTCTCCCACATCCCGGTGGTGGGAAACAAGGAGCATCCCATACAAGAGGTAGCCAAAGCCCAAGCCAAGCTAGTCCTCCCCTCTCCTTTCCTGGCCGTGCACGTGGCCTGGCGAGATACAGGGCTTGGCTTTTCTGACAGAGAGGAATCCAGATAAGGGTGTTTTGGTCCTGAAAAAGCCGCTTGCTGTGTTTTGGGCTGGGAAACCTGTTTCCACACAGCCTTGTGGTGCCACCCGGGAGGAAAACAAGCCACCCCTCTGCCGGGGTTATCGGCCACTGGTGAAGCCCTCCCTCGGCACATCTCCAGAGCACGGGGCTGTTGCCTTTTGTGCGTCACTTAAAAATCAGAACAAATGCTGGGTTTGCGTTGTTTTGACTGCACCGCTCTATATTTACATTGCTTGCAGTTTATTAGCATTCTTGGTCCCGTCTTTTTCAGTGACAGCGAAAGTATGTGCTTCAAATGAATCACAACAGGCGTTTGGGAAAGTTCCCTGGTGGCTTTGCCGTTTGCCGTGGGTTTGATCTCGTGTCTCGGCCCGTCAGAGTGTGCGCTCTTAAAAAAGCACTTGTGAGAGAGAATTCCTCTGCTCGCCAGCCCCGCCAGAGCACGGGATGGGGAAAAAAAAAACTTCACATCAACTCCGACGAGCCCTCCCTTGCCCCATTTTGAGCTGAATAACTTAAGTTCACTTGATCTACTTAAATAATGATAGTCTTGCCATTTCTGTAGCCAGCTAAAGGTTTTATATCTATTTTAAGTCCAGCAACTTGCCCCCCCTCCCATGGTCTGGAGCGAGCAATCAGCATCTCAGAGTGTGGTTCGTCTCACCCTGGTTTAAAGACTGTGCAGAGGATGTGCTGAATCACCAAGCTCCTTCTGACAGACGTGGCTTTGGGAGATGTCCAAGAGGGCAATGACCTCCTGGAGCAGGGAAGGTCCAAGCAGCTGCAAGCGGAGCCCAGCTCTTCCCAGCACTGCTGGATCCAGAAGACAACGTCTGTCCAGAGCCTCCCTGTTCCTGCAGGACCTGGGTTGGGAAGGTCCGAGGCGCTGGGGTCAGCAGAGAAGCTCCATGATTTATCAGCAGGGCTCATAAATGAACGCTGAAGTGTGCAAGATTGTGCCAGGAAAATGTTTTGCCCGTCAAACCACGGAAAAAAATAAGTTTATTACATCCCTGTACTCCTCACCCATGTGGTCACCTTACCCCAGGGTGGGATGGAGCAGCCTTGACAAGACCCTCTGCCCGTAAAAGCAGCTCTGCAGAAGCCAGGCCAGCATTGCTGGGCTGGAGCAGGGGGTCCGTGGGGTGGATTTTCCCCGTACCTCCCTGCAAGCAGGGCTCTGAGCTTCATCCAGGCCAGCTCCATGCTCCCCCTGGGAAACAGCTTGGGGAGGGCTCGAATCCCAGGAGTGGGCAGCAATGGGGTCTGGCAGCGTCCTGCGAAGAAATTCCTATCAGGGACCCAGGGCTCTTTTTCTGGGGAGAAGATTTGCTGGGTGTGAACATGGAGGATTTGAGATCTCTTCTGATAGACCTGCTGCTCATCCCCATCCCTCTTCCATCCCAGGTTTCACCTGTGCTGGAGGAGCTCAACATTTCTCTGCCGATGGTCTCCAGCTTCCCAGAGATCCCAGGGCAGAGCGTGGAAGGGTGATATCTGCATTTCATATGACTGGGAGCAGGACTGGCCTCCCTGGCTCCTGCCACCCCACCAGGAATTAACTAATTCCCAACGTGAGACCCTGAGATGAACCCAAACAAAACCCTGGGTCTACAGAACACCTGGGATGAAACCACTTTCCCAAGGTTTCCACCACAATGTGGGTATTTCGACATGTGCTTTGGGATATCCATAAACTCCTGAGGCTGGAAGTGTCCGGAGAGGGGTAGGGCTGTTCTGCTCCTGTTCTGACCTGGGGTGTTCCCCGTTCTCCACAAAATCCAGAAGAATTCTTGATCCCACCCAGTGCTGCTGTCAGGAAGCTTTTCCTTTCCTGGTACTTCTAGATGTTCATCATTAGGCTTCAGGGTTAGCAGGTTCCCCCTTCAGCGGAGGCAGCCGCAGGCACTGCCAGAGAGGGGGAGTCTGAATATCCTCTCAGCAGATGGGGGTGGCAGATTTGGGGGAGCACCATGCCTGGCAGTTTGGGGTCCATTACCGAAACTTTACTGCTTCCCAGTGCTCAGAAAGAAGAAATCCAGGCTCCAAATCACCCGGAGTGATGCTTCCCTCCGCTGGTGCCGAGATCTGCTGGCCACAGCCCAAGGGCTGGCAAGCTCTGCCGGCCACCAGCCCTGTGGGCAGAGAGCTCTGAGCTCAGCTGGGGCTCCCCGAAACCGGGTGCTCGGGTGCTGCTGCTCACCAGGGCTGGGGGAGAAGCTGGCCTGAATGGGAAAAAGCAAGGGGAAAAAAAAATATATAGCCCCAGAAATAAAAAAAAAAAACCAACCCTTCTCCTTTCGCTGAGCCGGGGATCAGACCTCCGTGTTCCTGATGGGTGAATAAGTTACAGCAAGACGATGTATTTATAGCATCAAGCTCATGAGTTTTTAATTAAAATTCCATTTTCTTTTGCTCCAGATGGCACGAACAACCGTTTTGGTGTTTTCATTGGGTTTTTAAGGGATCACGCGGCTCTTGCCGGGCCGGGTTTGTTTTGGGGGTGCGGGGAGGGGTTGTTTTGGGAAGAGGGGGGGGGCGGTCCTCGTGCCCTGCACAGCACATTGGCTGCCTTAATGGACTTGCTGGGGTGGAGGAGAAGGTGGCCCGCTCCCCCCTCACCTCTGCAGACAAGTGTCAGGTCTTTGGGGACGGCATCCATCCAGCCGCTGCGGCGGGGAGAGCAGCTCAGAGGGCAGGAACGGCTTCACGTCAGAAAAAATCAGATCAGGAAACCAAGCAATTTACCGGAGCTAAATCAAGCTGGCTGGAGAGGCTGGTGATGCATTAGGGAGCAGCGATGCCAACGAAGCTGGGATGGGTGCGAGCTGCCGGCACACGCTGCTGCCCTGGGCAACACTGGGGCCACCTCCTTTGCCCACCCAATGATCCCAGGGGAGCTGGAGCAGCCTCCCGGGGTCTATCAAGCCCCTCTACAAAACCTAGGGATGATGGACACAGACCCGTTGGAGCAGGCACAGAGGAGACCACAGAGATGCTGGGAGGGCTGGAGCCCCTCTGCTGGGAGGACAGGCTGAGAGAGTTGGGGGGGTTCAGCCTGGAGAAGAGGAGGCTCCAGGGAGACCTTGGAGCCCCTTCCAGTCCATCAAGGGGCTCCAGGAAAGCTGGGGAGGGACTCTTGATCAGGGAGGGGAGCCCTAGGAGGAGGAAGGTTTTGACACTGAAAGAGGGGAGATGGAGATGAGATGTGGGGAAGAACTTTGCTGTGAGAGTGGTGAGAGCCTGGACCAGGTTGCCCAGAGAAGCTGTGGCTGCCCCATCCCTGGAGGGGTTCAAGGCCAGGTTGGATGGGGCTTGGAGCAACCTGGTGTGGTGGGAGGTGTCCCTGCCCAGGGCAGGGGGTGGCACTGGGGGGGGATTTGAGGTCCCTTCCCACCCAAACCATTCTATAATTCTTGATTCTATGTACAAGGGACTGTCCCTCTGCCCTGGGGTCTCAGAGGACCCTTGGTTATTGCTCTGCCTGGAAAAACCTTCCCTTCCCTTCCCAGCCCATCCCATCCCATCTCATCCCAAGCCAACTCATCCCATCCCAACACATCACATTCCATCCTATCCCAGCTCATCCCAACACATCCCATTCCATCCCATCCCAGCTCATCCCATCCCAACCCTTGGAACCCTTGCAGAGCTCATGTCCCAACCCCCTGGTCCATCTCCTGGAATGTGGTGGGAGCTGGTCCCAGGGGCACTGTTCTGCTTCCCTCCTGAAATGTGAGGATAGGGAACCTGAGCACTTTTCCCTCCCAGCCCCCAAACCCATCTCTTGGGGCAGTGGTGTAAAGCAAATTTCCACACCACCAGCCCAAGGGTGGTGGCAGGGATGGCTGGACCAGGACACAGCCCCTGACTGCAGGCAAAGAGGACGGAGCTGCCCGCAAGAGCCTCGTCAGCCCACCCCTTCCCCGCGGGACTTGGTGTCTGGCTGTCGGGGCAGAAATGCATTAGGATCCCACGAAGACAAAATAAAAAGCCTTTTGGGAGTGACTCGGCAGCACAGCCGGAAGAGAGACAGCACAGTTTGCTTTTTAGGAGGTCTTTTTGGGGTTTTTTTTGTTTTTTTTTTTTTTTATTTTTGGCAGCTGCGATGGCAGCAGGGAGGGAGTAAATGGCCTTGCTTGAGCCCCGATGCATTTGTGGCTTTCAAGAGGCAGAAGTGGCTGGAGTTTGAGAGTCTCTGTGCTGCAGAGGGCATGAGTCACAGCTGGGCTGTGGAGGGGAGGGAAGGGGGGGGTGGGGGTGCAAAGCCGGCAGGGAGCTGGGCTGGAGGAGAAGGGTTGGAAGAGCAAGGAGATGTTGGGATGGAAGAGCAGGATTGGAAGGGCAGGGTGCTGGGAAGGAAGAGCAGGGTGGTGGGATAGAGGAGCAAGGAGCTGGAATGGAGTAGCAGGATGCTGGGATGGAGGGTCAGGGTGCTGGGATGGAGGAGAAGGGTGCTGGGATGGAGAAAAAGGGTTTGAAGAGCAAGGAGATGCTGAGATGGAGGAGCAAGGAACTGGGATGGAGAAGCAGGGTGCTGGGATGGAGAATCAGGATGCTGAGATGGAGGAGCAAGGAGCTGGGATGGAGGAGAAGGGTGCTGGGACAGAGGAGCAGGGTGCTGGGATGGAGGAGAAGGGTTTGAAGAGCAAGGAGATGGGATGGAGGAGCAGCTGTCAGGACAACCCAAGGGCCCATTGCATCAGCCCTCACCAGTCTGGTGCCAGAAATTAAGATACTTGCTCACATCCTGCTTGTCCTCGCTCCAGGCAGAGGGAGTCAGGCAGGACCAGTCTCTGCTTCCATTCCTCCAGCCCCTTTTAACACCATCCTCTTCCTCTCAGTGGTATCTGGAGTGGCTGGGGGTATCCAGTGACCTGTGAAAGGACGCTTCACCGCTCCCTTCTCTCAGGGATGCTCTCCTTTCTCCATTTTCTCTGGAAGAGAACTCAGTCACTTTCTGGAGCTAACATCACCCACCCAGGACTTCCAGCCCCAGGTCTGGCAGCAGGAAGGTGCTTTATCTCCTTGCACCAGGAGCTTGAACCCCTCTGCCCAACAGTGACCCTGCCTGTGCCTCCTGGATGAGCCCTGGAGCAGTCCTGGGGAACAGGGAGCCATGGTAGGCAACCTCTCAGCATCTTTTGGCCAGTTAGCTGGACTCCCCAGGCTGGCATGGAATAAGGCATCAGAGCTCAGTACGGCGGCTTTCCCACATCTAAAAAGGTCCCAGAGCAGGGCAGAAGCTGCTGACAACTGAGAGTGATGGCTGAGAATGCTTCTGGGTCTCATCTCGGGGGCTCAGCAGGGATCAGGGAGTGTTTTGGGGAGTGGAGAGCCACCGGATGCTCCCCAGAAGGAGAGGTCGCCTCTGCCTTTTCCCCAGCCCACCCGGGGCTGCTGTTGTGGGCGATGTGGCAGCTGCCAGCGACAGCTTGTGTTGGGCTCTGTTTGCTCACACCCCACGGCTCCGGCTGGCAAGGAGCGGAGCTTGTGCTGGGGAAGCAGCAGCACCCTGCCAGCCATAGCATCCCACCAGCCACAGCATCCCAGCAGCCACAGCATCCCACCAGCCACAGCAACCCCTGATCTACAGCATCCCACAAGCCACAGCACCCCCTGAACTACAGCACCCCACCAGCCACAGCACCCCCTGAACTACAGCATCCCCCGAGCTGCAGCACCTTGCCAGCCACAGCATCCCACGAGCCACAGCACTATGTGAGCTGCAGGCCCCATGAGCTACAGCACCCTGTGAGCTGCAGCACCCCACGAGCCACAGCACCCCACGAGCTGCAGCGCCCTGTGAGATACAGCACCTTCTGGGCTCCAGCACCCTCTGATCTACAGCATCCCACCAGCTACAGCACCCCGTGAGCTGCAGCACCCTATAAACTACAGCCCCCCCCCCCGCCCGAGCAGACACTTCCAAATCTCCTCTCCATTATTGTTCCAGCTCCAATCTCCATCTGCAAAGAGAAATCAGAGGGTGCCGTGGTCCCCTCCAGACCCCCGGGTACAGCCATCACCCTCCCGGAGGCCGACGGTGGGGTGAAGGGAATGGCCAGAGACTGGCGGAGGCGCCCCCTATCCCCAGGGGCACGGTGACACCAGTGGATCACCATCACCTCCCCCTGCCCTGCTGAGCTGCTCTGTTCGCCAGGGTCTCCTTCTTCCTGCAGAAATCCTCCCAATCCCCAAAGGAAACTATCCCCAAAGTCATTTTGCTGCTTCTGGCCGAGGAACCACCCTGCCTTTGGCACAACCTGTTGGTTAAGGACACGTATGTTGGAAGGAGCCGCCGATCTGGGCAGTGTGCTGGTGGGGGGCATGGAAATCCCGGCTCTGCCTCCTCCCTGATCGTTATTTCAGCCTTTTACGCACTTCACCTCCTGGAATATTCTTTGGGTTTCCCTCCTTTTGCTTTCCCTGGGTGTGAAACAGTCAGAAACCATCTCCTGGGTGGGCTCAGTGTGCCTCTGCCCCGCGGGCAAACGTGTCCCCTCCCTCCTCTCCTGCCCTGTCTCACCTGCACAACTGGGAAACCAAACAGAAATATTCCTGGGAAGGGGGGAGAAGAGCAGGACTGGGAGCCCAGGAGGGCCACTGTCACCTCCCGACAGGGGGAAAGGTCCCCTGGGAAGCTGCCAGCGAGAGTTAATTTAGTGTGACCACGGAGCATCCTCCCTCCCAGTGCCCCTGCGTCACAGCAGCAGAGGCTGTGACATTCAATAATTCCCGTCCCCGCCAGCCCTTTTGACACAGCTGCCCGTCCTCAGAGCCCCCATGGGGCAGGATTTATGCATCCCCTGCCCCAATCTGGAGATGAGGAGGAGCCGGGAGGCAGCTGAGATGCTGCCGTGGCCGAGCTGTCAGGGCAGAGCCGGGGTCCCTGCAGCGATGCTGCGATAGGAAGCCCCTAGGGACCAGGGGGACCCGGGTCCCCTGCCAGGGTGACACATGTCACTGCTTGCTGGCAGCTTGTGTGAGGTGCCAGCACATGTGCCAAGCGCAATTGTTCCCCGTTTCAGGTGTCAGCAGCTGACGAAAGCGTCCCAGAGCCACAGGGGCAAGCCAAGACCATTCCCTTTTCCAGGCGGGCAGGATCCATCCCTGCCTCCACCCAGGTTTTTGGGGTCTTTGTCCCCAAGATCTGCCACCCCTTGCACAGCAGGGCTGGAGGGGGGAGTCAGGGTACCTCTGGGATGCCAGGCATAGCAGGGACAGTCCCCATCCCATGGTGTGGGACAGTCCAACCTCCATCTCCTGCCCGGAGCGCGGCAGGGTCCAGCCTCTCCCCGTACACAGCTGCTCTTGCAGAGGGGTCCCCACACTGGTGGGAGCAGCAGGGATGGGGGATCACCCCCCCCACATCCCCCGGTGCCAGGAGAGGCTGCCACACCGATGCCAAAGCCTGTCACATCAACAGGGTCCCCAGAGCTGGGCCAGCCCAAGAGCTCCTGTGGCCGGGTCCCCCCTCCCCATGCCCACCCCGTGCAAGGGGGTGTGAATGCACATGGGGGGGTGTGCATGTGTGCATAGGAGTGTGTGTGTGCAAGTGTGGGTGAGAGGACATGTATTGTGTGTGAGTACATGTGCACATGTATGAGTGCGTACATGTGTGCGTGAGTGTGAGTATGTGTATGTGTGCACATACGTGTGCATATGCATGAGTGTGTGCACAAGTGTGGCTGAGGGGTGCACACGGGTGTGTATGTGTGTGCACGAGTGTGAGCGGTGTGTACCCTGGTACTGGTGCAGGTGCTGATGCTGGTAGTGGTGGGTGCGGGTGCCGGTGGTGGTGGGCGCAAGTGGCCGTGTGGGTGGCAGTACTGGTGTGTGTGGGTGCCTGTACTGGTGCAGGTGCTGGTACTGGTGCGGGTGTTGGTACTGGTGCGGGTGTTGGTGCAAGCATCAGTGTGGGTGCAGGTGCTGGTGGGTGTGGTTGCTGGTACTGTTGCAGGTGGCAGTACCGGTGGGTACCGGTACCAATACAGGTGCGGGGGAGTGTGAGGGTGCCGGTGAGTGCGGGTGGTGGTATCGGTGCCGGTGTGGGTGTCGGTGTAGGTGCTGGTATCGGTGCAGGTGTGGGTGCGGGTGCTGGTGTGTGTGCGGGTGCCAGTACGGGTGTCAGTGTGAGTGTTGGTACCAGTGCCAGCAGTGGAATTGGTACCGGTGCGGGTGTTGGTGCAGTTGCCGGTACCAGTGCAGGTGCGGTGCTGCTGCTGGTACCAGGTCTGGGTGCTGGTACCGGGTCCGGGTGCCAGTACCAGTATGGGGTCCGGGTGCCAGTACCGGGTGCGGGTGTCTGTCCCGGTGTCAGTCCTGATGTCGGTCCCGGTACCGGGTGTGGGTATCAGTACCGGTGTCAGTACCCGTGCGGGTAGTGGTATTGGTACCAGTGCGGGTGTTGGTGCGGTTGCCAGTATCAGTGCGGGTGCTGGTGGGTGCGGGTGTCGGTACCGGTGGGTGCGGGTGTGGGTGCTGGTGCCGGTACCAGTGCAGGTGTCGGTACTGACACCGGTACCGGGTGCGGGTGTCGGTACCGGTGTCAGGACCGGTACGGGGTCCGGGTGCCGGTACGGGGTGCGTGTGTCGGTCCCGGTGTCGGTCCCGGCGTCAGTACCGGCCCCGGTCCCGGCGGGGCGGTGGTGCTGAAGGACAGCTCCGCCCCCGCCCGCCCCCTCCGCCTCCCCCCGCCGCCCTCCCCGCTCCGCCGCCGCCGCCGCCGCCGCCGCCGCGCCGAGCCCGGCCGGGCCCTCCGCCGTTCCGCCGCCGCCGCCGCCATGCCCCAGACGGCCCCGCCGCCGCCCCCACCGCCGCCTCCCGCCGCACCATGAAGCGGCAGAACGTGCGGACGCTGGCGCTCATCATGTGCACCTTCACTTACCTGCTGGTGGGCGCCGCCGTCTTCGACGCGCTGGAGTCGGAGGAGGAGACGGCGGAGCGGCGGCGGCTGGAGGCGAAGAGCCAGGAGCTGAAGAGCAAGTACAACCTCAGCGCCGAGAGCTACCGCGAACTCGAGTGGGTCGTCCTCAAGCTCAAGCCGCACAAGGCCGGCGTCCAGTGGAAATTCGCCGGCTCCTTCTACTTCGCCATCACCGTCATCACTACCATAGGTACCGGGTTGCCTTCTCCCCCCACCCCCCGCCCCAACCCCCCGCCCCGGCGCTTACCGGTGTCCCCGGAGACCCTCTCCCGCCTCCCGCCCATGCGATAAGGGCTCCCGTCACCCTTCGCGTAGACCGGTCCCGACGCGCCCATCCCCGCGGTATCGGGGCGACCCGCCCGCACGTCTCCTTCGCCACCAGGAAACGGCCACCCGGACCCCCCCTCGCCCGCCCGTCCCCGTGGTATCGGGGCCACCGGCCTGCCCGGCTCCTCCGCCATCGGGAAACCACCACCCGGATCCCCGCCCATCCCCAAGGTATCGGGGCGACCCGACCCTCCCGCCAAGCCCTCGCTGCCCCCGGGAAAGCTCCGACAGCCCCCTCCCCAAAACGCCCATCCCCGCAGAGATAAGTTTACCCGCCTCTGCTACGGGGAAACCCCCGCCCGACACCCCCGCCCGTCCCCCCGCTATGGGGGCATCTCTCCCCAAGGGCTTCTCTGCCACCGGGAAACCCCAGCCCGGATCCTGCCGAAATCGCCCATCTCCGTAGCGTCAGGGCTGTTCCCGACCCGCCGGTGGCTCCGCTGCCCTGGGAGATCCCAGCCGAGACCCCCCCCCTTCCATCCCCGCGGTATCGGGGCTACCCACCGATCCCGGAGCCCTCGCCGGACCCTCCCTATGGCGCCCACCCCCGTGGCATCGGGGATCCCTCCTGCCCTCGCTCCCTGTCCCCAAGAATGGCGACCTGCCCATCCCCGTGGTCTCTGGTCTCCACACCAGCACGTCCCTCAGCCTTCGGGACCCCCGCATGGGGGGGGTCCCACCCCCTCTGCTGCTCGGGGGTGTCCGTGGGAGGGGGCTGAGCTGGGCCCCCCTTTCCAGCCCTGCAGGGAGGTGGTTCTTTGTGGGGTGCAGAGTCCGGCAGAGCTGGGGGGGCAGTGGGTGCTCGGGGAGGGGGTCACAGTGGGGGTGTGGGGCAGCGATTTCCTTGGCTGACCCCTTCCCTGGAGGAGGAGGAGGAAGAGGAAGGTCCCCAGGGTCCCCTGTCCCCCAAGGACACGGGTCCCTTGTAATGTCCTGCCCTTCCCAGCATGGTGGGACCCCCAGGCTGGGGGGGTACAGACAGGGATGTGTCCCTGCCTGCATGGACACTCTGGCCCCTCAAAGGGGGGTGTCAGCACTGCACCCCACTCTTCAGGGAGGTCTCTCTGCCCTGACCTGACCCAACCCCACCCAGGGCACTCCCCAAATTTGGGAGAGAAGCTGGAGGGAGTCCCCCCGGGTTCCAGACCGCTGCTCTTCCTCAACCCATCTGTCCTTTGGGGTCCCCTCGATGGAGTGCCTGGGGTGACACACTGTCCCCTCATCCCCAAACTGCCCCATACATCTTCATCACACCGTGAGGGTCTGGAGGGCCAGGGGACAGCCGGTGGCTGGACCAGGATGGCACGTGGCTGGCCTGGCCCTGGACCTAACAGCGGCTCTTGGATTTTGGGGCTGAAATGCAGGTTTCGTGGTGGCTGATGGTTTTGGGGGCTGAAATGCGGGTGTTGGGGTGACCAGCATCTCTGTGGTACCACGGCCCCGGGGAGATGCAGGCAGGAGCTGGAGGGGTGGGAGGGCTGGTGGAGCACCAGGTTTAGGACACGGGTGCTGGGGTGCCTCTTGGGTTTTGGGGCTGAGATGCGGGTGCTGGGGTGCCTCTTGGGTTTTTGGGCAGAGATGCAGGTGTTGGGGTGGCTGTTGGTTTTTGAGGCTGAGATGTAGGTGTCCGGGTGACTGTTGGGTTTTGGGCTGCAGATGTTGGGGTGCCTCTTGTTTTTGGGGATGACACATGAGTTTTGGGGTGGCTGTTGGGGTTTGGGGCGGCTGTTGGGTTTTGGGGCTGAGATGCGAGTGTTGGGGTTGGTTTTTTTGGGGCTGAGATGCAGATGTTGGGCTGCCTCTTCCTTTCTGGGGATGAGACACAGGTTTTGGGGTGGCTGCTGGTTTTTGGGGCAGACACAGGTGTCGGGGCTGTTTTTTGGGGACTGAGATGTGGCTGTTGGTTTTGGGGGCTGAGATATGAGTGTTGTGGTTGTTTTTGGGGGCTGAGACATGGCTTGGTTTTGGGGGCTGAGATATGAGTGTTGGGGTTGGTTTTTTGGGGGCTGAAATGTGGCTGTTGAAGTGGCTGTTGTTTTGGGGGCTGAGATACAAGTGTTGGGGTTGTTTTTTGGGGCTGAGACATGGCTGTTGGGGTGGCTGTTGGTCTTGGGGGCTGAGATACGAGCGTTGGGGTTGGTTTTTGGGGCTGAGACGTGGCTGTTGGGGTGGCTCTCGGTTCCCAGGGCAGATGTTGGGGTGCCGGAGGGGCTGCAGGCAGAGCGGAGGCCAGCTCCGGCCTCTCCCGGCTGGCGGGAGCAGCTGGGAAAGGCTTTGAAAGTGAAGACAAGCAGCTTATGTTTGACGTGCGAGGGAGGAGGAGCGGGCAAGGGGGTGCACGGGGGGCTGGGGCGGAGTGGGGGGAGGCAGCGAGCGGGAGGCGTCTCGCCAGCCCACACAAAGGATGCTGCAGCGAGGGAGGAGGGAGACAAAGCCAGGGTCCCCAGAGGCGTCGGGAGTCCCTGTCCTGCCCCCCTTTCCCCCCCCCGGGACACCCAGCTCCCCAACAGGGATGCTTGACCCCGGCTGAGCCCCAACGCAGGCGTTACACCCCAGGAAAAACACCCTGCCAGCCACGAATGGGTGTTAAAACCTTAAAAAACATTTTTGGGGCTTGATGGGGGAGTTCGGGGGTCACTCTGGGGTTGGGGCGATGAGACCCGGCCCCAAAAAACCCATGTCCAGCCGCAGCAGAGCAGGGGGAAAATGTCCCCAGGCTGGGCTTTAGTGCTCTGCAGGCATCAAACCCCCCTCTCCTGGGGGGGGCTTCAGCCTCCCTGTGGTGGCCCAGGGTGTGCAGGGGGATAGAAACACAGTTTTTTATCAAAATCTGATGTTTTTTTCGAAGGCAGGCGTTTCAGCCGGCCTGTTGCAACGGAGCTCGGGTGCTGCCAAACGGGGCCAGCGGGTACCGGCAAAGAGAGGAAAATCTTCAAAAGCCACAAAGACGGGAAAGAAAAATTCCATTATTCCCATGAAATGGGATTTTCCGGGGGGGGGGGGGAAGGGAGGAGGAAAGGCATCGTTCCAGGAAATCACCAACCAACAGGCGATTTACCCTCTGTCGGGGTTGGGGACTGGGGTCCCCGCGGTGCTCATGGGGGGGGTCATGATCCTGGTGCCGTGTCCGGCTTTAAAGCAGGGAGGGGGAAAAACCGGGAGGGCGACGGGTCCCACTCGGAAAGTTTAGTTTTCCTTACATTTTGGTGGTTTTTGAATTTTTTTCTTTTATCTGGGCAAAGAGCCAAGAGTGAGCAGGCTGCTCCGAAGGTCTCCCACAGCCCCGCCTCCTTCTCCTACAGCGCCCCCCCCCCCCCAGGAGCCACCCCAGTGCCCAGGGACCCCCAAAACCCCGCGGTGGGGGGCAGGGGACAGGGATATTTAGGTTTGGTGTGATATTTAGGTTTGGTGTCACCCACTGTCCCCCTCCCTGCAAAGCCGGGGGCAAAGGGTGCTGGCGGGGGGGGACAGGGAGGGAGGGCGCCTGTCCTTGCAGCTGGGCAGAGCCAGCCCCAGGGGTCCCATCGCTGGGATGTCACGCCGGACATGTCCCATGTCACCTCTGTCCCTGTCCATGCTCCAGGGACCTCCATGCTCGGGGGCTGGCATTGATGGCTCTTGCTGGATGGCTCCCAAAAAACACTTCCCCGCCTTCCCACCCCCCCCGCCACCTCGCTGTGTGAGGAGCCATGTGGGCTGGGACAGGTGGCGAATGCCACCGCAGTGTCACCATCTGTCACAGCCCTCCTCCCTCCCCACTTGTTTATCAAGGCACAGCCCTCCCGGTCCTGGCCCTAGCACCGGTGGGAAGGGAAGGACCCCCAGTTCTCTGGTCTTGGGGGGGGGCAGCACAGGGAAACATCTCGGGGAAGGCACAGGAGCTGCTGCTGAGACAAGGAGGAGGTTGCAGCACTTTTGGGGCTGTAGTGGGGCTGGTTGCAGGGGGGGGAGGGAAAGCCAGGGATGGGGCACCCCCTCCCTCCATCCCCTCTGGACATTTCTGTTCCCATCCGTGCCCGCTAGAAATGATGGCAGCAGAAATTAGTGTTGGCACCGATGAACATGCCTTTGATAGGTTTCAGAGTTAACGTGCCGGAGGGAAAAACCATAGCGCTCTGTTCCAGGACTGGGATTCCTCCCCCCTCAGCCCAGATTACCCCCCCCAGGAGGTGATGCCCAAGCAGTGTCTCATCCCTTTCAGCCCCTGGGGTCTTCCCCAGGAGGGCAGCCCCCTCCAGCCGGGCTGCTCCTCGGTCTCTGGGAGGGTTCATTTGGGTGTCCCAGCCATGCTCCTGAGCCGCAGGAGGTCACGATGGCTTTCCTTCCCTCTCCAGTTAGACATCAGGCCACCCCCTGCTGCCTTTGCCTGTCTTATGCTGGGATTGCTGGTTGCGATGTTCACTCTGGAACCTAATGAGGGCACATGCACCTCTGCCACCGATTCCCAGAGCAGGGAATGAGCGTGAATGGGGAGATGGCATCTGTGCACCAAGACCACGGCTGTCCCTGAGCCCTTCCTGGCAGAGATGTGGGGTTTAGGGGTGGCAATCACAGCCTGTGGCCCCAGGAGGCAGATCCTTTTTCCGGGGGGGCTCTAGTAAACCTGTGACGTGGAGGTATCACACAGGTCGTCTCCCAGGGGATTCAGCCCAGAGACCCTCCAAACTGGAGGCTTGGTGGTATCCCCTCCCACCTCCCACCTCCCCCCCTTCCCCTCCTCCCAGGCTATAAATCCATCTCGGAGCGATAACAGCAATTAATACCCGCTCCCTTCCTGCCCCCCCCCCCCCCCCCCGCCCAGCCTCTCCCAGCTGATGCCTCATTAAACTCGCCAGCAAAGCCTGACTCAGAGCAAGGCGTAAACACCACGTGCCGGGAAGGGATGCTCCGAGGCCAGTGGGGTTCATCGCCCAGGCAAAAAGAACCCAATTCCCTTTGGGGTTTTGGTGGGGGGGAGAGCTTCACCCCCAGTTACCAAGCCCCAGGGTTGGTTTTCGGACTCGGTGCTGCCAGGTCTGGTGCCAAGAGGCCGGATCCGTGCCGGAGCCGCGGGAGAGCCCCGCTCTGCCGGCGTGTGATTTATGAGCCGGCTTAAATATTTATCAGGCAGCTCTGGGGGCTGAAGCGGCTGCAGGGCAGGATTTATGGCGGGCACCACCGCCTCGGATAAATCACGGCCGGGGGGAAGATGGAAGGAGCAGGAGCGGAGTGGGAGGGGGGAAGGAGAGAGGCAGGAGGGGCAGGAGGGTCCTGCTGGGGCTGCAAGGGGTGCTGGTGAGCAGTGCTGGGTGTTGATGCACGGCACTGGACATGGTGCTGGGTGCTGGTGAGTGATGCTGGGTGTTGGTGCACGGCACTGGTGCACAGCACTGGACATGATACTGGGCACTGGTGCACAGTGCTGGGTGTTGGTGCATGGCACTGGTGCACGGTGCACAGCACTGGACATGATACTGGGCACTGGTGCATGGTGCTGGGCACTGGTACACGTTACTGGTGCACAGTGCTGGTGCACAATGCATGGCAATGCACATAGCATTGGGTGTTAGTGCACGGTGCTGGACACTGGTGCACAGCACGTGCACAGTGCACAGCACTGGACATGGAGCCGCATCCTGTTTTTCCCAGGGCGAAGGGACCTGGGGAGGGCTGGGGCTGAGTCATGGGGCAGACCCCCCGGGCAGCCCCCCTCCTGCCCCACCAGCCATGGGCTCTGCCCTGAGCCAAAACGGGTGGAAAATACCCCAGAATTTTCTGTAAGGGAGGAGCAGCACCTGGCACCCACCTGCCTCCGGTGGGAATGAAGGGGGTTGCGGGAAAGAGCAGGAAGGAAGGAAGGAAGGAAGGAAGGAAGGAAGGAAGGAAGGAAGGAAGGAAGGAAGGAAGGAAAGATGGATAGAAGGAAGGAAGGAAGGAAGGAAGGAAGGAAGGAAGGAAGGAAGGAAGGAAAGATGGATAGAAGGAAGGAAGGAAGGAAGGAAGGAAGGAAGGAAGGAAGGAAGGAAGGAAGGAAGGAAGGAAGGAAAGATGGATGGAAGGAAGGAAGGAAGGAAGGAAGGAAGAAAGGAAGGAAGAAAGGAAGCAAGCAAGCAAGGAAGGAAGCAAGGAAGCAAGGAAGAAAACATCCCTGGTGTGAGGAGCTTTGCAGTGAGAGCCATTGAGGAGCTTTAGCTCACCAGGGAGGAGGTGGCAGGGTGACAGCGTGACCGGATCTGGCCCTGACTCCCTGGGGACACCATGCCTGAGCTTGTGCCTCATCCCTGTCCCAGTCAAAGCCAAAGGGGGGGGCGTTTGCAGATGGGGTGAGGGGACTCAGGGGAGCATGGAGGGGTCCTTTGCAGTCTGAGTTTGGGGGCTTTGTTCCCCTCAGAGGGGCCATGCCCGAGGCTGGAGAGTTGTCCCAGCTGCATGTCTGTGCTGTTCCAGGAGGTTATGGGCTGTGCCCCCCCACCCGCCCCAAAAAACCCAGCAGGACCAGTCTCCTGGGTCAGGGTTTCCTCCAGCATCCAGCCGTGCCCATCACTGGGGTATCTCCCCTTGCCCACCAGCGCTGAGAGCATCCCCCCTCCTGCTGCAGGGCTCCAAAGTTGGGGGGGGGGGGGCGGCTGCACCCCCCTTTTGCAAGAGGAGGGGAGGGATGGGGATGGAGCGGGGGGGAGGTGGGGCACAGGGGGCCAGGAAGGGGCCTGGCAAAACCCCAGGACTGAGGGAAAAACTGCCAGTTTTGGCGCAAACAGGGCGCTTGGCCGGCGCTGGGATTTTCCATGACACCATCCTGACCCCCCCCGGCTACGGCGAGGTCCAGCCCCCGCCTGCAGGCAGCAGTGCTTGGGGGGGGGGACAACACCGGCACCAGCTGCACCCCCAAATCCTCCTGCTCTGCCCCCTCTCTGGGGGTTATGGGGCTGCTCCCCAGTCCCCAGATGTGGTGGGACCAGGGGTTGGGGTGGCTCCGAGCCCCTTGGGATGGTGACACCCTCCAGGTGTATAGGACAAATCTGGGGGGGAAGAGGTGATGTGGGGACCAGAGGGGTGGCAGGGGCGCAGATGGTGCTTCAGAGGAGGTGTCGGGGTGCAGGGGTTACCCCAAGGCTGTGCTTTGGGGGGGGACAGGGAGAGCCTAGGGTCTGGCCCCCACCTCCATCCCCTCACCCTGTTGGGGAGGTGGTGCCATGAGGGGTCTCCAACCCCAGGGTCCATTCCCACTCCACAGAGACATGAGTCCACAGCCAGGACCAGCACCCCCTCCCCAGTGTCACACACCCCCAGCAGGGGGTGGTCAGGGGGTTGGAGTAGGGAGATGGGGTGAGGTAGGGGGGGGCTGGAGAGGGGAGGGGGGGCAGAGATCTGTGGGAGGGTGAGTGGATGGAGTACGTTGAGATGAGATGTGGGGAAGAACTTCTTTGCTGTGAGGGTGGTGAGAGCCTGGCCCAGGTTGCCCAGAGAAGCTGTGGCTGCCCCATCCCTGGAGGGGTTGAAGGCCAGGTTGGATGGGGCTTGGAGCAAGCTGGTGTGGTGGGAGGTGTCCCTGCCCAGGGCAGGGGATGGCACTGGACGGTATCTAAGTTCCTGTCCCACCCAAACCATTCTATGATTCTATGGATGGATAGATGGATGGATGAGCCGGTGGATGGATGGATGAGTCGGTGGATGAATGGATGAGTGGGTGGATGAGAGGATGGATGGATGGATGGATGAGTGGGTGGATGCATGGAGAGATGGGTGGATGGATGGATGGAAGGAAGGAAGGATGGACAAAGAACAGGGTGTGAGGATGACAAGCTGGCTGTTCCTTCCCCTGCCCTAGTGAACAGGCAGTGATGATGCTCCTACTCTAGTCCCAAGACCCCTCTAGGACAGGGGCAGCCTGGGTGCTCTGTGTCCCAGGGCTCTCTCCACCTCTGCATTGCCCAAGTTCAGCCCAGCCCCGGGGACCCACTGCCCAAGTCCCGTCTCTCTGCTCCAGGAGGTGTCCCTGGGCAGGATAAACCCCTTCCCGCTGCCCTCAGCCCCTGTTGGGGGGGGACACAGAGGTGTTGCAGGGTTCATGTGTCCCCACACAGCGCCGTGCCCCTTGGTGCTGGGTCGGTGTTTGCTCAGGGCAGGGTGCCACTGCTGCCACCGCTGCCACATGCTGCCTTTCCCAGCCGCTCCCTGCCTGCTTGTTTGCTCCCGGGACATCTCCCGGCAGCGCTGAGAAGGATGTTGCACCCCAAGGGATGCCCACCCACTGCCTCCTTCTCTGGGGGGACCCCCCAAGGGTTTCTCCATGAGGGTCAGGAGAAGGGGGGGCCCGGGACAGGCACCTGGGGAGCTCAGGACTGGATGCTTTGGGCTTTGGTTGCTTTTTTGGGTGCTAAAGGGCTTGGGACCGTGGGGTTGCTGCATGTTCACTGTCATGCCAGCCAGCCGCAAGCATGGGGTGTGCTAGGGGAGGGTGGTCTTCATGGGGGGGGGGGGTGACACCTCCAGAAGAGGAGGCTTTTCCTGCACTGAGACATCCCTGGGGCACTCCTAATCGTGGATCTTTGGGTGTCTATGGATGCAGTTGGATCATTCCTTTCTCCCCAAAATGCACGGGAGTGTCCTGCTGCTGAACCTGCTGGGAAGTGGGGTGGGAAGGGAGGCAGAGCTCTGTGGTCTGTGGGGTTTCATGGTCGCGTGAAACCAGGTTTGGAAGGACCAAAGTTGGGATTGTCCCAGGGTTGGAAGGACCGGGGTTGTCTCATCCCAGGCTGGGGCAGAAACTGGGGCTGCTCCAAAGTGTTGGAGACCCCCAGAGCGGTCAATGCTTTGGTAGATCCCCCAGCAGCCAGGATGATTGAACCTTCCCCGCCATCCATCATTGCTCCTGCAGCTTCATAGCCTGGCAATGGACGGGAAAAGCTGCAGCAGGTCAGAGACCACAGTGAAGGGCTCTGGCATCCCTCTGCAGGGGACCAGGCTGTTGCAGTGGCAAGAGGTGGCAGCTGGGCTAGGTAAGGGAGGGGGACACCAGCCACCATCCCAGCAGACACCCAGGCTATGGGGGAGTGAGACCCTGAGAACGTCTCCCGGTGTGAACGGGAGGAGGAAAAGCGTGATGGCTCTGGCAGCAGGGCTCAAGGCTCCTGCCCAGACATGGAGGTGTCCTGGCATGAGCCACAGCTTGTGGCCACCAGCCCTCACTCACTGCCAGTGTCTGCTTCCCTGCAGTGATTTTGTAAAGCAGGGAGCTGGTTTCCTGACTGCTTCAGACCCAAAACACCCCAGCCCAGCTCCCAGCCCCTGTTTTCAGCTGGGACTCTCCATTCCCTGCCCTGGCTCCCTCCATCCCTTGTCCTGGCTCCCTCCATCCCCCTGTCCTGGCATCCCTTTGCCCTGGCTTCCTCCATCCCTTGTCCTGGCTCCCTCCATCCCCAGCCCTGGCTTTCTCCATCCCGTGCTCTGGCTCTCTCCATCCTCTGCCCTAGCTCCCTCTGCTCCCCTGCCCTAGCTCCCTCTGCTCCCCTGCCCTAGCTCCCTCTGCTCCCCTGCCCTGGCTCCCTCTGTTCCCCTCCCCTGACTCCTTCCATCCCTTGCCCTGGCATCCCCCTTGCCCTGCCTCCCGGCACCCCATGCCCTGGCTCCCTGCACCCCCTCCCTGGAGGGCTCAGCCCCCACCCCCACCCCTTCAGCCCCCAGTGCCACCTCCTGGGGACCCTCTCCCTGCTTTCCCAGCCCTTTTACACCCTCCAGCCTTGTAACACCTCTGCTCTGCGAAGTTCCCCCCTCCTCTTCCTCCCGTCCCCCAGCAGCTGCCCCGCTAATCCCTACCATCCATCGCTCCCGACAGCCTGGGATTTGCTCCAGGCCAGGGGCCAGCCGGGACCTGCACCTGCTCCACGGCCAGATCCAACCCTTCTCCTCCGCAGCCCTAAAAAGGAGAGGAGTCCGGCCGCATTCCTCGGGGACATGTCATATTTTCTCCCGGGGACACCCTCCGTGCTCCCTGCCGGCTCGCAGCACCCCGAGGCTGCTCTCCCTTGGCCGCATCCCTCCTGGGACACCCCTTGGAGGAGCGGGGAGGTTTTTTGGGGGGGGTCTGCAGGAGATGGAGGGGAGCAGGGATGCTGAGCCCCGTCTGCAGGGAGGGCAGGAGTGTGGCGGGGAGCCTTGTGGGGCCAGGACATGCCACAAAAGTCACACATGCCGCTGCGGGGGGAGCAAACAGAGCTGCTGTTGAACCTGGCAGCTGCCTGGGCTTTGCTGCATCCCTGGGGAGCCGAACCCCCTCCCTCTCCAACACATTTCCTTCCTGCTGGAAGAGGGGTTTTGGGGGAGGTTCACCCTCTCTGTCGCCTTCCCGGGGCCTCTCCACTGGCCGGAGATTTCATATCCCAGCGACCTTCCCCTCCCAAGTCCTCAGACGTGTTGGAGATCAGGCAGCGCCTGCTAAAGCCGGGAAAAAAGCGGGGGGGGGGGGGGGGGGGGATTGGCAGCTTGATGGACACTTGGACGCGCCGCGAGAGCTCATAAACTCCCTTCCCTGGGGAATCGGGGCTAAATATAGCTGCGGGAGACCATACTGGTGCGGGGCAGGCAGGAGCAGGCAGGGACGGGGCTCGCAGGCAGTGCTGGAGGCTGGCATCCCAAAATCCCACCCTTGCCCGGCTGATGCAGGAGGAATGGGGAGATCTGGGCCGTGGAGAGGGGGATGGAGGCGTCTGGCAGGAGATGAAGGGCAAGGGCAGGCAGAGGAGAGGGGGGGAAGGCTCGGTGTCTGCCCCCAGGACCGGTTTGAAACACACCGCCTGGCTCTGCTTCAAGACCCGGTGGCCACCCGGGTGGCATGGCATTGCCTTGCTGTCCCCTCTGCTGCTGGGGAGGGGACAGCAAGCAGCAGCCCCTTTTCCATCGGTGAGGGAAGTGGCAGGCTGGTACCTGGCACTGATGAGAGCAGTGATGCTCTCTGGTGACGCTCTCTCTCTGGTGATGCTCTCCAGTGATGCTCTCTGGTGATGTTGTCTGATGATGCTCTCCAGTGATGCTTTCTGGTGATGCTCTCCGGTGATGCTCTCTCTATGGTGATGATCTCTCTCTGGCAATGCTCTCCAGTGATGTCTCCAGTGATGGTCTCTGGTGATGCTCTGTCTCTGGTGATGCTGTCCAGCGATGCTCTCTGGCGATGATCTCTGGCAACACTCTCTGGCCATGCTTTCTCTCTGGTGAAGTTCTCTGGTGATGCTCTCTAACGATGTTTTCTGGTGATGTTCTCTGGTGATGCTATCCGGTGATGTTCTCCAGTGACGCTCTCTCTCTGGTGATGTTTTCTGGCAATGTTCTCCAGTGATGGTCTCTGGAGATGTTCTCCGGTGATGCTCCCTAGCAGTGCTTTGTCCCCACCAATGCTCTTTGATGGTGCTCTCTGGTGATGCTCTCTGGCAATGCTCTTCAGTAATGCGCTCTCTCTCTGGTGACACTCTCCGGTGATGCTCTCTGGTGATGCTCTCTCTCTGGCAATGCTCTCCAGGGATGCTCTCTGTTGGTGTTCTCTGTTGATGGTCTCTGGGGATGCTGTCCAGTGATGTTCTCTGGCAATGTTCTCCGGTGATATTCTCTGGTGATGGTCTCTGGTGATGTTCTCCAGTGATCTCTAGCGATGCTTTGTCCCCACCGATGCTCTCTGGTGATGCTTCCTCCCCACTGATGCTCTCCGGTGATGCCCTCCGGCTCTCATGGCCACAGCCTAGGCTGGCAGTGCTGGCAGCTGGTCGAGGTCACGCCAATTCCTTGGAAGCAGCTTGGACAGAGATCTGACGATCCTTCTTTTCACCTCGCTCTGGCCCAGCTTAATCCTTGACCTCCCGAGGCTGCCGGTGAGGGTGACAGTGAAGGACATCACCTGCCCCCACCCAGCTGGGATTAAATGGGGCCAGTTCCCATGGCTTGGGGGCTGCCGCGGCGTTGGGGGTGCTGGGACTGGTTTAACTGCAGGGATGGGCCTTGGAGAAGTGGGTTCTGTGCTGTCACCCCCAGGTCTGAGTGGTCAATGAGCTGCAGCTCCCAGCCCCAGCTCCTACCTGCCTGCATCTCCTGCCCACTGCTCCTGCCCACATCTTCTACCTGCTGGCCATCGGCTGAGGGCAGCCTGTGCCCCAGCCCCTGCCTGCTCCTGGGCCCTCAGGGTGCTGGAGAGGGGGACAAGGAAGGGGGAAGGGGAAGGGGAAGGGGAAGGGGAAGGAGAAGGAGGAGAAGGAGAAGGAGAAGGAGAAGGAGAAGGAGAAGGAGAAGGAGAGGCGGAAGGAGAGCAGGAAGGGGAAGGGAAAGGGGAAGGGAGAGGGGAAGGGAAAAGGGAAGGGGAAGAGGAGGCTGAGGGGAGACCTTATCGCTCTCTACAAGTACCTGAAAGGAGGCTGTAGAGAGGCGGGGGTCGGTCTCTTCTCCCAAGTTACAGATGATAGGACAAGAGGCAATGGCCTCAAGTTACGCCAGGGGAAGTTCAGGTTAGATATTAGGAAATATTTCTTTACTGAAAGGGTTGTCAGGCATTGGAATGGGCTGCCCAGGGAGGTGGTTGAGGCACCATCCCTGGAGGTATTCAAGAGAGGAGTTGACATAGTGCTTGGGAATATGGATTAGTGTTGGGTGGTGTGGTGGTGTGTGTGTGGGTTGCGTGTGTGGTGGTTTTGTTTTTGGTTTTTTTTGTGTTGTGGTTTTTTTTTTTTTTTTTTTTTTTTTCATTGGTTGGACTAGATGATCTTAAAAGGTCCCTTCCAACCTCTGTGATTCTGTGATTCTGTGGGAAGGGGAAGGGGAAGGGGAAGGGGAAGGAGAAGGAGAAGGAGAAGGAGAAGGAGAAAGGGGTAAGGGTAGGGGAAGGGGAAGGGGAAGGGAAATGAAAAAAAGAGAAAGGAAAGGGACAGGAAAAGGGAAGGGAACGGCTGGTGCCTGGTGGCGAGGGCACCCCTGGCAGCGTGGGGTCCCTGCACAGCTCCCAGGGCATCCCGGCTAGGCACCCACACAGCAGGCAGCAGGGCACAGGGACATGGGGACGCGGGGCTGGGGTGACGGAGGGGAGTCAGCCACCGTTGTCTCTTAAAAATCCCCATTTTCCCCATCTCCTGCGCCTGTCCACCTGGCTGCTCTGAGATGGACCATAGAATCATGGAATCACAGAATGCTTTGGGTGGGAAGGGACCTTTAAAGGCCATCAAGTCCAACACCCTGCCATCAGCAGGGACATCTTCAACTAGACCAGGTTGCTCCAGAGCCCCTCTGGAATGTCTGCAGAGATGGGTCATCCCGGGATGGGTATTTCAGGGAAGAGTGATCTCCAGTCTCCAAAACCCCAAGGCTGGAGAACATCCCCCCACCCCAGCCAGGGTCCATCCAAACATCCCCCAGCTTCCCCCACCCCAACCCAGGGAAGCGGCACCTTGTCCAGCAGCCCCCACCAGCAGCCCCCAAGCTCCTTTCCCCATGAACTGAGGGCTTTGCCCCTTCTCCAGCCCCCTGTCCTTCATTTTCATTTGGAGACCCCATTATCACCCCAGCCATCCGTGGTCACTCTTTGTGCCTGGGACTGAGGATGGCACTGGTCAGGGTTGGGGTTCACCACCAGCACCTCAGTTGGGGAAGCGGTTTGAGGCGCTGCACCCCCTGTACCCCTCTTCGGACCACCAAGCTGATCCCGCTCTGTGGCTTTGCTCTCCAGGTTACGGCCATGCAGCCCCCAGCACGGACGGGGGGAAGGTCTTCTGCATGGTGTACGCCCTGCTGGGGATCCCCCTCACCCTCGTCATGTTCCAGAGCCTGGGTGAGAGGATCAACACCTTCGTCAAGTACCTCCTCCACCGCATCAAGAAGTGCCTTGGCATGAGGCGGGCGGAGGTCTCCATGGCCAACATGGTCACCATCGGGTTCTTCTCCTGCATCAGTACCCTCTGCATTGGGGCGGCCGCCTTCTCCTACTACGAGCACTGGAGCTTCTTCCACGCCTACTACTACTGCTTCATCACCCTCACCACCATCGGCTTTGGGGACTACGTGGCCCTGCAGAAGGATGAAGCCCTCCAGAACAAGCCGCAGTACGTGGCCTTCAGCTTCGTCTACATCCTGACGGGGCTGACGGTCATCGGGGCTTTCCTCAACCTGGTGGTGCTGCGTTTCATGACCATGAACGCCGAGGATGAGAAGCGGGATGCCGAGCACCGGGCCCTGCTCACCCGCAACGGCCAAGCCAGCAGCATCCACCCCACGGACACCGCCTCAGCCGTGCCAGCAGCAGCAGGGGGGGCGGCAGCAGCGGCGGGGGGTGGTCTTCGGAATGTCTACGCTGAGGTTCTCCACTTCCAATCCATGTGCTCGTGCCTGTGGTACAAGAGCCGGGAGAAGCTGCAGTACTCCATCCCCATGATCATCCCCAGGGACCTCTCCACCTCGGACACCTGCGTGGAGCAGAGCCACTCTTCGCCCAGCCGCTGCCCGGAGACCCCCTCCAACAGATGCTTCTGCAACGCCCGAAGGTCGGCCATCAGCTCCGTCTCCACCGGGCTCCACAGCCTGACGGCTTTCCAGGGGCTCATGAAGCGCCGCAGCTCCGTGTAGCCCCCTCTCCATCCCCACCCCGCACCCCCTGGACCACCCCCTGTCTCGGCCAAGAAGGACCCTTTTCTTGGTCACCGCAGGAGGACACCACTCCAGGGTCTGGCTGCGGAGGGGGGAGGCAGTGAGCTGGGGACACCCCGGGGGGGGCCGGTGGCCGTGATTCTCTGCGGGGACTCAGAAGGGACGCAGAAACCTCGGCGAGGCTGCCCGGGATCCTCCCCGGAGCGGGAAGAAAGGAGCTGCTGGTTTTATTTTAGTTTTTAACTTAAATTAATTCTATTTTATTTTATTTTGTGAAAACCACTCCTCGAAAATGTGAAACTTGGAGAGCTGGAGAGGGTTTTAACCTGATGGGGGAGGGGAGGGGGGATGTACGGGGCAGGGGGTACGCCTGCACCTCCCCACCGGGATACATCTGTGCAAGCGGCTGGGGACCCCCACGGCCCCATGGCGGCCCCATGGTAGCCCCACGGTAGCCCCACGGTAGCCCCACAGTAGCCTGAGTGTGGCCCTGAGCCGGACGTGTGACTTTACGTGCCCCAGAGCCCTCGTGGGATGTGGGGACAGGGGGACATGGGACCACCCACCGTGGCCAGCAGTGGGGTCCCGTCCCCTCCGTCCTCTGCCTCCTCCGGCCACGGGGCCACCCGGGGTGGGGGGCAGGGGGAAGGTGGCAAGCCCCCGGGCGGCGAGGGATGCCACGGCGAAGGCGAGCGCGCATCAGCGGGCAAATCAGGCTAAGATGGGCTTAGACGGAGCTTTTTCGACCGCTGCGCACAGCAGCCGGCCCCCGCGGCCGAGAAAACAAGCCCTGAGTCACGTAGGCGGCCGAAGAGGCCCGGGCAGCCCCCCGAGAGCTTGCCGGGGTTGTTTGAACCCTGTTTTTTTAAGGTGGGGAAACCTGGGGTTTTCCCGGAGCCACCCCCAGGAGGCAGGATGGGAAGTGACAAGACGGTCCCCTGGGACCCCCGTCTCCATCCTCCCCCGCGGCAGCTCTGGGGCAGGAGCTGTGACCCTCGGGGAGCTTTTTTAGGGGACAACCCAGGGCATTATAAGACTTTTTGACCCTTCTTCTCCTTCACACCCCCCGGGTGGCACCGGTCCCCTTTCAACAGGCACCCCAATGCCTTGAGCCCAGAGCATGGGGTGCCCCCGGGGGCTTCCCCCCATCTGACACCCAGGACATCCCGGGGGTCACCTCCCGTCACAGCAAGAGGGAAGTGAAATCCTCTTTCCTTGCCCCCCCTCCATGCAGCCCCCAGCCCCAAGGGGAGCACCCCCATCGCCCCCAGGACCCCACTCCCCCCTGCCAGCACCCAAAGCACAGGCTGTCCCCTCGCCAGCGGGGACACCGGGGGACACCGTGGCATGCACTGGCCCTTCTTTGAGCCCCCCGGGGTGGGGGGGGGAACCAGGGAGACTTTGGGGACAGCCCAGGCACCCAGCCCGCCTGTTTCTTTTCTCACCTTTTAACAGAAGAAAACCAATGTATTTCTAATACTTGACGACCTGTACATACTGTTAGATACCAGAGAGGATATTTATTATAAATGACGCTATCACCGTTATCTATAGAAATCTATAAATATCTATGGGAATGGGGCGGGGGGGGGGGGGGGGAAACTTGTTGACGACTCCGGGGAATTTCTTTGCGCTCTCTGCATCTTTTCTCCTCCTTGGGGCACCCGCGGGGAACCGCAATGCCCCCCTCCCCGCCGCCCCCCGGCAAGGTTTCTCTGGTTCTCATGCCAAAGTATATTTGTACCGCTGAGTTAACTTTCCTTAGAGAGAGAGAGAGAGAGAAAGAGAGAGAAATAAAGGCTGGTTCGAACCTCGGCACCGCTTCAGCTCCTTCCCTCGGGGCTCCGGGGGGAGGATGAGGGGCCGGGACCCACATCGCAGCTCTGTCCCCCATTTCCCCCCTTCTCCTTTCCCCCTTTGCTCTGCGGGGAGCGGGAAGTGGGGGAATTTCCTCGGGATAAGCCTGTCTCCTGATTTTTCCCACAGAGGAGGGAGAAGGGGAAAGGAGAAGCTTGGCTTTGAGCTCTGCCAGGGCCTGCAGCATCCTTTGGCGGGCTCAGAAGGTGAAGAACCTGGGGCCACCTTTCCCATCCCACCACCACCAAGCCCCACAGTGGCTTTTCCCACCCCAGGAGCGCCCCCCACCAAGTCCCAGCAGAGCCCTATCCCTCCTCCTCCTGCCCACAGCAGCATTTCCGTGGCACAGGCTGGAGACATCCCCCTGCTCCATCCAACTTCCAAGAAGCATCCAAAAATTGCAAGCAGTTGCCATCTGCTGTGTGACCCAGGGGGGGACAGGGATGAGCCCCCCATCTCACCCTGTGTGGGGAAACTGAGGCACAGACAGAAGATGCACAAAAGGGACAGCTGAGGGTGCCTCAAATGGTGTTTGAGCATCTGGGTCCAAACCTTCAAGGAGTTTTGGGCACCACCGATGGCCAGGGTGCACCAGGATGGATGGGGACGTGCCACCTCCACAGCTGCGGCCACCAGCAGAGCTCTGGGATGCTCTCCTGCCTTTAAGTGGATAAAACCTTCTCCCTCCAAGCCCAGGCGAGAGCTGCCACCTAATCTAATAAGGCTAAGCCTGCAAAGAGATCTGTCTCGGAGATGATGGAAAGAGCCGCTCATCCAAGCATCAGGAATCCATGATGCTGAGCTCGCTGGAGCTTTGGTCTGGTCCAGTACAACCATTCCCAGGGTATAACTGGTCCTCCAGGCTCCCATCCCACCGCACGCAGTTGCCAACCCACCCAGCACTGGACAACCCCCTGGCACTGGAACAGCTGGGGACAAAAACAGTGATGGGTTGGGGTGGACCTGCTGGGAGGCTGCTGGTGACACAGGGCTGGAAGTGCTGGAGTTGCCAGAGGGTCCTGCAGCTGTCCAGAAGGACCTGGAGAGGATGGAGGAGTGCTCAGAGGGGAAAATCATGAAGTTTAGAGTGCAAATCTTGTGAGGAGCAGCTGAGGGAGCTGGGGGTGTTCAGCCTGGAGAAAAGGAGGCTGAGGGGAGATCGGTCGGTCTCTTCTCCCAAGGAACAGGCAATGGGACAAGAAGAAATGGCCTCAAATTGCACCAGGGGAGGTTTAGGATGGATATTGGGAAAAATTTCTTCATGGAAAGGGTTGTGAAGCCTTGGAAGAGGCTGCCCAGGGCAGTGGTGGAGTCCCCATCCCTGGAGGGATTTAAAAGCCGGGCAGACGTGGTGCTGAGGGACATGGGTTAGTGGTGGTTTGGGCAGTGCTGGGTTGATGGTTGGACTCGATGATCTGAAAGGTCTTTTCCAACCTAAACAATTCTATGATTCAACGAGGAGAAGTGCAAAGTCCTGTCCTTGGGGAGGAGCAACCCCATGCAACACTGGCCACCCAACTGGAAAACACCTCGGCAGAAGAGGACCTGGTGGACACCAGGTTGACCATAAGCCAGCAACGTGCCCCTGCTGCAGAGGGCTGAGGGTGACCTCCTGAGCTTCATTAGGCAAAGCACTGACAGTAGTTCAAGGGAGGGGACTCTTCTCCTCTGCTCAGCGCTAGTGAGGCACACCTGGAGTGCTGGGTCCAGTCCTGGGCTCCCCAGTCCAAGAGGGACATAGGCAGACTGGAGAAAGTCCAACTAAAGACCGTGAAGAGGATGAAGAGAGTGGAGCATCTCTCCAAGGAGGAAAGGCTGAGGGAGGTGGGGAGCAGAGAAGGCTCGGGGGGGGTCTCACCATGGCCATAAGTACCTGATGGGGAAGAGCATGGAGCCAGGAACTTCCCAGCGGGCCCAGTGACAGGAAAAAAGGTTTGGCCACCTACAGCAGGTCCACCAGCCCCACCATCTGCTTTGGGAAAGTGAAGGATCCCCAGGGGGGCAACAGGGACCTGCAGGGGCTGGTCCTCTCTGGCAGGCAGGTTGCTATCACGGGCAAGGGGATGGGGTGGGAGCTGGGACACCCCCATAGCAGCATCCCCAAGGGGTTTAGGAGCACCCGAGCCATCCCTCCCCTCTGCTTCATCCCCAGTGGATTTTTTTTTTTCTCCCTCTCAAAGCACTTAAATTTTCCGTGTCAGCCGTAGCCCAAATATTTACAGTCCGATGGAGCGACTTAAAATTCCTCCCCGGTATTAAGCATCGGAGCCGATGGGGAAACAGCCCCGGGGTGGCCGGGACTCATCCCGCTGCCCCCTCCAAGCCCCAAGGAAGAGGAGGAGAGAGGGCTGGGGAGCGAAGGCCACCATCCCAGCTGAAAAGGAGCCGGGTAGGGGGTGGGAAGCAGGCAGAGAAGGGGGAAAATAGGGAGTTTTAATGGGGGGGAAAAAGAAAAAGAAATGAAAACTCACATTGCTGTGGTTTCTAAAGCCATTTTTAGTAAATAGGAGTTTAATTTTTTTAAAAAAGCCTTATTAAGTGTTTCTGTTTTCCCTTCCCAGCTCATTAAACCCAGCAAAAAGCTCCTGCTGGGGAAGGGGAAACCTTATTTTTCTTACCCTGACCTTCTCCCCACCCCAGGCGCAGCCTCAACGTCTCTATTGCCCTGCACCGGGGTCCTTTGGACACTGAGGGCATCCCGAGGCAGCTGGGGGGCTTGGGACCCCGGGGATGGGGACATGCTGGGTGTCACCTCTCCCTGTCCCCAACCTGCCCCTTCACTGATCCGAATTTGGGGAGAGGCGTGGGAGAGGTGCTGGGGAGGAACGTCCTGATGGAGCCATGGGATGGGGAGTACCAGCAGCCCCAGCTTGGGGACCCGCAGCTGGTCATGGGGACAGTGGGGTGACCCAGGGCGGGCAGAGGGGTGGCATCTCCACCATTGCATCATCTCATGTGGCACGATGTCACTCCAGGGTGATGGGGTGGTGTCACTCCCTTCCTGACCTCACCAGAGTCCAAAAATCAGGATGCCTGGAGGAAAAGCCACCCCGTCCCTCGGCTGGCATCAGGGCTGGGTGCGGGTTTGTCCAGACGGTGACAAGGACAAGGTGGTGGCAGGCAATGGTCTCCCTGCCGGCATCCGCCCGCCACCCCGGGCAAAGTGTGTTTGAAGGTTGGGGGAACCAAACCCCCCGGGACAGGGAAGGGAAGGGAAGGGAAGGGAAGGGAAGGGAAGGGAAGGGAAGGGAAGGGAAGGGAAGGGAAGGGAAGGGAAGGGAAGGGAAGGCTCGGCTCCAGCTGGTGGCCCCGAGTCTAGGAAAGGGGGGTGGAGCCTGGGAAATGGAAGAATTAAGCACTCTGTTAATGAGGGGAGGGGCCTCATTAATTAGGTGAGGCTGGGGAGTGAATCTTCAGTCGGGGGGGGGCAGGGGGGAAGGGGGGAATGGGGAATGGGGAATGGGGAATGGGGAATGGGGAATGGGGAATGGGGAATGCATGTGCACTGGCCTGCAGGGATTCACGCGTGTGGGCAGGAGATGCCATTGTCCCCACCCTGCCAAGTGTCCTGGGGTGCTGAGTGTCCCTAATGTCCCATCTCCTCCCCCCCGGGGACCCCAGGGACCCCACGTGGCCCCACATGGGGGTCTGTGTGGGGCTGGCAGCAGCGTGGGAGGGTGGGCATGCGTATGCTCTGCCGCCGCTCGCCCTCATGTCCTTGGGACACTCACCCATCCGAGGATGGAGGATGGGGACCACCACGGGGGACCACGGGGGACCACCCCCAGCTGTCCCATCCCCCTTGCCCAGCTGTCCCAGCCTGTAGCATCCCCACAGGTGCCATCGGCGAGTGGCACGGTGGTGGCCATGGCCATGGTGTCGCCAGTACGTTCCATGGGTGAAGGCTGTGGGGAGGGACGGAGAGGGAGACGGGGGGGCCAAGGAGGGGTCGTCTTGCTGGCTGTGATGAGAAATGGCCATGCAGTTGGTGGCACCAAAGAAGAAGTCGGCGGGGCCTGGAGGAGGTGGCCGCATCCTGCTTCCCTCACCCGTTCCCTTTGGGATGCTGAGGGGTCTCCGCCGGGGGGGGGGGACGGACATGAGACACGGAATGAGCTGGAGATGACACCGGGGGTCCCCGAGGCAGACCCACAGCCTCAACGGCAGTGGGGGCCAGTGGCTCCTGGGTGTCCCGGTCCCACGGGGTTTGGGGGAGCTGATCTGCCCCTGCCCTGGTCCGGGAGGAGCCCCCCACCACAAAGCCACCAGAGCCAGCACTTGATCCCTGCTGCATCCCTCCCCAGGGACACATTTCTGTCCCCTCCCCACCGCATCCATCCCCAGGGACACTTTTCGGACCCCTCCCCATCACATCCCTCCCCGGGGACACATTTTAGTCCCCTCCCCATCATGTCCCTCCCCGGGGACACATTTCAGTCCCCTCCCCATCATGTCCCTCCCCAGGGACACATTTCTGTCCCCTCCCCACCGCATCCATCCCCAGGGACACTTTTCGGACCCCTCCCCATCACATCCCTCCCCGGGGACACATTTTAGTCCCCTCCCCATCATGTCCCTCCCCGGGGACACATTTCAGTCCCCTCCCCATCATGTCCCTCCCCAGGGACACATTTCGCCCCCCTCCCCACCACTCCCCCCGCCCCAGGGGGCGGTTGAGGTCCCCTCCCCGCAGCATCCCCGGGGCAGACGGCGATGCCCGCCGGTCCGTGCCCCCACCCGGTCCCCCCCGCCGCGGGAAGGGTTAACTCTGCCCGGCGCAGACAGCCTTGGCGAAGGCCCTTGGCGTTGGTGTGTCCCCCCCCTCCGCCGCCTCCCACGGGTCACGGCCGCCGGGGCTGACGTCGGATGGAAAAACAATTTATCTCCGGCTGGCGGGGAGGCCCGGGGGGGGCGGCAGCGGAGCCCGGTGTGGAGGGGCCCCCCGGTACCCCTCGGTCATGGGTGGGTGGCGAGACCCCGGGGGCCAGGACTGGCCACCAGCGGGGCTGGGGGGGGGGAACTACCCCCCCGAGAACCAGCCCCAGGGAGCTGGGGGGCGCTGGGGGGGGGGGGGGGGGGTGTCCATGGGCGACGGCCCTGACACCCTCGGGTGCCCCGGGATGGCACCCACACCCGGCCCCACCAAGGGCTAGTCCGGGGGCAGGGGTAGCCCACGCGGGACGGGGGTAGCCCGGGCAGGGCAGCGGTAGCCCGGGTAGGGTTAGCCCGGGCCGGGCAGCCGGGAAAGGTAACCCCGGGAGGGGTGGGGGTCCGTCGCTCCTTCCCGGCCCCGAGAAGGGCGGCGGGTCCCGAGCCCCGGAGGCGGCGGGGAGCCCAAGCTGCTCCTCCGGCGCCATCTGCCGGCACCGCGGCGGCGGGGACGGGCCGGACACGGGCACACCGACCGCGGGGACCGCGGGGAGCGGGGCACCGGGGGATCGTGGCGCCGGGACCGGGGGCACCGGGATGGCGGCAGGGGAACGGCAGCGGGGGGACCACAGTGTGGGGAGCGCGGTCTGCGGGGGTCGCGACACGGGGACGGTGACACGGCGGCACCGGGAGAGGCATCGCCGGGACCGAGCCTACTGGGATAGGCGGCACCGGGACCGAGCCCACTGGGACCGGCAGCACTGGCATTGGGCCCACCAAGCTGGGACAGGCGGCACCGGGGCAGGGCCCGCTGGAGCAGGCAGCACCGGAGCAGCCAGACCCGGGACCGGCAGCCCCGGGATCAGCAGCACTGGGACAGGGCCCACCGGGACAGGCGGCACCGGGACGGGCGGCCTCAGACAGGGACCACCGGGGCAGGTAGCACCGGGACAGGCGGCACCGGGACCGGCAGCATCGGGGCAGGCAGCCCCGGAACCGGCTGCACCGGGACAGGAGGCACTAGGACCGCGCACAGGGCCCGGGCCCCGGGAGGGCGGCGGGGGCGGGGCCATGCCCGCCGGTGGGCGTGGTTGGGCGCGGTGGGGCGGGGTTATGCCTGCCGGTGGGCGTGGCTACACGCCGAGGGGCGGAACGGGGCCAATCGGGGGCGGAGCGTGACTCACCAGGGGGGCGTGGCGTCGGGGTCGGAGGTGCGGCCGTACGGTCGGGGGGGCGTGGCCGGGGGTCGTGGGGCGGGGCCGTGCGGCGGCGGCCCCGGTGCAGGGCGGGAGGCGGCGGCGGCGGCGGGGCCATGGCCTGGTCCCGGTACCAGCTGGGCCTGGCCGCCCTCATGCTGCTCACCGGCTCCATCAACACCTTGGCGGCCAAGTGAGTCCTCCCGGCGGCTGGGGGGGGACCCGCACCCCCGGGGCTAGGGGCGGGCGGCGGCCCCGGTCCCCCCTTGGGCCTGGGGCCGGGCCCACCGGGGCCCTCCCGGGCCTCAGGGCAGCCTGTTCCCCGCTTCCCCCCGCCCCGAGGCCCCGCGCTCCCCCCGGCGGGTCGAAGCCTGGTCTTCAGGGCCCCTGTCCCCTCCTTCTGTCCCAGCGTTGGTCCCCCCGAAGCTTCGGGGGTGTCACACCCCGGGATGGGCTCCGGGTCCCGTTCCCCCCCCCGGCACCCCCAGCCCCATGTGCGGCCTGAGGGGCCAGGCCACGGCCCAGGCTGTGCTGGCAGAGCCCCGGGACCTGCCCTGTGCCCCCCCCGTGCTCTGGCTTTGGGGGGCTGCCATTACACTGGGGGGGTAGCCCTGGGTTGTGGGGTGCCCCCATAGGGACTGGGGCTGCTGCTGCTTGGGGGGCCCAGCTCCTGATGATGGGGGGCTGCCTGGCCAGGGGGTCTTCAGCCTTCTTGTGGGTGCTGCCAAGGGGTGCAGCTCCCCAACCATGGGTGCTGGGGAGAAGCTGTGCGAGTGCCCCCCAAAACCAGGCTCCCTGCGCTCCAGCACACCCCAAAAGCACTCTGGGGTGCTCCCAGTCCTCATGGTGAGGATGAGGAGCTGCCCGGGCCAGGCAGACCTGCCCGGCCGGCTCGTCCCATTGCTGCCGGGCAGACACGTGGGCATCAGCGGGGTTTCACCTGGTGGCTGAGCTCCAGCTGGCCCCGGTGACACAGCAGACTGTGGTCCCCAGGTGGGGGAAACTAAGGCACAGAATCCCTGTGGGGCAGAGGAGAGGCAGGAGGTGTCACCGAGCTCTCCGCCAGCTCACGAGACTCGTGTGTGGCCCCGGCAAAGCCTCTTGCGACACAGGGACCCGCGCTGGCCCGTGGCGGAGGGACTGCGGCGGGTCACCCGGGGCTGACTCATGCTGAAATCTTGCTGGCCTGGCTGAAAAACCCCTCACCGAGGGGCTGGGGATTGCCCTGGTCTCCGTTCCTGCTCCATTTTCCCCGAGCTCAGCAGCTCTGTGGCCGCTCGGCATCAGCAAAAAGCTGCCAGAGGGGAGCTGGGTGCCCGTGTCGGGATGTCCTGAGGGGCAGGCCACCGGCCACCAAGGGGATGGGGTCCCCTCCCGATGCGGATGGTCTCTAAAGAGGGGAGATCTTCCCCAAAAGGGGCCGTGGGAACCTGTGCCACAGCCTCTTTTCATTCAGCATTGCCTTCTGTGCTGCTTGGACACCCAAAAAAGGGGGGTTATACCCCAAAAGCATGTGAGCGGTGGGAGCTGCTGCCCACATGCTTCCCCCCCCCAGCCTGGGATCCAGCATCTTTTATGGGCTGTGTCCCTCGTAGCCCCCAAGTCTTTGGGGGGGTTGACGCAGGGAGGAGGGAAGGAGTCGGGGTGACCCCCCACCACGCTGTCCTGGTCTCCCCGGAGAGGTGACGGTGCTGCCTGGCCGGTGCTGGCAGTGATGGGACACCGGATCGTGGGGCTGTGTGACACAGCGGTGTCCCTTTCCCTGCCTGTCACTCAGGGCCGGGAGCCGGGCCAGGAGCTGCCGGCAAGTCAGGACAGCCACATCTCCTTCCCCACAGATGTCCTGTCCCTGGAGCTGTCACCTCACGGAGGGGCTAGTGGCCCTGGGCTGGCTCTCGGGGTGCGCTCGGGCTCCCCATGGTCCCCTTCCTCTAGCCACCACCCTCTCCTCTTCCTCGTAGGTGGGCTGATAACTTCAGCGCGACTGGCTGCGGTGGGACGGAGGAGCATAGCTTCCAGCACCCCTTTCTGCAGGTGAGTCCCCCCACCCCACCCCGGGGCAGGACGGGCCCTGCCAGCAGGGCCACCCCCCCCCCTCACCCCGCTTTCCTGCAGGCCGTGGGCATGTTCCTGGGTGAATTTTCCTGCCTGGGGGTGTTTTATCTGCTGGTGTGGAGGGATCGGCGGAAGCCAGAGCCCAGCATGGCCCCATCGCAGCCCTTCAGCCCCCTGCTCTTCCTGCCCCCGGCCCTCTGCGACATGACTGGGACCAGCATCATGTACGTGGGTAAGTGCTGGGGACAGGGGACGCACCCTCTGTCCCCCCTCCTCACCCCATCCCTGGGGGCAGACGCAGCTGTCAGGCTGCAGGACTCCGTGGTGCATTCAGGTTTGGGGGGGGAAATGACCCTGAAGCTGGTGAGAGACGTGAAAACAAAACACTTGCCACTCATGTAGTGAGTTGTGGCAGGGCTCAGCCATGTTCCCTGGCGGATACAAGGTTCCTGTGGGGCTCCGTTTTGGCACGACTGCTCCCAGCTCCAAGTAGGAGTGTGGGGGGACAGTGTCGCTGCCCCTTCCTCCCGTTAATCACTGATCTGCTCTTAATTACCTGCAGCCTTGAACATGACCAGTGCCTCCAGCTTCCAGATGCTGCGAGGGTCCGTCATCATCTTCACCGGGCTCCTCTCCGTGGCCTTCCTGGGCCGCAGGCTGGAGCTGAGCCAGTGGCTGGGCATCCTGGTCACCATCGTGGGGCTGGTGGTGGTGGGGCTGGCTGACCTGCACAGCTCCCACGACCAGAAACACAAGCTCAGCGAGGTCATCACCGGTAGGTGGTGGCCCTTGGGGGAGGCGGGATGGTCCCCAGGGGGAATAATAACCCCCCACAGGGCATGTGTGGGGCTCTGCTGGGCTGCCTGTTCTGTGGGTAGGGGGACGGGGGCTCAGACTCACCCCTTCCTTCCTGTCCCTCTTCTCCCTTTCTCTTCCTTTCCCGTCCTTTCTCCTCTCCCCTTCCATCCCTCCATCTCTCCCTTCCCGTCTTTTCTCTCCCCTTCCTGTCCCTTCTCCTCTCCCTTCTCTCCCTCCCCTTCTCTCCTCTTCCCCACCCTCATCTCCCCTTCCTTCCCTTCCCTCCCTCCTCTCCCCGCAGGTGACCTGCTCATCATCATGGCCCAGGTGGTCGTTGCCATCCAGATGGTGCTGGAGGAGAAGTTTGTCTACAAGCACGATGTGCACCCGCTGCGGGCCGTCGGCACTGAAGGTCTGTCACGACATCGGCTGGGGGTGGCTGAGCGTTCGAGGGGGCTGCAAACCCCTCCTGGGGAGGGCTGCAAAGGGGGTGCTGGGTGGGGGCTTGGGTCACACGGGGCAGGGAGGAGAATCAGAGAATGGTTTGGGTGGGAAGGGACCTTAAAGACCATCCAGTGCCACCCCCTGCCCTGGGCAGGGACACCTCCCACCAGACCAGGTTGCTCCAAGCCCCCTCCAACCTGGCCTTGAACCCCTCCAGGGATGGGGCAGCCACAGCTTCTCTGGGCAACCTGGGCCAGGCTCTCACCACCCTCACACCAAAGAACTTCTTCCCCACATCTCATCTCCATCTCCCCTCTTCCAGTGTCAAACCCTTCCCCCTCCTCCTAGGGCTCCCCTCCCTCATCGAGAGTCCCTCCCCAGCTTTCCTGGAGCCCCTTGAGGGACTGGAAGGGGCTCGAAGGTCTCCCTGGAGACCAGGGAAGGGGAACACGCAGCCCTGGATGGTTTGTGGAGCCAGCACTCATTGTGATACCTGCTTGCACCCAGGTTTCTTTGGCTTCATCATTCTGGCCCTGCTGCTGGTGCCCATGTACTACATCCCAGCTGGCAGCTTCAGCGGGAACCCTCGGCGGATGCTGGAAGACGCCCTGGATGCCTTCTGCCAGATCGGCCACCGGCCCCTCATCGCCCTGGCCCTGCTGGGGAACATCAGCAGCATCGCCTTCTTCAACTTTGCCGGCATCAGCGTCACCAAGGAGATCAGTGCCACCACCCGTATGGTCCTGGACAGCCTCCGCACCCTGGTCATCTGGGCCGTCAGCCTGGCCCTGGGCTGGGAGACCTTCCACGGTCTGGAGATCCTGGGGTTTGGGGTGCTGCTGATGGGTGCTGCTCTTTATAACGGCCTTCACCGGCCCCTCCTCACCCTCCTGCCCCGGCGCAGGGGGGAGGAAGACACTGGAGCGGCCGAACGGGAGGGTTTGCTGCGTGGGGAGAGCACGGCCATCAACCATGGCGAGAACTGAGCCCCCCCCCACGGCTACCTTGTCCCCGTGTCCGGTTTGACCCCGGGGTTTATTTCCCCGGATTGTGCCCCCCCTGCTCCTCGGGAGGGGATGGACGTGGTGGTGGTGACACCGGTCACCATCCTCCTGGAGAAACATCTTCCCCCATCTCGCTGCCAGGGCTCCGGGGGGGGGGATGGCGAGGCTGTGCCTGCCCTTCCCAGTGGGAAACGGCCCCCCCAGCCCATTGCTGAGGGTAGGGGGCAGCTTCTGCCCCTGTTCCCAAGGGGCTGTGGGGGGTGGTGGGGCTGGGGCTGGCCCCCCTGCTCCCCAAACTGTGTCTCCCCCCAATAAAGCACATCGGCCCCCAACTTGTTCCCTGGGTGTCTGCTGATCCAGGGTGGGGGGATATGGGGTCCAAGTGGGGCTGGGGCACAGGGTCTGTCCCCCCCGGGGGGGGGGGCCCTGCAGGACATGATCCTCGGTGTCCCCAAGGGAGGGAGAGACCCCAGACCCCTTTCATGTGGGGTGTGGGAGAAGGCAGCGAGCCTGGGGCTCCTGGGTGGGGGAGCTCCTGCTGGACCAGGTTTGGGGGGGGGGGGGGGGAGCAAGTCCTTGGCTTCCCACCCCCCCCCTACAGTTTTGCAATATTCCCTGCTTTTTGCAACATTTATTTACTTTTTTTTTGGGGGGGGGAAGCGTGTCCCAAAGATGCACAGGAGACCACAGTCAGGCTGTTCGACTCTACCTTTATTTTCTGTTCGGTTGGGGCCCGTGTGGGACCCCAGCAGCGGCGGAGGTGGGGGGGGGGGGGGGCCGTGGCAGCAGCATTCGACCCCCCCCTTGGCACGGGGAGGGGACTTGATGGGGCTGCGGTGGCTGAGGAGCATCGCCCGGCTACTCTCTGCCAGAGGAAGGATGGATGGGGGGGTCAGCCATGGGATGCCCCCCCCACAAGCCCTGCTGTGGGGTTTGGGGGGGGGGGGGGGCGGGTCGCGGGGGGGGAAATCTCCCGTGACTCACATGGCATTTTGTTTGTAGTGGCGAAGCGCCTGCTCGGCCACCGTCTCCATGAAGCGAGGGTCATCCCAGGGGATGTCCCCCGGCACCGTGAGGGACAGGGGCTCCGAATCGAAGAGCTGCACCGTCACCTGCGTGTCGGGGGGGGCTGAGGGGTCTTCCAGGTTGGGAGTCTTGGAGAGGACCTGGAAATGGAAAGAAGTGTGTGGGGGGGGTGGCACATAAAGCAGGGAGAGCTGGGCTAGCCCCCGACACTGGCCCCTAGCCCTGGCAGCCGGCCCCGCGGCCGCTTATTGTTGCCTGGTCGGGCAACACAATCGCCTCTTTCTCCCCCTGACCCACTTTTGGTGGCTGTGGGCCCTGCTTAGTGGGGGGGGTGGTGGAAATCATGGTGTGGGGGGGGGCTGGAAGCCTCTGGGGCTCACCGTGGTGACCTGGAGGAAGCCGTCGGTGGCCTGGGTGAGGTTGGCCAGGCGGGAGACCCAGCCGAACTGGCGGTTGAGCTGGTCCAGGAGGCTGGTGGTGTTGAGCATCTCGGCTTGGAAGGAGCGGAGCAGGTCGTCATAGCGGCGGGTGAAGCGCTCGGCCAAGCGCAGGGCGTCCTCCAGCTCCTCCCGCAGCTGGCTCTGGGCTGGGTCCGTCTGACGGCAGTCTATGGGGGGGAGTTCGGGGAGGGGGGGGGACGTCAGAGAGGGCCAGGGCTCACCCCACATCCTGGGGCACCCTACAACATCGTATCCGCCCGGCCCTGGTACCTGCACCCCAACGCGTCTCATCCCCCTGCTGCTGCACCCCCTTGCACCCCACAGCATCTCATCCCCTTGGTACCTGCACCCCCTTGGACACCCCCCACATTTCATCCCCCCAGCCCCACATCTCATCCCCCTGGTGCCGTACCCCCTTGCACCCCACAATATCTCATCCCCACGGTCCCTGGTGCCTGCACCCCCTTGCACCCCATCACATCTCGTCCCCCCCCCCAACCCTGGGCTGGTGTCTGCGCCTCCTTGCACCCCACACCTCATCCACTGGCCCCGGTGCCTGCACCCCCTTGGGCCACCCCACATTTCATCCCCCCAGGCCCCAGTGCCTACATCCCCTTGCACCCCTCCGCATCTCATCCCCCCGGTGCCGTACCCCCTTGCACCCCACAATATCTCATCCCACAGTCCCTGGTGCCTGCACCCCCTTGCACCCCACATCTTATTCACTGGCCCTGGTGCCTGCACCCCACTATATTTCTTCCCCCCAGTGCCTGCACCCCCTTGCACCCCACAGCATCGCGTCCCCCCCACCCCACTGCCTGCACCCCCTTGCAACCCACGGCATCTAATCCCCCTGGTCCCAGTGCCCGCACCCCCTTGGCCACCCCCACACTTCATCCCCCCAGCCCCCAGTGCCTACATCCCCTTGCACCCCCCCTGCATCTCATCCCCCCGGTGCCGTACCCCCTTGCACCCCACAATACCTCATCCCCAAAGTCCCTGGTGCCTGCACCCCCTTGCACCCCATCGCATCTCCTCCCCTCAGCCCTGGTCCTGGTGCCTGCACCCCCTTGCACCCCACAGCGTCTCATCCTCCCGGTCCCCAGTGCCTGCACCCCACTGTATCTCATCCCCCCCAGTGCCTGCACCCCTTTGGACCCCACATCTCATCCGCTGGCCCCAGTGCCTGCATCCCACTGCATCTCATCGCCCCGGTCCCAGTGCCTGCACCCCCTTGCACCCCACATCTCATCCCCTTACCCCTAGCCCCGCTCCACGCATCCCCTTGCACCCCATCACATCTCATCCCCCCAGCTCCAGCCCCGGTGCCTGCACCCCACTGCATCTCATCCCCCCGGTCCCAGGTGCCTGCACCCCATTATACCTCAGTCTCCCTCAGGCCGTGCCCCCCCCTTGCACCCCACATCCCATCCCCTTGCTCCCAGCCCTGCTCCCTGCATCCCCTTGCACCCCATCACATCTCCATCGCCCCGGTCCCCAGTGACTACACCCCACTATATCTCCCCGCCCCCGCTGCCTGCACCCCCTTGCACTCTGTGGCATCTCATCCCCTACATGTGTCCCTCCCCAGGTCCCCATCCCGGGTCCCCCCTGTCCCGGGTCCCGGCTCACCCACGGAGAGGATCTCCCGGCACTTCTCGCACTCGTCTCGCATCCGCAGGCAGCCGGCGGAGTTTCTCCGGATCTCCCGGCACACCATGCGCTCGTCGCTGGAGTTACGGGACTCTGCGGGGAGCCCAGCACCCCAAAACGCCACCGGGTTGGTGGGGGGGACAACATGACAGCACCACCGACCCCCCCCAACCGTGGGCAGAGCTGCGGGACCAGCCCCAGCCAACAACCCAGGGTGACGTGAGGGGACATAATTTTATAAGTGATTTTTCCAGGGAATTTTGCCCCCCTCCCCGGGTGTTTCAGCCAGGGCTGTGGTGGCAGACGGTGACGGCACCGGCAGCCGGGGCAACACCGGGGTGACACCAGGGTGACACTGGCACTGACAGCCCAAAATAAACACCTTCGCGGGACAGGGGCGGCCAAGATTTAAAAGGGAAGGGGAAAATCCCAAAAACCCAGCCCAGCTCCGTAAACAAGTGGAGCTTGTGATTCCCTGGACTCCAGTGGGGATTCTCTGGTGTCTCGTATTAGGGTTGAGCTCATCCTCTTAAAGTTACTCAACCCCTAACGAGGAGGACGGAGGGAGGGGTGTGTATGGGGGGGGGTTGATGGCCATAAAACCGCGGCTTCCAGCCAAACTGGGAAGCCCCCAGCCCCCGGGGGAGGACCCTACCTGTGGCAAAGCCACCCAGCGGGTGCTCCCAGCCGCCCTGCGCCTCCTCCAGCATCCGCTGGGTCATCTCAAAGAAGGGCTGGAAGAGGTGGTGGAAGCCGTGGTAGGGATGCTGGAAGAAAGGATGCAGGTCCCGGGAAAACCTCCCGCCGCGCTGGGAAAGGCGGACATGCTGGACTGGGGGTCGGAAAGCCTCGCGGAAGCCACCAAAGGGGGGTTGGAAGAAGGGGTAGAGGCGGCCGTAGACTTGGGTGCTGTCCTGGAAGATGTCATCCACCCCGTCCTCCAGCAAACCAAAACGTTCCTCCAGGTCCTCGAACTGCCGCTCCTGCCGCTGATCCCGCTCCAGCAGGGAGTCGATGCGCTCCCCGTTCACCCAGATGGAGAAGGGCGAGGAATGGTTGAGGAATTCCTCCAGCTGCCGGCCAGGGGAGCAGGATCAGGCCCAAATTAGAGAATCATGGAATGGTTTGGGTGGGAAGGGACCTTAAAGACCATCCAGTGCCACCCCCTGCCCTGCACAGGGACAACTCCCACCAGACCAGGTTGCTCCAAGCCCCCTCCAACCTGGCCTTGAACCCCTCCAGGGATGGGGCAGCCACAGCTTCTCTGGGCAACCTGGGCCAGGCTCTCACCACCCTCACAGCAAAGAACTTCTTCCCCACATCTCATCTCCATCTCCCCTCTTTCAGTGTCAAACCCTTCCCCCTCCTCCTAGGGCTCCCCTCCCTCATCCAGAGTCCCTCCCCAGCTTTCCTGGAGCCCCTGGAGGGACTGGAAGGGGCTCCAAGGTCTCCGCGGAGCCTTCTCTTCTCCAGGCTGAACCCCCCCAACTCTCTCAGCCTGTCCTCCCAGCAGAGGGGCTCCAGCCCTCCCAGCATCTCCGTGGCCTCCTCTGGCCCCGCTCCAACAGCTCCATGTCTCTCCTGTGCTGAGGCCCCAGAGCTGGAGGCAGCACTGGGGGGGGGTCTCCCCAGAGCAGAGCAGAGGAGCAGAATCCCCCCCCTCTCCCTGCTGCCCACGCTGCTGGGGATGCAGCCCAGGGTGAGGGGGGCTTGCTGGGCTGCCAACGCAGGTTGCCGGCCCATGGCCAGCTTTTCACCCACCCCAGCCCCCCCAATCCCTTCTCCTCAGGGCTGCTCTCCATCCCTCCATCCCCAGCCTGGGCTGGGACCGGGGGTTGCCCCCACCCAGGGGCAGGACCCTGCACTTAGCCTACTTGAACTTCATGAGGTTGCCACGGGGCCACCTCTCCAGGTCCCTCTGGATGCCACCCCTTCCCTCCAGCATGTCACCGCCCCACACAGCTTGGTGTCACCAAGCAAACTGGCCGAGAGTGCCCTCAATTTCCCTTTTCCCAGCATCACCGTCTGCTTTTGGAGGGAGTGTTTGAGGGGGGGGGATTGAGGGGGACCCACTCACCTGCCGGCCCACTAGCCCAGAGCCACTGTGGCAGGTCCGGGAGTAGAAGCGCATGCAGGTGTGCTTGAGGCAGGGCTTGCATTCCTCCCAGAGGGCCAGCATGGTCTCGTTGCACACCTCCTGGGTGGCCTCCAGCTCCTGCTCCTTCTCCCGCGCCAGCCGTACCGCCTCCTGCAAGGTCCTCCAAGACATCCCACCGCATCCCAGGAGGGATCACGCACCGCCCCCCAGAGCCCCTAGGATACGCCCCCCCCTCCCCAAGCCCACCCCTCCTCATCCTCACCCCACCTCCTTCCTCCTCTTGGTCTCCTCCAGCGTCTGCAGGATGGCCTGGTGGTCCTTACTGGTCTTGTCCATGAGGGTCTTCATCTGCTTCACCCCATTGATGGCGTTTTCCACCTCCGTGTCGATGTATTTGCTGCCGGTGGCTGACATCTCTGGGGGGGGGGGGGGGGGGGGGGGGGGTCCGGGAGCCGGGGGAAGGAGGAGGAAGAGCATCCTTCAGCCGGTTGCTCCCCGGGAGGTGGTGGGAATCCCGCCCCCCCCCCCCCAACCCCAGATATTTGCTCGTTTCCAGTTCACAGAACTCAAGAAAAGTGACCCAAAATCTCACTTCCCCCCCCCGCCCCCAGTATTTGGGCAGTGCTGCCCAGGGGCCCCTGTCTGCACCGCCCCCCCAGGAATGGCATTGTGGTGGTGGGGAGCTGTGCCATCCCCATCCCTTGGTTCCCATCCTTTCCCCCCCGAGATGATGCCGTTCCCCTCTATCCAGCCCCCCAGGGACGATGCCGTGACCTCCCCATCCAGCCCCCCCAGCCTCCCAGGGACAATGTCATGCCCCCTCATCCACCTCCCCTAGGGATGATGCCGTGTCCCCCTCATCCAGACCCCTCAGGGATGATGCTGTGCCCCCCCCCATCCAGCTCCCCAGGGAAGATGCCATGCCCCCCACATCCAGCCCCCCCCCCCCCCCCAGGGACGATGCTGTGACACCCTCTCAACCCCCCCACGGGATTATACCCTGCCCTACCCCCAGCCTCCCAGGGATGATGCTGTGCCCCCCAGAGATGATGCCATGCCCCCCCCCATCCACTCCCACCATGGGCACTGTGCTCCCCCCACCCCACAGCCATCCCATTTGTCCCCAAAACTGCAGGGAACACCCCCCACGCTCAAAAAAAAAATTAAAAGCTGCCCCCCCGACTAACCCGGGGGGTCCTGCATCCTCCCCCCCCAGCGCCGCCCTGAACATGGAGCTGCCAAGCCCCCTGCCCCCCGCCCTGCTCCACGGCACCCCCCTTGGCAGCCCCCCCCACCCCAGGCAGCCCCCCCCAACTCACGCTTGAGCTCGCTGGGGGGGACGAGGGCCTGTCCCCCCCCCAAAACGAGGAGGAGGCCGAGCAGCGAGAGCAGCAGCAGCGCCATGGTCCCGTCCCGGAGGCAGCTGCCTGCGCAGGCAGAGCAGGGGGGGGCTCAGAGGAGGATCTGCCCCCCACCCACCTCGAACACGGGGCTCTGAGTCACCAGTTCCACCCCCCCCTCGGGCATGATTTTGGGGACACAGCAGTTGTAGAGCGCTACACAGCGGGGGGGTCCCTGGGCAGTGGGGTCCCGCTTGCAGCCCTGGGGGGGGTGGGATGCGGAGCCCTGTGTGTATGTCCCCCCCCGCCTTGTGTGTCCCCCCCCCCGCCTGCCTGCGGGACAAACAAGCCCCAGGCCCAGGGCCAGGCAGGGCGAGCGGCCAAGACGGTGACCGGGCACGGATTTCGGCCCCCCCCAACCCCCCCCCCGGCCACACTGCGGGAGCCAGCGCTGCCTTTCTTCTCCCCACCCCCCCCCCACACTGCCGAGGGATGGAGAGGGACTAGGGGGGGCTGCAAGGGGCTAAGGGGGGGGGGGAGGGGGGCTGCAAGGGGCAGGAAAGTAGGGGGGGCGAAGCCGGGACAGTGCTGGGCTCCTGCCAGCTGCAGGCGGGGGTGGGCAGTGATAGGCACTGCAGCCCCCCCCCCGCGAAGGGTACCATGCCCAAGGCACCCAGTGCTGCCCCCTCCCCCCAGCTCCCCCCAACTAATCCTGGGGGCCACCAGCCCCCCCCGGAGATGTGCAATGGGGGTTTGACAACCCCCCCCAGCAGCACCGGCTGTGGGAACTGCTGCCCCCCCACCCCCCCCGCACTGCTGTGTCACCCCCCCTGCACTGCTGTGTCACCCCCCGCAGTGTTGTCTCCCAAATGACACCCCCCCCATCCCAGCCCAGCTCCATCCTGCCCGGCCCAGGGCATTGTGGGAAACTCCTGCCCGAAGAGGCTGAGCATCCTCCCTGCTGCATCACCTCCCCCAGCACGGCCTGGAAAGGGGCGGGGGCACCCCGGGGTGCCCCACAGCAGGTCCCCCACCCCCAGGGGTGGCCGTGCCCCACCCACCCTGGGCTGACCCACCAGGCATGACCCTGCACCCCCAAACTGGGCACGGAGACCCCATCCCTGCTATCCCCACTGCATTCCGGCCGGGGTGGAGGGCACCACGGGGGGGGCACTCTGTGCCCAGCCCGGGGAGTCTTCCAGCAGTGGCTGAGACCGGCTAAAACTCATTACATCGAGGGAAGGGAAGGGAAGGGAAGGGAAGGGAGGGAAGGGAAGGGAAGGGAAGGGAAGGGAAGGGAAGGGAAGGGAAGGGAAGGGAAGGGAAGGGAAGGGAAGGGAAGGGAAGGGAAGGGAAGGGAAGGGAAGGGAAGGGAAGGGAAGGGAAGGGAAGGGAAGGGAAGGGAAGGGAAGGGAAGGGAAGGAAGGGAAGGGAAGGGAAGGGAAGGGAAGGGAAAGGGAAGGGAAGGGAAGGGAAGGGAAGGAAGGGAAGGAAGGAAGGGAAGGGAAGGGAAGGGAAGGAAGGCTGTACCTGCACCCCAGCCGCCCTGGCGAGCTCCGCCGCGCTCACCCGCCCCCGCCCGCCCCTATTTATCCGGCCGCAGCGGGTCCGCCCCGCTCCGGCCCCGGAGCTTTCTGGAACCGGCGGGACCGGCCCCGGACCGGCCCACCCCCCCACCCCCCCTCCCGGTGCCCCCCCCCCCCCTCATCCCGTCCCATGTCCCCCCCACCCTCCGATGCGCTGCGCCCCGACGCCGCAGGGATGGGCGCGGTACCCCAAAACAGGGCGGGGGGGGGGGGGGGGGGAGGGGCTCGCACTCTTCCCAGGCACCCCAGATCCGGGTGCTGCAATCTGGATGGGGGGGGGGGTAAAACCTCACCGGACGCTGCGCACTCCATTACCCCCCCCAGACACCCCCCTCCCGGGAGACCCCTATTCCGCCCCTCCGCCCTCCGAGGGCGGCTGAGAGGGGGGCTGGTACGAACGGAGCATCCCCTTCCCACCCGCGGCCGCGTAGTCAGCGGGGGCTGCGTGGGAACATCTGCCCCCCCCCATACACACACACCTCCTCCCCCCCACCCCCCGAGCTGCAACATCCCCCCACATGGGGAGGGAAACTGAGGCACGACCCCCCCCTCTCCTCCTCCGCTCCCGGCCATGGCCCCTTCGAGCCCCCCCCCCCCCCCCCCCCCCCCGCGACACCGGAGCCCGAAACCGCAGCTCCCCCTCCCTCTGTGGCGGGGGGGGGACCGGAGGAGGGGGGTGGGGGTGGGGGCGGGTGTTAAACAACTTCCCGGCTGCTGATTACGGCCCAGTGCGAAAAATGCAACCTTGGGCACTGGGAGAACTGGTTGGCGCCCAGTAAAGGGGCGGGGGCAGCGCGCAAGGGGGCTGGGAAGGTGCTGGCCAAGTGGCCAACCCTCCCGTCCCCCCCCCCACCGTCCCCCCCCACAACCTCCTCGCCACAACCCGGAGGCGGGAGCAGCCCACGGCCCCCGCGGGACAGCGGCCCCCGCCGGGACGGGAGCGGGTACGGGGGAGCTGGGGAGGGGGGACACGGAGGGACGGGGAGGGGACACACACACACACACACGGGGACACGCGTGTGCACGGCGCGGGGGGGCGGCAAGCTGTCCTAGAACTCTCCAGGGGACACGTGGGTGCGTGTTCTCCCGGGTCCGTGTGCGGGACACGGCGGGGGGGGGCAAACTCTCTTAGAACTCTATAGGGGCCATGTGGGACACGGGGGGGCACGGGGGGGCACGGGGGGGGGGAGGGCAAGGTCTCTCAGGACTGTATAGGGGACACGTGGGTGCGTGTTCTCCCGGGTCCGTGTGCGGGACACGCGTGTGCAAGGGATGCAAACTCTCCTCCGTTGTATAGGGGACGTGCGGGTGCGTGTTCTCCCGGGACACGGCGGGGGGGGGGGGGGGGGGCACGGGGGGGGAGGGAGCAAGCTCTCCCAGGACTGTATAGGGGACGTGGGTGCGTGTTCTCCCGGGTCCGTGTGCGGGACACGCGTGTGCAAGGAGTGCAAACTCTCCCTGCAGCGGATAGGGGACATGTTGGTGCATGTTCTCCTCCCGGTCCGTGTGCGGGACACGGGGGGGGGGGGGGGGGGGGGGGGCAAGCTCTCTCAGGACCACGGGTGGGCCATGTCGGGTGCATGGGGGGCCGTGGGGTGCGTGCTCTCCCCAGGCCGTAGGAGGGCAGGGGGGGTGGGAAGGTGGGCACAGGCTCTGGGGGTGATGGTGGGGGGGTGTGGGCTGTTGCTTCCTCAGCGCCCCCCCCCCCCACTCCCCCCTTTTCCCACACCCTGCTCTGCTCCCCACAGCCCCAGCGCACGGCGCAGAGGGGACGTCTCCACGGAAGAGGGGACACCTCCATGAAAAGGGGACATCTCCAGAACCGGGGCCATCTTGTCTGTGGCTTTGCTGCCATACTCCTCCCCCTGAGAGAGGCCTGACCAGCCTTCCTCATCCTCCCCCAGATTCCTCTTCCTCCCCAAGCACGGGGCAGCCTTTTAATCCTTTGGCTGCCGCTCCTGCCGGGGTGCTGCTGGCACGGAGGGGACGCCCCTCGGTCCCACACCGCGAGCCCCAGTGCCGAAGGAGATAGGTGAAGGGGGGCCGCTGGAGTGAGACCCAGTTTTCTTACCGGTTTTGGGGTGCGATGCCTTGTTTCTGGAGCAGGAAGGACAAGCGGAAGGGGGGCCTCCCCCCACCGCCGGCTTCACAAGCTGTGGATTTGGGGTTGCTCATCCAAGAGAGGGGTCCCAAGGCCCAGGTGGAAGATGCTGGTGGCCGGTGGCCGAGACTGGGGGACCCGGAGGGGGAGTTTGTGGGGTTCCACCGGGTGCAGCACCCCAATAAAGGCCAAGGGCTGAGCAGGTTCCTGCGGTTGGTGGGACATGAAGCACCCAAGCAGCGCCAGGCTTCCCAGGAAACTCCAGAGAGGTGGAGAGATGCCGGGATGCAGGGACAGGCTGCCAAGAGATGCGCCCAGCTGAAGGGGAAAGCGCCGGAGCTGCCGGAGAAGCCAGGGACTCACCAAAAAGCCACCCGAGGTGGGGAAGCCCAGCAGAAAGAGGAGGCAGCCTTGGTGTCGGCGGTCAAGGTCCACAACGGGGTCCCACACCTCGAGGAAAACGGTTGGGACAAGCCGATGGTCGGGCGCGAAGCACGGGATGGGGAGGTGCCAAGGGGAGGTGGTGGCCACGGGGGTGAGAGGGGTCCAAGTCAGCTCCTGGTCCAGGCAGGAGACAGCGGGGATGAGGAGGGAAGGACCACCCGCTTGGCCCAAAGCCTGGGGTTGCAGGTGGAGGACAAGGCTGATGCCCCCATCCCTGGAGGGAAGAGGGACAGGGAGGACTTGAACCCTCCATCAGCAGAGGGAAGGTGTGGGGAGGAGCAGAGGAGGCAGGTGTGGGAGAAGCTGCAGCGCCTGGGAGAAGGCATGGAGAAGTGGGAAGGGAGGTCCACGAGAGAGCTGGGGGTCAGGCTGGTGGAGGTGATCCTGCAGACCAAAACCAGTGAGTACCCTACAGGAACAGGGAACCGGAGCGAGCTGATGGACCTGGGGCGGGGGGGGGGCAAGAGGCAGGGTGGGCAGCTCGGAAGAGGTGGGTGCTTTGGTGGACACCCATGTGGATGTCGCTGTGATGCAGCAGTACCAGCCGCTGGAGGACCTTGCCAAGTACAATGACGTGTACTGGAAAGATCACCACCTCCTTGCCATGATGGAGACATTTGAGAATGAGCAGCTCTGGGAGGACTCTGATGATGATGACTTCCTGGAGCAGGGAGGTCCACCACCTCTTCCTAGGCCTACAGTGGCTATGCTATGTGTCAGGGTCCGAGAAGACAGAGACAAAGAGAAGTGGAAGGAGGAATTCCCTGACGTGTGGGCACGATATGAGACAGACTGTGGGCTGGTGTCTGGGGTGGTGAAGGTGAGCGGGGCATGGGTGCCCTTCCAACGGCAACCTCGGCTTCCAGCAGCCGAGGAGCAGGAGATGGCGAGTATCCTGCAGGCTCTGCTGAGAGATGACGTGGTGGTGAAAGGCAGGTCTTCCTCCAACAGCCCTGTGCGGCTCATCCCAAAGCCCAAGTGGAAGACGTGTCGCCTGGTGCTGGACTGCAGAGCTATCAACGAGGCCACCCCCCAGGTGGTGGCTTCGGTGGACCTGGGCAAGGCTGAGATCCTCGCAAACCTCAGCCCCAAGAGCAGGTATTTCTCCAAGGTGGATCTCTCCAACGCGTCCTTCGCCATCCCCTTGGCAGTAAGCTCCAGAGCCAAGTTTGCCTTCACCTTCCGGGGCCAGCAGTACCTCTTCACCCGCTTGCCCGTGGGCTTCCACAGCACCACCCCCATCCTGCACCAGCGGGTGAAGCAGATGTTGTCCCAGCTGGCCCGAGAAGATCAGCCTTGGGTTTTCTCCTTCTCTGATGACATCCTCATCAGTGGGGAAACCCGAAAGGCAACTGAAGACCGAACAAGGGAAGTCCTGAAGCTGATCCAAAAAACAGGCTTTAAAGCCAAGCTGGAGAAGGCGCAGCTGGTCCAGCCCAAGGTGACCTACCTGGGGATGACCATTGGGGCCAAAGGGTGGAAGATCCAGACCCACAAGTTGGAGGCCATCATCGAAGCTTCTTGCCCAGAGGATATCAGCAGCCTCCGCTCACTGCTGGGGAAGTTGAATGTCTTGCGGGACCACATCCCCAACTACTGGAAGTTGACCTGGCCCCTCCAGCGCCTCCTCAGGGGGCAGGTCAGATGGGACTGGGAACAGGAGCAGGATAAGGCACTCAACCGCCTGAAGGGCGCCCTCCGGGCAGCACCCGTCCTGCGGTTCCCTGACAGAACCCAGCCCTTCGTTATCAGGTTGACCACCAGCAAGGAGGAGGTGGGAGCCACCTTGCTGCAGGAAGGCACAGGGGGCCGGCTGGTCCCGGTGAGATACAGCTCCCACATGCTGAAGGGCCGTACGGTCTCCTACCTGACCCAGGAGAAGAGGTGCCTGGCGGCGATCTGGGCCGTGGAGGCCTTCAAGACCCTGACGGGGTCGGCCCCCATCCTTATCCAGATGCCCCAGTCCCCTTGGAAGTACCTCCTACGGGGTGAAGTGTTGGAGTCCTGTGGGACCAACCCGCCCCCAGCGCAGTGGTCTCTGCTGCTGGTGAATGAGGGGGCTGCTGGTGGAATGA